>NW_023144627.1:28797-83841 GCF_012932325.1 Thrips palmi | reverse complement strand
GATCACTTCTGTCTTGGAAAAAGGGGGGTTTGGGGGGGCGGAGCCCCCCAGCCTCGAAAATTTAAAAAGTGAAAAGGGGTCAAGATCGTGTTATCTGTAGATAAAACAACTCTATTTAGAATGGGGGGGGTCTGGGGGGGGAGCCCCCCAGCATTCACCAAGTTAAAAAATAACCAACAATCCCAACCATTGCCTGCCGCAGGCGGGCTAGCCCCCGCAGGCCAAGGTAGGTACTTACGCCAGGCGCGGATTGGAGAAACAGGCAGCGAGACATCGCGAAGCCTGTTACGACAAGACGCGGTCTGGCGTAAGTACCTACCTTGTTTTTAATGTTATTTTCAAACGTGCAGTTTGATTCTAAATATTATAGGTAGAACTGGGCTAAATTTATTTTTTGTCAGCGGGATGACTAATCTTTCTAAAACCACTATCGTGATGGTTCAGTGTACTTAGTTTCAGTTCGGAGATATAACGGGTGTTATTTTCTTACCCAAGCCTCGGGTGTACTTTTCTTACCCAACCTACCCCTACCTTGCTTTGTGTCCGTACGCTGGAGGGGTGATCCATGATTGGACCACCCTAACCTAACCTTAGTGAAAATAGCCAAATTTCTTGTCCTCACAACTTCCGAAGTATTCGAGTTAGAGGTACCATTTTTGGTAGCCATATGACCAGTAAGGTAAACATCAATATTAGATTTAAAAATAGTGGTCAACCCATACTTAATTTCGATCTAGAGAAGATTATTTAAAAAGTGATCCATGTTTGGTAACCTTACCCTAGGTCTGGTCGAGACATTTCCGAAACTGTGTCGCAATCGGGTCCCTGCCTCCGGCAACATCCTCAAAACGATTGAATAGGCCTAAATTCAACAAAATCCACTCAATCTTCAATAAAGGGGACCGACCGACTGAAAATTTTTTTTTCGCCCTATCGATAGGTCAAGTCGAGACATTTCCAAAACTATGCCGCAATCGGGTCCCCGTCACCGGCAACGTCCTCAAAATCATCAATCAAGAACCTATATAGCCCCAATCCGACTGACTGACTCACTCTCTCATAGAAATGTTTGGGGTCAAGGAGTGGTCGTAGACTTGCGGTTTTTTCCATTCACCTCTATCCTTGTCAAAGCAGTCTTCAATATTTTCCGGATCTTGTATGCACCCATTGACTGCCACAGTAGCCAATGCAACACAAGCTATCTATTTGGGCAGTAAAAGTAGCTTAATTATATGGTCAAAAGCTGTTAAATAGACCTTTTAAAAAAGCAGTACATTTTCTTTCTTAGAAAATTTGCCTTTGGTCATCACGGACTTGCTAAAAATACTTCGGTACGCGCCCCAGACATGCGGGGGTCTGGGGGCGGAGCCCCCAGCGAGCGTCGCGAGTGATAAATTTAAAAACTAAATGCAGCGGCATTTCAAACCCCCTTTAAAAAATCTTACCTTGCCGCAGCCCTCGGGAACCAAACTAACTGGCCGAGGCGCTGGGAGAATATCCTACCTGATAGGTAAGTGTTACAGTTTTACACTGCAAATCCAAGTGTAGGACAGGCATGCACTAGATAACATTGGAAATGTCCCACGTTTGGAAGCCTGGGACAAGCCGTGTCCCACTCGTCTAAGCACACTCTCGTGCATGTGCCTGGAACGGCAGTAGATGCATTATTACTGGACCAACTTTCTGAGTCCACGTTGCAATCGGGTCAAAAATGGTACGCGGGAAAAAGAAAGATACCTGTCACAACCTCACTAAATATGTAAGTGTGGGACAGGCATGCAATATCTTGCAACTTGCAACTTACATTTTCAGTGAGGGTGTGACAGGTATCTTTCTTTTTCCCGCGTACCATTTTTGACCCGATCGCAACGTGGACTCAGAAAGTTGGTCCAGTAATAATGCATCTACTGCCGTTCCAGGCACATGCACGAGAGTGTGCTCTAGACGAGTTCACTCTAACGAGAGAGTGCTCGTGCCTTGGCTCGTGCTCAGATCCTGGAAACATATGAAGTTGAGTACACCCTCATGCAAGCGTGCTCGTGAGCACACGCTGAAGAAAGTGTGCTCGTCAGTACACGTTGAAGAGAGCGTACTCGTGAGTATTCGCTAAGAAGCGTGTACTGAGTACACTGTTGAGTTTGCAGAGTGGAGTGCCTGTCTGGAATACGTATGGTTGAGTGCCAATTCACATTCTGACGGAAAGGGGAGCCTCATTTGTCGAATGACAGTTTTGACACACCTGTTCCGCGCTGCATTCGACGGCGCGGTGGTTGCACCCCGACGAGGTGGAGTACCGCATCGTCCCGTTGGAGGCCTCGCCCCACAGGCGCACGCTGCTGCAGTGGTCGCTGCCGCACAGGTGCACTGCGATGGCGCCGTGGTCCTCGTCGTACCCCACCCGGGCCGTGACGGTGGCGTTGGGGAGCAGCGTCACCATGGTCGCTGCGGACACGAATATGCTCACGTCACTGCTGCATCCTCAGCACTCTGGCTTTTTATCTCTTGCCATGAAGTTTTTTGTCCAAACGTTACTATTTTCTCTATGGCTATGCACTATTTTGTTCATTTTATAGAGTATTTAGTCCATTTAACCCGACTGTTGTCATTTGCCATGTACTTTTCAATTTCTACATGCTCTATTGACAATTTAATCTTAACAACGATCAAAATTGTGCATAGTTAAAGAGAAAATAGTACATTTTATGTTTGCTCAAAAAACGCAAGAGAGAAAAAAGTCTATATAGGTCTGAGAGTGAGGAACGTGACACGAATTTTATTGGCTCTTCATGATAACCAGGCGGAATCCTCTCGGAAAAGAGGTTATCGCTTTTTCTTACAATTAAGACTAAGATAGTGTGAACGGAGAATGTAAATTCGTAAACTGTAATTAGGGCGCAATTTTTTTGCACAGCACAACCAATGGCGAGGGGGTAAACACTTCAAGAAATCGTGTACAGACTACTCGGTATTACGCTGTATTACGGGTGTATTACACGTGTATTACGGCCGTAAAATACCAAAATTTGGCACATTTGACCCAAAAATGGTATTACGATCACGTGTATTACGCGTAATACACGGTTTTTGTGTACAGGGTATTACGCGAGTGGTTACCCCCTCGACCAATGCACTCCGCAGTTATTGAAATAAATTCATTGGAACGCCACTCACTCAAACTGCTCTACAAATCAAAGAGTGTACATGGTACGCTCTAACTGGAGCATGCCTGCAAGCACGCTCTAACTAGCGCATGCCTGCCAAGCATGCACTAACTAGTGCATACATGCCATGTACACGCTAACTGAAGCATACATTTACTGCCTAAGGTATAGGGAGTTTTCTGCATCAGGAAGCGTGTACATGGCATGTATGCACTAGTTAGTGCATACTTGGCAGGCATGCGCTAGCTAGAGCGTGCTTGCAGGCATGCTCCAGTTAGAGCATACTATGCACACTCTTTGATTTGTAGAGTGTGAAAATTTGAGTCGTCACTTGGTGACAATTTCAAGGCTAATTTTCCTTTCAACAATGTCATCAAAAAGATTGATGACATTGTTGTCTGTCACGCCCAAGCAATAAGTATAGGAGCTTTGATAAAGATGTCATCAATTTGTGATGAGATTGTCAGAATTCGAAAGTGACGAGAATGTCATCCGCGTTTTTGTCATAAAGTGACGACAAATTTTCACAGTGCATGCTCGGAAAACATGTGATGGGGGTTTTCGCAGTGCACTCACCACTGCAGCCGTCCTCGTCCGATCCGTCGTCGCAGTCGTTGGCGCCGTCGCACCTGTAAGGCCAACTCACGCAACGGGGCCGGCCGTCCCTGCACGCGAACTGCGAGGACCAGCACGCGTTGGCCGCTGTACAGACGGCACGGCGTCAGCATCACGGTTATTCAACAAATAAGACATCATAACACCGTGTCACAAGAAATTTCTCATAAGACGAAAATTGCGTGCGTCATTTCCTGCATGTGACACGTGACATCACGTACAAAATGTCACGTTCGTTTGAGCATTGTGTCACATTCGTTTGAATGTGAACAATAAGCTAGTTTTTGGCCGATTTACATCCAAACGAGTGTGACACAGCGCTCAAACGAACGTGACACTTTGTCACGTTCGTTTCAACGTGATGTCACGTTCCTAGAATGAGAGTGATATGCACTGCAGGAAATAACCACAACAAAAGTACACAAATTTCAGGAATTTTGTGTACTTTTTAAGTACAACAATTGTTGTACAAAGTACAATGGAACCGGCATGACGAGTGATGTGCAGTCCAGGGCTCGTTGTGGTTTGCACAATTCTCGTTGTACTTTCAACAATCCCTGTTGTACTTTTATTGTACAGTTTTTGTTGTACTTTTGTTGTACTATCCACACTTTTTCTTGCAGTGTGGCAGATTTCTTCGCAAGCCATTTAGAGTGCAAAGGAACGTGTCATACTGTAACGAATATGGGGTCCCGAGCGAGGAGGCGGCCGCCTTCTACGTACCTTGCGATGCTGCGGACAGCAGTCCTAGCAGGGCCAGCGCTCGGAGAGCCATCTCGGAGTGAACTGTACAGCGTGCCGCGCAGACGCTGCCCCTGACCCATGCAAGGCCAATGCGTCAGGGAGGGGGTGCGATAAGAATAGCCCATCACAGTAAAGTAGAAGCAACAGGCAAGTAGAAGATGGGATCTGTAAAGGAAAATATGGCAAACCGCATGGAAGTTTGCAAATTTTCCGAACCTTCCATTAGAGAGCGGCGGAAAGGTGAGGAGTCGAACTCAGTATTCACTTAGGGCATCTAACCTTTATGAGAACGCTATTTGGAGTTCAGTCTACATTGCACACTCAACAGTGTAGGTGAGAATTTCATTTCTCATGTAGGTGAGAAAAATAACTCTCATACACATAGTCGAGAGTTGTGCTCACATAGGTGCGGGCAAAATTTCGAGTACGCCGCGCGAATAGCAGTACCGCTGGAAAAAGTTAAAAACTGTCATTTCTGGGTAGTTCTAGAAAAGGTAGGCCACCTTTCGGGCAAGCACCACCGCTCATTTATTGCCTAAATGTCATCCCTGCTAAGAATGCAGAGTTTGTGTCAAATCTCACCGCTGTAGCTCCAGTGGTTTGGAAATGGCAGTCTTCTAAAGTTTTGCAATCACCTAAAGTCCTTATTTTAGTGAAATGTGAAAGCCGGTCACAGATTGGGTCTTAGATAGGTGCGGTAAAATCGAGGGGGTAACGACTTCGGGAATCCGGCTGACAGCAAATTGGTAATCCGTAATCCGGTTAACCCGAAATTTTGAGGTAATCCAGGGTAATCCGGCAAAATTTTTAGGTAAACCGGAGTAATCCTGCTAAATTCAAAGGTAATCTAGGAATTTTTTTTGTAATCCGAAGGTAATTTGGGGGTAATCCGGGGTTATCCGTAATCCGGCTGAAACGAAATTTAGCGGTCGTTACCCCCTCGGGTAAAATGTTCTTGGCCTCATTTTGGAGAAATGGAGAAATCCGGTTTTCCGGAAACACCCTAGGTCGACTCCACGCACGTCTATGCGGTCTAAGTCGTTGCCCACAGCACACGTGCGCCAGATTTGGATTTCTCGTTCAGACGAACGACTTACACTGTGAGAAAAAAGTACGGAAAAAGTACGGAACACGTCTGGTCAATAATTTGCCTGGACCGTCCGTACTTGCCAACTACGGAACGTTCCGTACTATGTTTCCGTACCCATTTACATGGGTTCATATGCAGCAAGTACGGAACGTTCCGTACTTTTCTCCGTACCTCCGTACTAAATTTTTCTGTACCATTTCCGTACAAAAGTACGGAATTTTTTACAGTGTACCTATATGTGGGGAACATTTGACCAAAATATGGAGCAAATCGGATGGGGCCAATGCAACGGGGTGTACATCGAGGAGTCCTATTCATTAGATCTTAACTGGGCGTTCCCCCCAAGACAATCTTATCTTAAACGCAGGTGAATTTCACATGGTTTGATCATTTGGTACAGCTACATATCAATACAAGGTAGGTTTACGCCAGACCGCGTCTTGTCGTAACAGGCTTCGCGATGTCTCGCTGCTTGTTCCTCCAATCCACGCCTGGCGTACCTACCTTGGCCTGCGGCGCTAGCCTGCCTGCGGCAGGCAATGGCTTGTCCATTGTCGGTTATTTTTGGCTGAGCGATAGCGAAGCCTGTTACTCCAGTGGGGTTGAAAAGTTTTTCATGTCTGTCTGTCTGTCTGTCTGTGTGTGTCTGTGTGTCCGCACTACTCCTCCTAAACGGCTCGGCCGATTCTTCTGAGATTTTGCAGGTTCATTGGGCATATCCTTGGCTCGCCACACACCAAAATTCAGCTTTCTATCTCAATCCATTCGGTCATATTAGCCAAAAAACACTTTAAAAACGGCAGGAAAAAGACAATTTTTTTGGAACTTTCAACTTTTTGTCAAGTTTAATGTCGTTTTAAATGTTTTTGAGGCTGCTGATAACGAAAATAGAACCCATTCAGACCCCCGACCGAAAGTTTAGCCACATTAGTGTAGATTTTGATGACCAAATGCTCTTTTGGAGGGGATCACGCCCATTTCCACGGTCTGCCAAGGAAGGCAGCCTGCCGAAGGCAGGTTAGCGCCGCAGGCCAAGGTAGGTGTATACGCCAGGCGTGGATTGTCGAAACTGGCGCAGCATCGCGAAGCCTGTTACGACAAGACACAGTCTGGCGTACACCTACCTTGTTTAACTTGTTGAATGCTCCCCCTACATTCTAAATAGAGTTGTTTTATCTACAGATAACACGATCTTGACCCTTGTCACTTTTTAACTTCACGAAGCTGGGGGGCTCCGCCCCCCAGACCCCCCTTTCTCCAAGCCAGAAGTGATCTATCTGCAAAAAGCTCTATTTTTCGCCGTTTTTTAGGTGTTTTTCGGCTATACAAGGTAGGTGTACGCCAGACCGCGTCTTGTCGTAACAGGCTTCGCGATGTCTCGCTGCCTGTTCCTCCAATAGGCCATTCCGCTGGTTGGAAAAGAGGAAGAAAAGAAGTACGTACTTCTGTCCCCTCGCCTGCGGGGGGACGGAACTTCCGCTGCCCCTCTCGTCCCCCCGCAGGCGAGGGGACGGATGTTGTGTACTTCTTTTCTTCCTCTTTTCCAAGCAGCGGAATGGCCTATCCACGCCTGGCGTACCTACCTTGGCCTGCGGCGCTAGCCTGCCTGCGGCAGGCAATGGCTTGTCCATTGTCGGTTATTTTTTGACTTGTTGAATGCTGGGGGGCTCCGCACCCCAGACCCCCCTACATTCTAAATAGTTTGTTTTATCTACAGATAACACGATCTTCACCCTTGTCATTTTTCAACTTGTCGAGGCTGGGGGGCTCCGCCCCCAGACCCCCTTGCTCCCATCCAGAAGTGATCGATCTGCAGAAAGCTCTATTTTTCGCCGTTTTTTAGGTGTTTTTCGCCTATAAAAACTGGACCAGTTGAGCTAGGATGGTGAAATTTCGCGTGTGCCGAGCCAAGGACATACCCAAGAAGTGTGCAAAATCTCACCGAGATCGGCCGAGCCGTTCAGGAGGAGTAGTGCGGACACACAGACAGACGGACAGACAGACGGACAGACAGGAAAAACTTTTCAACCCCACTGGAGTAACAGGCTTCGCTATCGCTCAGCCAAAAAACTGAACCAGTTGAGCTAGGATGGTGAAATTCCGCGTGTGCCGAGCCAAGGACATACCCACGAAGTGTGCAAAGTCTCACCGAGATCGGCCGAGCCGTTCAGGAGGAGTAGTGCGGACACACACACAGACAGACAGACAAAACTTTTCAACCCCACTGAAGTAACAGGCTTCGCTATCGCTCAGCCAATAATTTGTGAGTTTGTTCAAGTAAATCTAAAGATGGAAGATCAAAGAAACCAAAAGTGCATGTAGAAATATGTTTCGCTAACCGTCGTATTTATTCTGATTGATAAAAATGAGTGAAATTTGCCAGCGTTTAAGATAAGATTGTATTGGGAGGAACGCCCAGATAAGATCTTTTGAATAGGACCCCTCGACATGTAGGGATGAAACATTCCCTAAATTTTTACTAGTGAGGTACCGTAGAATGGGGTAATATGAGACAAATTTCGTTTTTTTTTTAAATTTCCCCTTTTCAATTTGGGGTACTGAGGTGTTCATCACTTGTTCATTGACCCTTTGGCTACACTCGCACCAAATTTCAGATTTTTAGGTGCAGTAGGGACCTTTCAATAACCCTCGGAATGCCGTCCCATATTTCCCTGCAATGTGGGGTAATATGAGACAAAAGAAAGAAATGTTAAAGAAGTATGGAGAATTAACTCATTTAGGCGGGTTTCGAGCTTTTAAAGTTCTTTTCACTCATTTAAAAGATGATTGGAAACTATAATGGAGACGATATAAAATCTGGAGGGGAGAAAAATGGGTGCCACTAAAGAGAGCTGGAAAATGTAGGAGAAGTCATGAGTTTGCCTGTCACATGAAAACACTAAACGAAAAGCAAATATGTCGGTCAGATAGTAAAACAAATTGGAGTTAAAATCATTATTACTTCAAATTATTGGCTGAGCGATAGCGAAGCCTGTTACTCCATTGGGGTTGAAAAGTTTTTCCTGTCTGTCTGTACGTCTGTCTGTCTGTCTGTCTGTCTGTGTGTCCGCACTACTCCTCCTGAACGGCTCGGCCGATCTCGGTGAGATTTTGCACACTTTTTGGGCATGTCCTTGGCTCGGCACACGCGAAATTTCACTATCCTAGCTCAACTGGTTCAGTTTTTATAGCCGAAAAACACCTAAAAACGGCGAAAAATCGAGTTTCCTGCAGACAGATCACTTCTGCCTTGAAGAAGGGGGGTCTGGGGGGCTCAGCCCCGACAAGTTGATAAGTTACAAGGGATCTAGAATGAAGGGGGGTGTGAGGGGGCCCCCCAGCATGCATGAAGTTACAAGTTACCGTCGATGTACAAGCCACTGCCTGCCGAAGGCAGGCAAGCGCCGCAGGCCAAGGTAGGTACGCCAGGCGCGGTTTGGAGGAACAGGCAGCGAGACATCGCGAAGCCTGTTACGACAAGACGCGGTCTGGCGTAAACCTACCTTGTACTTTTAAGGTACAAGGTAGGTTTACGCCAGACCGCGTCTTGACGTAACAGGCCTCGCGATGTCTCGCTGCCTGCTCCTCCAATCCACGCCTGGCGTACCTACCTTGGCCTGCGGCGCTAGCCTGCCTGCGGCAGGCAATGGCTTGTCCGTTGTCGGTTATTTTTTGGCTGAGCGATAGCGAAGCCTGTTACTCCAGTGGGGTAGAAAAGTTTTTTCTGTCTGTCTGTCTGTCTGTGTGTCCGCACTACTCCTCCTGAACGGCTCGGCCGATCTCGGTGAGATTTTGCACACTCTTTGGGTATGTCCTTGGCTTGGCACACGCGAAATTTCACTACCCTAGCTCAAATGGTTCAGTTTTTATAGCCAATAAAACACCTAAAAAACGGCGAAAAATCGAGTTTTCCGCGGGTAGCTCACTTCTGTCTTGGAGAGACAAGTTGAAAAGTGACAAGGGTCAAGATCGTGTTATCTGTAGATAAAACAACTCTATTCAGAATGTAGGGGGGTCTGGGGGGCGGAGCCCCCCAGGATTCAGCAAGTTAAAAAACAACCAACAATGGACAAGCCATTGCCTGCCGCAGGCAGGCTAGCGCCGCAGGCCAAGGTAGGTACTTACGCCAGGCGCGGATTGGAGAAACAGGCAGCGAGACATCGCGAAGCCTGTTACGACAAGACGCGGTCTGGCGTAAACCTACCTTGTTGGCTGAGCGATAGCGAAGCCCGTTACTCAGGTGGGGTTGAAAAGTTTTTCCTGTCTGCGTGTGTGCGTGCGTTCGTGCGTGCGTGCGTGTGTGTCCGCACTACTCCTCCTGAACGGCTCGGCCGATCTCGGTGAGATTTTGCACACTTTTTGGGTATGTCCTTGGCTCGGCACACGCGAAATTTCACCATCCTAGCTCAACTGGTTCAGTTTTTATAGCCGAAAAACACCTAAAAAACGGCGAAAAATAGAGCTTTCTGCAGATAGATCACTTCTGGCTTGGAGAAAGGGGGGTCTGGGGGGCGGAGCCCCCCAGCCTCGACAAGTTAAAAAGTGACAAGGGTCAAGATCGTGTTATCTGCAGATAAGACAACTCTATTCAGAATGTAGGGGGTCTGGGAGCCCCCCAGCATTCAACAAGTTAAAAAATAACCGACAACGGACAAGCCATTGCCTGCCGCAGGCAGGCTAGCGCCGCAGGCCAAGGTAGGTACGCCAGGCGTGGATTGGAGGAACAGGCAGCGAGACATCGCGAAGCCTGTTACGACAAGACGCGGTCTGGCGTAAACCTACCTTGTTAACAGTGGATTATGTTTGGCTTCATGTTTCAAGCGAAAAGAGGTGTCTCTATTCCCTGCAAGGTAACAAAATTGTGTTCCATCTGGAACAGGCAGCCCCGGGAGTAGACATAACGGAACCAAATTTTAACCTGATTATGTTGACATAATTGCCTATAGATGCAAACCTGAGTTCTAACCGAGATTTCTGGGGAGGTTTTTACTAACTTTATGAAACTTGTTGGAATTTAGAGATTTTTCCGGTGGTTCTAAACAATCCTGGCGAGTCTCTGATAGCCTTCGTGCGCTTCCTGTGAGCTGCCGCGGCCTCCCAGATCGAGAAAAAAAAATCACGGTGGTCTTCCGAACAACCGCTAGAGAGCAACGCGACAAAAACCGAAAAAAGTGCGCTTTGTCTCGATTTTCCTTCATGTTTCATATTACCCCGTTCTACGGTACTTGAATCTCAAATCTGATTTCTTATTCAGGCTCCGCAGTTTTGCGCTTCCAACGGCCTTCTCCTCTTTATGTCCTTTTGAGAACAGTGACGTTAGATGATTTTTAAAAGATAGACAAAGAACCTCGATATCTCCGGAAGTTTTCGTCCAACACAATCACTGAAAACGTAATGGTCAGACACATGGCCAAATAAGGGCGTGACACGAAATTATTCTCGCCGCTAAACGGCGTGACATGTGAGTCACGCCCTCATTTGGCGTGAATGACAACGCGTTTTATGAGACAAGTCACGCCAAAAAGCGGCATGACAAGAAATTCACGCCTAAAATTAGCGTGAATTTTTGAGTCACGCTGATTTTCGGCGTGAACTTTCTGTTACGCCGTTTAGTGGCGTGACACTTAATTCACGCCCCTGCAGCGGCACGAAGTCACGCCGATAGATTTTCAGTAAATTGACATTTTGCACAAAAAAATTCTTTGGGCTAAGGTGACAAAAAATTGCATCAAGATCGGAAAGGGTCTGAATACGTGTATTAATTTTAATGGTTAACATGGTGAGATGGCCATTTTTCTTGGTGACACTTTGAGCTGTACGCCATCTTCGGCCCTGAGGATGACCCGGCCCGTCACCACCGGTTTGTAGCCGGGACGGGGAAGGCTCAGGACGCAGTGCCGCACCACCTTCGCCACCGTCGATTTCATCTGAAGCATTCCAAACTTTTGTCCTGGAAATAGAAAAAAAAACTTCCGTTAAGTTTGCATTGGATTTATTTTCTCAGCAAAAGTGTATCACAAAGTTTATATGCGTGTACGCCCCCTCCCCGACTCCCTTCCTGCCCCCCTCTCCCCGCACCACCCGCACCTCGCCTCATTCTATAATAAAGAAACGAATGTGACAAAATGATCCAGGGAGCGGAAGAAGGGGATAACTCCATTTTGACCATTTTTCAGGAGCAACAAAAACCTGTTAGCAGGGAAATCTAAAACTAAACAATGGAGTGTTGTAGATGCTAACTAGTTTTAAAAATGTAAGTTAAATTTTGAGATGAACATCAGGAGTGTCAGGTCACTGCGTACAGGCTATTAGTGACTTATCGCTTTCCGCTAAAATGGAAAACAGAGTCATCTCAACTTATATTTCATAAACGAAGTGGAATTTGGAGACATGTCAAGTGGAACTATAGTCAGCGGGGAGTGTTGGTTCCTCTGGTGCATTTTTTGGACTTAGCTCCTTTTTCCGTCTAAGTTCTTAAAATTAAAGGGGGGGTAAGTTGACTTGATTCTCTTTACAATGGATACATAAAAACACAAGTTGAGTTATCTCCTATCAACAATATGTTGAACGGAGTCATGTTGACTTCAGTTGAGATGTTTCCATTTTCCGCTAAATTGAGAAGGGGTCAAGTTGAGTTACACCTTTTCTTGAGGTGGATTTTCTCTTTAACTGCTAGGAATTGAGTCAAATAATTTGGTACAATGATGCAAACCATTGTAAGGTACAACGACATAATAAAAACTCAATTTGGAGACAAGTCGAATTATTCCGTTCTTCCGCTTCCTGGATCAAATGTCACGTTCGTTTGAGCATTGTTACACATCCGTCTGGATGTGAATCAGCCATAAATTAGCTTATTCACATCCTAACGAACATGACACAATGCTCAAATGATGGTGACCCTCGTCGTGACCGCTCGAAGCAGTTTCTTGACCCCGCATTACAAATCTACGGGCGTTTCACACACATGGTGCGGCGAAGGAGGTGAAACCTCACTGAGATTCCAAGCGCTATGAGTATAGCACGTATGGTGCAATGCAGCTGAGATATCGCACCATACGTGCAATGCCATGGCCATATTGCACGCAATGCGTCCCGAAAATGCCCTATGCTAATGCATGGGAATGGGGAGGCATTGCACTTCATGTGCAATGCTTTTGCATTGCACTAATTGACGCTATACTCATAGCGTTTGGATTCTCAGTGCTGTCCCGCTGGAGCCTGCCAATTAAGCACCCTACAAACCAATGGAAAGCAACGGTACAATGAATCACCGCCAATTGCGCTCCGTTTAGATAGTGCGTAAAAATAGGTACAACAAAACGAAGGACCCATAGTGGGGACAAAACGAGGAGTACCGCCAATAACGTTTCCCAGTGTGCCAAAAAAGGCGGTAAAGCTCTCCAAAAGAGGTACAAACGGTTCTATTAGGGCGGTAATTTCTGTACCCCCTTCATCGAGGGGGCAACCACTCTAGGAATCTTGTGTCGTCCCCTTAGCGTTAGAAATCTCTGGGAAATCTGAAATGTTGCCCCCCAAAAGGCCAAAAACAAGCTAATTTTGAGCGGAATAACGGTTAAAATCTTTGCAAAATCCGACGAAATCTTTAGCCTGAAGAAATCTTGTGGCCCCAAACTCGAGGGGTCCTATTCAAAAGATCTTATCTGCCCGTTCCCCCCAAGACAATCTTATCTTAAACGCAGGCAAATTTCACTCAGTTTGATCATTTGATACAGCTACAAATCAATAAAATTTGTGATTAAATTCACTGAAATGTAAAGATGAAAGATCAAAGAAACCAATAGTGCATGCAGAAATATATCCCGCTTACTCTCGTACCCATCCCAAGTGGTCAAACTGAGTGAAATTGGCATGCGTTTAAAGCCCGAATCACACTAGCGGATAGCGGGGGGGATGGCGGTTGTGGATGCGTATGCGGGTGGGGGATACACCAATCACACTACTCGATGCGGTTGCGGATCCCGCCGACCGCACAGCCTTCTCTGCAACAGCTCAGAACGTGCCAGTCCGTTCCGATTTTTAACAGAGGGCGTCGGAAACTTTGTTGTGAAAGACAGCTGTGTGTAAATATGGAGAGGTTATACCAGCAGCGCCGTAGGAGAAAAGTTATTTTGGCTGCTCTCCTTGTGATTATTGCTTACATGAAAGACAGTCTACCTGACAGACAAATTTGGATTCGGCATTATGTTGCTAGAAGAAAAAAAAAAGGGTGTCATCACAATTTTTTCTTGGAATTGCAGTTGGAAGATCCAGAAAAATTCGCAGGTGACCAAAAAATCATTTTAAATTTTCCGACACCAGCACTGTCAGTCTTCGTTTTTGAAGTTATTTATTAAATCCGTTATTCTAGGTGCTTGCGAATGGATACCGACATGTTTATGAATCTGCTGGAGAGAGTGACACCGTTGATTCAGAAACAGAATACTCATTTACGAGAAAGTATTTCTCCAGCTGAGCGCCTTTCTCTAACATTAAGACACTTGGCAACAGGTATTTTTTTCTTTTTTTTAATACAATTTTGTTTTCAACTCTGTGTTTTAAATTTTTACAGAGTTTAAAAAATGCCCATTTTCTTTTTTAACAGGTGAGAGTCAGGATTCATTACATCTTAGTTTCCGTCTGGGACAAAGTACTATATCAGGAATTTTCAAAGAAAATGTTAAAGCCATTGTTAAAGTTCTTGCACCAGACCATATGCGGTTCCCCAGCAGCGAGGAGGGAGTGGAAAGTAGTTGCACAGGATTTTGAAGACCGATGGAACTTTCCTCATTGTATTGGGGCAATGGATGGAAAACATGTAGCCATTACTCGCCCATTGAAGTCAGGATCCATGTACTACAATTATCATGAAACGTTTAGCATTGTTCTGATGGGTGTTGTGGATGCACAACTGCGCTTTGTGTATGTAGATGTGGGAACCAATGGTCGTGCCTCAGACAGGGGAATATGGAACAGCTGTTCCCTGAAAAGACATTTAGAAAAAAAATACTATGTCAGTTCCTCAACCATCAAGGCTGTTTGGGACTGAACAAGAATTCCCCTATGTAATTGTGGGTTTACGAAGGGTTTACATTGTCAGAAAAAAATCTTAATTTCCCTACCCCAAGGAATCTGTCTCAAATAGAAGGGATAGAAGAATATTTAAATTTCAGGTATGTCACTTTTTAAAGTTTTTCCCCGACATTCCACCTGAAGTTCTGTGCAATACTTTTCCCGTTTTTTTTTCTTGTTCTCTTATAGGTTGAGCAGGGCAAGACGATGCTCTGAGAACGCATTTGGGATAATGGCTGCAAGATTTCAAATTCTTAGGGCTCCAATGTGTTACGATCCTGATGATGTCTGTCACATTTTGAAAGCAATTTTTTGTCTCCACAACTGTCTACGGTCAAACAGTGTTGGTCGTGCCATGTATGCGCCTCCCCATATGCTGGATGTTGAAGACGAGATGGCAGGAACTATACGACTGGGAGAATATCACCAGGAGCAATGTGGCGGTCTTGTTCGGTTTGCAAACCAAGGAGGAAATCGACATGCAGATGCTGCATTGGCGTTGAGAGACAGATGGTGTGCTTATTTCAACACTGTGGGAACTGTACCGTGGCAAGACAAAATGACTGACCACGCAAGATATAATAAGTGATCAGTGAGTGCTCAAGGAGTTTAATGTTATCACCATGTGCACAGTGTATTGGTTTGGTTTGAGACATTGACTGTTGTAACATCATTTGTTTGCAATGTTTGGAAAATTTATTTATACATATGGAAGTACAAAACAGTAATAAAAATAAAAATTGTCAAGCAAAGCTTATAATATAAAAATATAATCAATTTTGGTATCCAACTGTACTTAAAATACATACTACCAAAGTTAACAAAAATATATTTTGCATTAATTAATACTTATACAGGGTCTTGAACTGTTTGGTAATCCAATTTTGTTTTTGGTACCTCACACTCATTGGTCAACCTAACACACTGAAATTCCAAACGCTATGAGTATTGCACGTGTGGTGCAATGCGTCGACATATCGCACCATACGTGCAATGCCTCAGCCATATTGCACCTTAAGTGCAATGCATCCCGAAAATGTCCTATGCTAATGCATGGGAAAAGGGAGGCATTGCACTTCATGTGCAATGCTTTTGCATCGCACCAATTGACGCTATACTCATAGCGTTTGGATTCTCAGTGCATAGACTCAGCATAAACTTTTTGGCACCATTGGTTACTTTTTGGCAAATTTTAACACTGACTAAGAAAAACATAACTAGATAATGTAAGAGACATATTTGGCATTGTTTTAATTTTAAAACTAAAACAGCAAACCACAGCAAGAAAATATGCTGCAAGGAGAGTAAGAAATAATAATACTTAGGAAAATACTGTTAAGTAAGAGAGCTTAATGAAAGTAAAAAATAGAAATAAAAACCTTAGCATTATTTCTAAGAGACTGACACCAACATTGACAGTATTTGGTCCTCACACTGCTTGCGCACTCCAGAATCCATTGCTCTCAGCCGACTTCCCACAAAAGACAAAAAGGTATCAACACTGTCAGGTGGTGCAGCGGCTGGCTCTGGCTCCTTTGCCATCTCCTTAACAACACGCAGTGCCTCATCTAGAGTATCAGCTGCTTTACGTTTAGCTGTGCCACGCTTTCCAAACATTCCTGTAGAATCTTTCCCAACCTGAGTGCCACTCCTTGGAAATTCGACAGCACCTGGTGCTGATGAAGGGCCTGATCGTACAACTTGAGATCCTTCAGTCAGAGCTGGAGAGCTGCATGGCCTTGGTGATGAGGATGGCCGAGGAGAAAAGGGTGATAACTCAGAATTTCCTGTGTCAGATGACATTTCTTGAAATATAGAATCACAGCTCGAAACAAGCGAGAAGTTGGAATCCTTGGGAATCATCATGTATTTCTGAAATGATATACAAAAATTGATTTATTAAAATAATGCGTAGTGGCTAAATTGTTATTCCTTACAATGTGATTGTGGCACTCACCTTCAAATTTCATCATGAGTAAACACTGATAGGTACTGGCGATTAACTTTGATCAAGTCTTTCGCAGAACAATCAATGCTCTTTCAATCTCCAAATCAATAAGTGAATTTGGGTTATAGTTCCAGCAGGAAGATTGGAAAAGGAATCTGACTGCATGCAAGTTTTAATAAGAAACTGAAGTTTAGACCAAAGCTTCCACTTCGGTTTGTACCCGTCATCAGCTCCATTCCACTACATTTCCTCTTCGATTCCTTTAGCCGATTCCAATTATCCGCAAAACTTTCTCTCATGCATCTTGCATCGATTGGAGAGCATTCATCTGCAAACAAAATTGGACACATTTTTTAGCACATAGGTACAAGTCAGCATAACCTAAAAATAATACTTTAGTCTAACCCTCCACACTTCAAAAGTTAAGATTGTAATTAATGATTGAGTGAAAACATGGCCTATTATTCCACTCACCAGTAAAATTAGGGCCCATAATCTGAGCGATTTCATTCCAAACTGCATTTTTCAAGTCGGCTCGTTGTAGCACTCAGAGTTGAATCCCACAATATCGGCCTTCTTTCGATAGTTCAATCATTAAAATTTCATTTTCGATAGTAAACAAATTTTGTTTTCTCTTGGTGGCATTTCAATGTAATGCGCCCCGAGACCACACGTTAAAACGCAAAACTTAGTGTAGAATCGCCTTTCTACCAACAGGTGCTTTGTTCTCGCGGCGACGGCTTTGCGCGGGCTGCGCTTGTCTGCTTGTCACGTGACAAAACGAGCGACTCTCAATGGCTGCGGATGCGGTTGCCGGATGAAAAAATAGCCGTCGGCTATTCTCCATCCGCACCCGCCATCGCCAACCGCTTCGCTGTGATTGGTCGAGCGCCACCCGCACCGCATCCACAACCGCATCCCCACCCGCTATCCGCTAGTGTGATTCGGGCTTAAGATAAGATTGTCTTGGGGGAACGCGCGGATAAGATCTTTGAATAGGACCCTCGAAACATCCAATGTGGTTGCCCCCTCGCCCTTATATTAGCGGTAAAACGTGGACACCGCCAATACAAAATTACCGCCAGTATACTGGAAGGGTGGAAATATAACCCCTTTCGATTTGGAGTACACTGTTAAGAAAAGTCGTTATTTTACAACAGTAACCCCAACAATTAGTGTTGTAATTTTACAAAGAATAATTCGTAAAATAACTACAAGATTCATGAAATGACATTGTCATATTTTCGACAAACTTTACTCATAAATTAGGAAAATTCGTAATTTTACGATGAAATCTTAATGTTACTGACGTAGTTTTACTGCTAAAACCGTTATCTTACGACTATTCAGCGTATACTTGTTTTCTTACTAATCAGCTCACTTTTTTTCCACTACATTTCCTCTTCGATTCCTTTAGCCGATTCCAATTATCCGCAAAACTTTCTCTCATGCTCTTCCATCGATTGGAGAGCATTTCATCTGCAAACAAACATTGGACACACTTTTTAGCACATAGGTACAAGTCAGCATAACCTAAAAATAATACTTTAGTCTAACCCTCCACACACTTCAAAAGTTAAGATTGTAATTAATGATTGAGTGAAAACATGGCCTATTATTCCACTCACCAGTAAAATTAGGGCCCATAATCTGAGCGATTTCATTCCAAACTGCATTTTTCAAGTCGGCTCGTTTGTAGCACTCAGAAGTTGAATCCCACAATATCGGCCTTCTTTCGATAAGTTCAATCATTAAAATTTCATTTTCGATAGTAAACAAATTTTTGTTTTTCTTTGGTGGCATTTCAATGTAGATGCGCCCCGAGACCACACGTTAAAACGAGAAAACTTAGTGTAGAATCGCCTTTCCTACCAACAGGTGCTTTGTTCTCGCGGCGACGGCTTTGCGCGGGCTGCGCTGTCGTCTGCTGTGTCACGTGACAAAACGAGCGACTCTCATTGGCTGCGGATGCGGTTGCCGGATGAAAAAATAGCCGGTCGGCTATTCTCTCATCCGCACCCGCCATCGCCAACCGCTTCGCTGTGATTGGTCGAGCGCCACCCGCACCCGCATCCACAACCGCCATCCCCACCCGCTATCCGCTAGTGTGATTCGGGCTTAAGATAAGATTGTCTTGGGGGGAACGCGCGGATAAGATCTTTTGAATAGGACCCCTCGAAACATCCAATGTGGTTGCCCCCTCGCCCTTCATATTAGCGGTAAAACGTGGACACCGCCAATACAAAATTACCGCCAGTATTACTGGAAGGGTGGAAATATAACCGCCTTTCGATTTGGAGTACACTGTTAAGAAAAGTCGTTATTTTACAACAGTAACCCCAACAATTAGTGTTGTAATTTTACAAAGAATAATTCGTAAAATAACTACAAGATTCATGAAATGAACAATTGTCATATTTTCGACAAACTTTACTCATAAATTTAGGAATAAATTCGTAATTTTACGATGAAATCTTAATGTTACTGACGTAGTTTTACTGCTAAAACCGTTATCTTACGACTATTCACGCGTATACTTGTTTTCTTACTAATCAAGCTCACTTTTATGAGTACTTGCCTGTTAAATCTGTACCACAAACTGCACTGTTTTTTTACAAAGTAAATTGTAAATTGACAAACTGTTTATCATTTTACAAACTGCTTCTTAGTTTTACAGGTGAAATTGTAAATTTACAAGTATGATTGTAAAAGCAAGTCTGAAAAATGCATTTTCGTTCGTTGTTTCCTTACTAATATGGGAAGAAAAAATGCCTGAAACGACCAAAATTTGAGGTTTAAGTTTGTAAGTTTAAGAATATTTTTGTAAATTGACGAAAAAAAGATGGATGATCAGATTGTTTTTGAAATTTACGAGCAGTTCGTGGTACATATTTAACAGACAAGTAGTCGTAATTTCACAAAATAATCCCGAACAGTGTACGGTCTGGCGGTTTGTACCAGGGTTCTAGAGACCCAAAATAGAGATTTAAGGGTTGGAGGCACTCTGGGGAACGCTGCAGAGCCCTGGTTGAACTTACCAATGCAGTTTCTGGGTCCTGCTGAAAAGGGCACGTAGGCATACGGATGTCTACCGGTGCAGTTCTCAGGAAGGAATCGGTCCGGATCAAACTTTTCTGGATCCGGAAAAAACGCTGGGTTGCGATTCATTTGGTAGCAGGCAATCAAGGCACCGGTGCCAGCGGGAATCACATAACCACCTGTAAACAAGACTCACTCTTATTACAAATTGCTAGTGATTTGACTGTTCTTGGCGGAACGTTAGCATAGTCCATTGCTGGGGTCAAAAAACATTTTCTATTATTTTGACCATATACAGAAAGGCTCGGCCGATCCAGCTGAGGACCCCCACTCTCAGCACGTTATTGACTTTTTGCTCATTTTGTCAGTAGTTACGTAAGTAATTTGTACAACCATAATACGTACTTTTTCTTTTTAAAGAACAACTTAGGAAATAATAACTAAGGTACTGGGAATTTTGTTTTGTACATAATTTTACAAAGGAAATTAGTCATACTTAGAAAATACTAAGTATTATTGTTGTTTATACGACCGGGACCGCAGTCGGCCGATGATCTGGCCGGCGGGCGAGGGATTGATTACCCGCGCGGGATTAGCCGCGCGGTTTGGCCTGCCCGCGCTGGCCGAGCCGAGGTGCTGCGATGGCTTTGTGTCAGGTAATGAGTATGTTAACATATTGTGATTGAAAAAAAACCTTTGGTGTAAAAACAAAAATTATGCAGTGTAAAAACAAGGTAGGTGTACGCCAGACCGTGTCTTGTAACAGGCTTCGCGATGCTGCGCCAGTTTCGACAATCCACGCCTGGCGTATACACCAACCTTGGCCTGCAGCGCTAACCTGCCTTCGGCAGGCTGCTGCCTTCCTAGGCAGCGACCGAGGAAATGGGCGTGATCCCCTCAAAAAGAGCAGTTGGTCACCAAAATCTACACTAATGGGGCTAAGCTTTCGGTCGGAGGTCCGAATAGGTTCTATTTTCGTCATCAGCAGCCTCAAAAACATTTAAAACGACATGGAACTTACCAAAAAGTAAAAAGTTCCAAGAAAGTTGTCTTTTTCCTGCCGTTTTTGAAGTGTTTTTTTGGCTAATATGACCGAATGGATTGAGATAGAAAGCTGAATTTTGGTGTGTGGCGAGCCAAGGATATGCCCAATGACCCTGCAAAATCTCAGCCGAATCGGTCGAGCCGTTTAGGAGGAGTAGTGCAGACACACAGACAGACAGACATGAAAAACTTTTCAACCCCAGTGGAGTAACAAGCTTCGCTATCGCTCAGCCAATAAAATTTCTTACAGCGTAAAATAAATTATTCCTACAGTCCTGAAATATAAATTCTGACAGAGTGAAGTATTTTTTTACCTGTGATTGGAAGCTCCTCATCTATCCTGCGAGCAAACAGAGGCACGCTGGGGTAGAGGCGCAGGCTCTCCTTGATGACCCTTTCGGTGTACTTCAACTGGGCGAGGTCCTGCGATGTCACTGCGCCATCGGAGGCACCGAAGACCTCGGCCACCTCCTCGGCCAGGCGGGCTTGGACTTCCGGATTGGCGGCAAGGTTGTAGAAGATAAAGGACATGGCCGCCGCCGTGGTGTCGTGCCCCTGAGCAATTACAAACCGTGAAATACAGTTTAGTGGTAAAAAGGCAACCGTATGCCGGGTGGTCGAATGCGCCCCCTTTTTCAAAGTCGCAAAAGTAAGATAGCGCATCTTGTAGCAATTTTATGTTGATTCCTAAACTGTAAAAATGAAAAAAAAAAAAAAAAAAAAAAAAAAGATTGAGGGCCCTATTCTAGCCATTTAAGGTTTGAAAAATTCACCTCTTGCACCTAAATTTGTAAAATGCTACAAATTTAAATCTTTAAGAAGAATCGCTTCGTATTATGAAGAAAACGAAGGAATTGTAGGATCAGGAAGATGCTTCGTATTATGAAGCGGGGCATTTGGAAGTGAGCATCGAAGAGGTGGCGTGGAGGGGGTAATAACTCCTCCGTGTCAGGCGGATAAGCCGGATTTTCCCTCCGATAACCTATAAATTTCACCTAATTTCGCCAAAAAATGACCCGCATTACTCGATGACCAATTCACCACCCCGGTCGTTACCCCGTCAGGTAAGGCATCCTCTTCCACGAGTATCCAACCTAACCAAAACCCACATGTTTCTCACCCCGAACATGAAGGTGTCCACCTCCTCGTCGGAGTCGCTCAGGGCGGCGCCCGCTGAGTCACTGGCCTCCAGGAGAAGGTCTAGGAAGGCCTCCCTCCGCTTAAGGCCTGGAAAGGAGAGACACTCATCTCAACCCGTTCTCTCGGACAATAATGTCGCCCTTGTTGCGATTTCATACAGGGCAAAAATAGTGTCGAGGTGTTCCTCCCAGACCCACCCTTCATACATCATATCAGACTCTGCATGAAAAATAAGGATTACTGTCGTTGCAGTGTACAATGAATACGCACCCAAGTCTTTGTCCGAGATGGACACACTGCCTTTGCGTCGCTCTTGACGTTCCTGGCGTCTGCTTTCGATGACCTGGACAATGTGACGTTCACAGCAGAAAATCGCCATGAAATTTCATAACAGAAAAGTGATAATAATTACATTAACATGTTATGAAATTTCAATCCGAATTTTTTAACAGTGTGGTGAGTTCTTTAGGTCTTAAATTTATGGCCCCTCTTTTTAATTGGCAACATTTGGTCTCGGGAATAATATACGATACGATCATGAACGAGTCACGTTTGGTCCGAAAAAATACAGTTCGAGCCTGACATCAGGACTCGAAGTTAATAGACTATACTAGTCGTGGCTGAGTGAAGAACAAGAAGAATCACAAAAGACGCCATTTAGGGCATTTAAAGTGAATATATTTAATGAAATATGTTGCATTTACTATAAAATATTTGAATTAACTTCTACCAAGCAAGGGGACTTAAACATTTGAAGTAAAAGTGCGAAAAAGTACACTTTTGTGATTCTTCTTGTTCTTAACTCAGCCACGACTAGAATAGTCTATTAGTTAGGTACATCCAGAACGAAGTAAATTAAAGGTTTAAAACCAAACAAGATGAAATAACAAAACACCTGGGATCCCTGAAGGTGCAGAATTTTTATCACCTGTCAAACGAGCCAAGGATCATGGTGAAGCACAATAATTTTCACTTGCAACATTGAGATTTATGTTTAAAAATCATTCAACGAACGTAAAGCAGATGATACTCGCTTGGTTTTCATCTAGGTGGTAGTACAGGCTTATATCAACGGTAGTATTTAACATGTGGGAAATTTAATTCGTGGAAAAGAGAAATGCTGCAGGCAGTTAGCGGTTGTTTGAATAAATTATGTCGGTTAAAAAAAAGATTATACACTCTCAACATCTTATGATCGTTTTTATACGTATTACGATGGTTTTTCATCGTAAGGTACGCATAAATTTGCACATACGTAATATGCATAGGTTTCAGCGTAAGGTATGCATGATTTAATCGTATAACGCATGGTTTCTACATAAGGTATGCATGATTTCATCGTATTACGTATGAATTTTATTGTAGTACGTCTGTTCTCATTTCAACGTAAGTTGTGATGACCCTTTCATCAGAAGAATCTGAGAGTGTACTGCTATTTCCTATGCGATGAGTGTATGTTAAGTTTTGCAATGTTAATAATCAACGAGGATGCTCAATATATGATAGCCAATCACAGAATCCTCGCCACTGATCCACACGCACTGCATGCAGTACGCGTGGAGGGATTTTCCGTGTACCTGCGCCGGCCGGCCCACAGTGTAATGAAAGATCGAAAAGTGGGAAAAAAATATTTTATTGTTCTAACTGACTTCACTTAATGCAGAAAGACGCATTCTGGTAGGAGAAAGGCCACAGGACCATCCAAGCGTCACAGAGACGCCATTTTTGAGAAAAAAGGGGTAAAAACGCCGTATTTTCAGTTCTTGACACCCATGGCTTCTGCTGTTTAGCGAATCCGCAACTTTTCTCGACGCCAACTTGTTAAGGGGTACTAGGACAAGACTTGAGAACGTTTGTAGCATTGAACTAGGTGGGGAACTCGAGATATTTCGCCTCAAAGTTTACAAAATCAGAAAAATCTACCAAAAATGCCATTTTTGAACATTTTTGAAGCCCTGGCTTGGGCTCAATGGTGAATCCGCAACTTTTCTCGACGCCAGCTAGTTGAGGGGTACTAGAACAACACTTAAGATCATTTGAAGCATTGATCTAGGTGGGGAACTCGAGATATTTCGCCTCAAAGTTAACAAATTTCCTAAAAATCTACCAAAAATGCCATTTTCTGACCTGTTTGAAGGCTTGTCTTCGGCTGTGGCAAATCCGCAATTTTTCTCTACGCCAAATAGTAAAGGGGTACTAGGACAACACTTGATAGCATTCAGAGCATTGAGCTAGGTGGGGAACTCGAGATATTACGCCTCAAAGTTAAATTTTTTTCTAAAAAACTGCTATTATCTGACCTTTTTGTAGCCCTGGCTTCGGCTCTAAGGTGAAACCGCAACTTTTCTCGACGCTCAGTAGTTAAGGGCTACTACGACAAGACTCTAGATCATTTGGAGCATTGAGCTAGGTGGGGAACTCGAGATATTTCGCCTAGAGCAGTAGCCAAGTCTACAAAAAGGTCAGACACTGGCATTTTTGGTAGATTTTTTTAGACACTGGTTATCTTTGAGGCGAAATCTCTCGAGTTCCCCACCTAGCACAATGCTCCAAATGAACTCAAGTGTTGTTCTAGTACCCTTAAACTAGTTGGCGTCGAAAAAAGTTGCGGATTCGCCATAGGGCCGAAGCCAGGGCTTCCAAAAGGTCAGAAAATGGCATTTTTGGTAGGTTTTAAAAACATTTTTAAACTGTGAGGCGAAATATCCTGAGTTCCCCACCTAAATCAATGCTCTAACTGATCTCAAGTGTTCTTCTAGTACCCCTCAACTACTTGGCGTCGAGAAAAATTGCGGATTCACCATTGAGCCGAAGTCAGGGCTTCAAAAAGGTCAGAAAATGGCATTTTTGGTAAGTTTTTTGAAACTTTTTAAACTTCGAGGCAAAATATCTCGAGTTCCCCACCTAGTTCAATGCTCAAAATGATCTTAAGTGTTGTTCGAGTACCCCTCAACTAGTAAGCGTCAAGAAAAGTTGCGGATTCGCCATAGAGCCGAAGCCAGGGCTTCAAAAAGGTCAGAAAATGGCATTTTTGGTAGGTTTCAGAAAATTTTGAAACTTTGAGGCGAAATATCTCGGGTTCCCCACCTAGCTCAATGCTCCAAACGATCTCAACTGTTGTTCTAGTACCCCTCAACTACTTGGCGTCGAGAAAAGTTGCGGATTCACCATTGAGCCGAAGCCAAGCTTTCAAAACGGTCAGAAAATGGCATTTTTGGTAGATTTTTGGGACATTTGTAAACTTTGAGGCGAAATACCTCCAGTTCCCCACCTAGCTCAATGCTCCAAACGTTATCAAGTGTTGTCCTAGTACCCCTTTACTGGTTGGCGTCGAGAAAAGTTGCGGATTCGCCATAGAGCCGAAGCCAAGCTTTCGAAACGGTCAGAAAATGGCATTTTTGGTAGATTTTTGGGACATTTGTAAACTTTGAGTCGAAATATCTCGAGTTCCCCACCTAGCTCAATGCTCCAAATGTTCCCAAGTCTTGTCCTAGTACCCCTTAACTAGTTGGCGTCGAGAAAGGTTGCGGATTCACCATAGAGCCGAAGCCAGGGTTTCGAAAAAGTCAAAAAATGGCAGTTTTGGAAGATTTTTAGGAAATTTGTAAACTTTGAGGTGAAATATCTCGAGTTCCCCACCTAGCTCAATGCTCTAAATGCTATAAAATGTTGTCCTAGTACCCCTTAACTAGTTGGCGTCGAGAAAAGTTGCGGATACGCTAAACAGCAGAAGCCATGGGTGTCAAGAACTAAAAATACGGCATTTTTACCACTTTTTTCTCAAAAATGGCGTCTCTATGACGATTGGATGGTCCTGTGGCACTTTTCCTACCAGAATGCGTCTTTCTGCATTAAGTTAAGTCAGTTAGAACAAAAAAATATTTTTTTCCCACTTTTCGATCTTTCATTACACTGTGCGGCCCGGCCTCACTAATCTTTCCCGGCAGTAAGCCCCCAGGAGAAACAGCTAGCTGACTCCTTTACAGTGTCTTGTTCTAGTCTGTGTTTGTTTTAATGAGTAAGGGTATTATCTGTAAAGGGTAGTCCAAAAGCAATATAAAAGATTACTCTTTCACACTCATAAACGGTGCCCTGAGAATCTAAACGGCGTGAGTAGCGTTAATTGGTGCAATGCTTTTGCATTGCACATAAAGGCCATTGCCTCCCCATTCCCATGCGTTAGCATAGGACATTTTCGGGAGGCATTACACCTTAAGTGCAATATGGCTATGGCATTGCACGTTTGGTGTGGTATCTCAGTGCATTGCACCGCACGTACAACTATGTTCATAGCGTTTGGAATCACTGTCTAAATGAAACAAAACGTATGAAGCGATGAGAAGAGAGGTGATAGGATGTGAATAACAGTCTTTCCGATAAAAATGGATGGCATTGGGTCTGAACGACCACGATGGTTTGGAGCTTTAGCTGTAGATCAGCCACTGCTTTAGCCAAGGCAACAATACTCACCTCTCGAGAATATTCGTGCAGAACTTTAAGAGCGGCGTTTAAGGTCTTGCCTCCCTTTGTCCGGTTATACATCCAGTCGTTGTCAAGCCACGGTTGCACGGATCGCATGTGGACTGAAAGGAGTGCACTGCAAAACAGAAATATCGAATAAAAGGTAAATTTAAAGTTATTTGCGTGGTAATTTTAGCATCTGCCGTACTAACATCCTAAAGCCGGCAGGGTTTTCTCGGTCAATGATTAACTGACTTGTTTAACTTCTAACAAGTTGCTAGGTAAACTAAAAATTTGAGAAGTTTCGAAATTGCCTCTTATTTTTTGGTTAAGTTGGCCAAGTTGTACTGTTAAAACGTTCGCTTGAACTCCGCATTGTGTTTGTAAGGTATCAAAGTTTACAGTCATGCCATGTTCACACTGTTTAGCTCAATTCGACCAACTTACTCGCTGACGGCAGAGACGTATGGAGACTTGGAGTCCTGTTGCGCGTTCACTTTAGTTCCCATGGCAGTTTCTAGAAAAGTATAGAGGGATCATTTTTGGCAGGGTATGGAAAGAGACCGTGGTGGGGGTAGGCACTAAAAAGGGCGCGAATAAGGTTTCCCCATTCTTACACTACAACGGGAAGAAAAACACAAACCGGTTTTCCGACATAAAAACCAAGGAAACTGTATTAACACGTACCAATATGATGTTATTTCGATGATTCTGTTTGAAACTGAGTCTCTTAGCGACCGAGTTTTACCTAGATAGCAGTTTGAAATATTCCAAATGTTATCCTCGAAAGTTGGTGAAAATAGACCTTGTTGTCCCCTTCTGCTCTCTCTGGCCCGGCTGGTTCTGTGCATAAATTTGATTTTTCCTGTATTTTCCTCATAATTTGTATCTGAGAGCATGGCTATTGTCGTAAAATATTCTGTTCGTGGATTTGCGAGCACCAATCAAACGCACAAGCTCAAGAACTCTCCGGAAAACCACCCGAGAAGGTAGGTGTTCGGGGTTAACCCAACGGTGTGCCGGCTCTCGTCAAAAATTCCAACTGAATCTAAACCTGTGGACATTCATGCAGTGAACTGATCATCTCACGATTTTACCAGATATCTCTATTTTCCTTTGTGAATGCTTTACTGACGTTTCTCTCTGTCTTAGGTATTACATATGGCTTCGACATGCTGCGACTCAGTGGGAATCCCAAACTTCAGAATATTCTGCAGATTGAATTACTCAAGATGGAAGTGCGTTGAGACCATTTCACCCTTGCTTTGTTTTGGAAGAACACCATGCCACGTCTGATAATTAAGGGGGCAGTCTCGTCCCTGTACCTTTTTTTTAGGGGGTTTTTCCCCCCTCTTTTGATGACGATGATTTTTTAAATATACCTCTTAGAGACAAACGGTAAAAACCAAATGAAAGAACGGAATTTTTACAACATTTTCAAAAAAAAATAATTTTGTTTTGTCTTCAGTAGTAAGGGAGTAAGGGAATGCAACAAAAGCCGACAAAACATACAAAATTTCACTGCGCGACAATTTTCTCCGGAAGTTCTTAACTTTTTGGCAATCGGTTTGCGGCATCTTGAAGATGAAAAAATCCTCTTCACTTTAACCTACAATCGTCCATGTAGCCCAAGGAAAACCTAAATTAAAACCGTTCCTAAGTTTGTATAGGTTTTTGGTTACGTTTTAAAAAGTGTAATCCTTGGGCTATATGGACGATTGTAGGTTAAAGTAAAGAGGATTTTTTCATCTTCAATATGCCGCAAACCGATTGCCAAAAAGTTAAGAACTTCCGGAGAAAATTGTCGCGCAGTGAAATTTTGTATGTTTTGTCGGCTTTTGTTGCATTCCCTATAATTCCCTTGCAACTGAAGACAAAACAAAATATTTTTTTTCGAAAATGTTGTAAAAATTCCGTTCTTTCATTTGGTTTTTACCGTTTGTCTCTAAGAGGTATAATTAAAAAATCATCGTCATCAAAAGAGAGGGGGAAAACCCCCCTAAAAAAGGGTACAGGGACGAGACTGCCCCCTTAATGCAGTGTCTGATATCTTGGGAACGTGACACCCCCTCGAGCTGATGGTGGCCGACAAATTGGGTACGTTCTCTTAAATCACTTAATTTATATTTAAGTGCGCAATACTGTACTCTAAAGAATGGTTGATGAAATAAACAAACAAACAAATCAATTTCCCTTCATTGCTGAGCCAACCATAAATTTGAACTTTGTTTTTGTTCTTTAACCTCACTTCAACTGCGAAGCCCTTGGGGATCGGACCTTGAGACATGGACTCTGCAATTTTCACTAGAATCTCATCCAATGCTGCCAACATTACCCTTGCCTTTATCTGAGTTATTTTCGCATTGCTTTTTCTACGTAATTTTAATTCCAGATGCATCTTTTTCTTTTTTCTTAATTTGAATGTGTTGCATTGTCATTTTCTTTTGCTTTTAAAGTTATATAATAAAAATGATAATAATAAATATTGGACTTAGAGTATGGCTGTGTTGGTAGCTTGTGTACGTTTTCGTAATGTGTAAAGAACCGGTATTTTTGAATGTGAATATTAATGCCTCGTTTAGACGGTATCTATTGCGTTAGAGGGTATCTGTCAATCTCCGTTAGGTTAGGATAGGTTGAGTCCATTTAGTTTCGGAACGCACCAACTCACCGAAACAACCTGTGCAGTTTCCGAAATCACGACACTGTCTAAACCGGTGACGTCACTCAGTTCCTAAATTCTTTCTACCGCCTGGTCTGAGGCCTTCGCCGGGTATTTGCCGTGTCTTTTTAATTTTTACTTTTCTTTGAAACTTGTTACTTGAAGTCTCCTACGGAGAATATTGATAAGAGGGCTACGGAGAATCCTGGCAAAAAAATTAACAGGATTTTCCGTACCTTTTTGCCACAGTGAAAGGCAATACCTTGAAAGGCAAACCAATTGAAAGGGTTTTTTTTTAAACGCCTCCTACTCTAAGTGTTGCAACATTATCTGTTGGTTTGGGCATTTTACATTTTCCTAAATTTAATTAACTGTGGCAAAAGGAAGAGTTATTGGCTGAGCGATAGCGAAGCCTGTTACTCCAGTGGGGTTGAAAAGTTTTGTCTGTCTGTCGGTCTGTCTGTCCGCACTACTCCTCCTGAACGGCTCGGCCGACGAGGGCCTATGCATTTGCCTTTGTGTCTGTGTGTTGTTGTTGTTGTTGTTGGCGTCTGTGTACAAGGAAGGAGTTGAGCTAGAGTAACCAGATTTGGAGGGTACTTCAGGAGTACCATCCAAACAAATAATCCGGTGGTGCAAATCCCGTCCGGGTCGCACAAGGGCTGCTGCAGGTGCATCATGGTTTACATGAGCGGGACCCCGTAAACAAAACTACTATCAAAAGTAGTACTGTCGTACTACCATTTCGGAGCTCTGTACATCCCAAAATGTAGTACGGAAGGAGTACCTTATGAAACAAAAAAGGCATCCGAAAGAAGTACTGCCGTGCTACATTTCAGGACGTCTCTTTCGGGAGCACTTCGGGACGTCGGAAACGGTAGGTCTGTGAGAGGTCTTTCGGAGGTCCCCCACCACCCGTCGCAGCGCCCTGCGGCCATGTAGTTCCGAAGGTGACCGCTAGAGCGCGCACCTGTGTCGTAGTTCGATGGCCTGCCGCTAGGGTGCGCCACTGTTCCGGATATGAATGTGAATGCGTATAGGAATGTGAATATGACACAGATAAACTGTTAGGAAAAATGTATTTATTCACTGACCTTTTTAAATTAAAAATCAAACGATAGGACTTGTCACGAACAACAGAAAATATGGAGACAAAAATGGTGGACAGGACTCAAAAACAAAATATTTAAAAGAGGAATCTCAGTTGGACTGAAAAGAAAATACAGCAACCATAACTGTAACACCCCTTGATTAAAAAATAAGCCAAAATGACTGAAAGAAATTCAATTAGCACTGATTCCAAGGTGTCATGCTTACTTTGCTCTGTCGCAGGAAATTCACTTAATTTGACACTGAAGCACAGGAGTCAGTTCTTGTTCCACATGTAATTGCATAGTGGTGCAGGTTATCGTTCCAGAATCTTGGGCAACTCCAGTGGGTCAAGGTTTCCGCAAAGAGCCTATTTCTCAAGCATAAAATCAGATGACGAACAAAATAAACACTTTGACAATAAGAGTATCAAAGTAACAGAATATTGTAGGTTAACTTACACCGGCACTTTCTGATTTGGATTGAAACACGAAATAAGCCTGCACCAGGCTTTGAAGTATTCTACTTATTAGTGCACCTGAGAACTGAACATCTTCGTGCGTGGTTTCTTTTCTTTGGAGAAATGAATTTACTATAGTTAACAGAAAAATAAATAGAAGTAAGGATCCGACGCCACAAGCACAGTGCGCGCCAAAGTGCGCCGACTGTCATCTGCACAACAGGTGAGCATCGCGTGGGCCCGAGGCGCGCTCTAGCGGACACACTCGGAACTACATGGCCGCAGGACGCTGCGACGGGTGTGGTGGGGGACCTCCCAAAGACCTCACATAGACCTACCGTTTCGGACGTCCCGAAGTGCTCCAAGAACCGACTACTTTGGGACGAGCGACCAGGGCGCGCTCTGGCGGCGAACTCTGGCACCACACACTAGGTCCCCGCGCGACGTACGAGAGAGCTTCATTTGTAGTACGTTTAGGGAGGTCCCGAAGAGCTCCCAAAACCGACTTCTTCGGGACGTCCGAAAGACGTCGGATTCCAGACATGTACTAGTTTTGTTTACGGGGGAGGGGGATTTCCGCCAATAAAGGTGCTAGCAGGGCACATAGGGGTATTTTTGGAATCGGGGCGACGAGACAAGATGAATGGACCTGGTCCCGACCCCATCGGCCGCTTTTACAAGTTGGCCAGATCAGGATCTTTAAAAAAGGGGGTCGACCGACTAAAAAATTTTATTGCAGATTTCGATTGGTCTCAGCAAGACCTTTTCAACGAGGGGTCGGAAAGGGGGTCCAGGAGCCCGACTTCGTCTATTAGTCACATCAGGATCTTGAAAAAAGGGGGTCGACCGACTGAAAATTTTTACTTAAGTTTTGGATAGGTCTTGGCAAGACCTCTTCAACGAGGGGTCGGAAGGGGGGTCCAGGAGCCCGCCTTCATGAGTTATGGGAAAAAGTGCGACGGACTCGTTTTGCGCTCCTGCTGTGCCTCTATTGCAAGGAGTTGCAGTAGCATGGCAAATATGGGTATTTTCGGAATGAGGGCGAAGAGACAAACGAAATGGGCATATTCTATGGACAGTTGGAGTAAAAAGTGTAAGGACTATTGCATATTGTGAATAGAAGGGCGGGCCTAAGTCACGATGGTACATCGATAACTTTGCTTTACCCGCTCACGGTGTGTGTGATGCGAGCGGGCCGAAGGCCCGGGCCTTCGACTGGCCAAGTTGGGTCTGATGCGAGGGCCGAAGGCCCGAGAAAAGGCCGCCGGCAGGCCAAGCTGGGCCGGCCCCCTGTCGAACCGAGTTGCCGGCGCAGCGAAGCGGAGCTGGCAACTCGGTTCGACGGAAGGGCGGGCCCTAGCTTGTTATAGGCAAAAAACACCTAAATAACGGCGAAAAATAGAGATTTCTGCAGATAGACCGCTTCTGTCTTGGAGAAAGGGGGGTCTGGGGGGCGGAGCCTCCCAGCATTCAACAAGTTAAAAAAATAACCGACAACGGACAAGCCATTGCCTGCCGCAGGCAGGCTAGCGCCGCAGGCCAAGGTAGGTACGCCAGGCGTGGATTGGAGGAACAGGCAGCGAGACATCGCGAAGCCTGTTACGACAAGACGTGGTCTGGCGTAAACCTACCTTGTTAGGATATGATGTCACTAAAATTGTTGACATTGTCAATGATAATGTGATGGGTCCAATGTCTGAGTTGTCGTTGTCATGACTTCATATCTTTTTTCACAGGGGTCCTTCACAAGCTGCTTCAGGGTCTGCCTGCATTGAAGTGCCATATTCCAGTGTACCTGGTGTTGCTGCAGAAGAGCCTGTTGAGACAGGTTCAGTTCGAGCAGAAAATTTGATTGCAAATTATGCTGGCCAAAGACAGAGTCAGCACGGAGCAAGACTTTGCCCAAAATAGTACAGAAGATTTCACAGCCAAGAGTTTTTTGAACTGGTCAGCCCTGAAGGACGCTGGTGTTATGTGCAATTTTGTGAAATATATTTAATTTACATGAACAATTGTGTATTATTTGATCTGATATCATCTTTCATTATTATTGTTATTATTCGTGACAACCGCCTCTTGACCACCTCCCCGGGATCAGAACACCCTTTCAGGACTTGGTGCAGATTGTAAATGTATTCATTTTTCTGTTTAGCTGATTACAATTTTGTTATCGATTAAACAGAAAAATGAATGCACTGACAATCTGCACCAAGTCCAGAAAGAAAACAAGAACTGAATGTGAAATCCGTCTGCTAGCTACTGGATTTCGTCTGCTGAGGGCCCAAATTTTTACATTTCCAACAAAAATAACATCATGTTTTTGCAGCTTGGAATTTTCAGAGTATCTTTGCTTTTAATGCAGTAGCCGTCTAAAATAAATATTATGGCTTCAATGCTTCTCAAAGAGACTTTAAAAGAAACAAAAACATTGTGTTAGTTATTTTAGGTTGCCAGTACTGGGGCGACCCTCTACGTCACAGCCGATTTAAGGGTATAGGCCTTCTCTGAAGACTTGCCATACCCTGATTTTTGGCATCGCCTATACTGAAAAACCAAACGTGGTCTGGACCGCATCACTGGTGTGGAAAAATGGGAGCCATTTTGACCGCACCAGTTGGTATGGTCTGGTTTTTCAGTGTATCACTGTAGGAGTATCACTGTTACAGGTATAGGAACATGAATACAAGGTAGGTTTACGCCAGACCGCGTCTTGTCGTAACAGGCTTCGCGATATGTCGCTGCCTGTTTCTCCAATCCGCGCCTGGCGTACCTACCTTGGCCTGCGGCGCTGGGCTGCCTTCGGCAGACAATGCTTGTCCATCATCAGTTACTTCAGAACTGTTGCATGCTGGGGGCCCCCAGACCCCCCTTCATTGGCTGAGCGATAGCGAAGCCTGTTACTCCAGTGGGGTTGAAAAATTTTTCCTGTCTGTGTGTGTGTCTGTGTGTGTACACTACTTCTCCTGAACGGCTCGGCCGATCTGGCTGAGATTTTGCAGGCTTATGAGGTATGTCCTTGGCTCGGCACACGCGAAATTTCACCATCCTAGCTCAAGTGGTTCAGTTTTTATAGCCGAAAAACACCTAAAAAACGGCGAAAAATCGAGTTTTCTGCAGGCAGATCACTTCTGTCTTGAAGAAAGGGGTGTCTGGGGGGCGGAGCTCCCCAACCTCGACAAGTTAAAAAGCTACAAGGGTCAAGATCGTGTTATCTGTAGATTAAGCAACTCTTTCTAGAATTAAGGGGGGTCTGGGGGACGGAGCCCCACAGCATGCAACACGTAAGAAGTAGCCGACGATGGACAAGCCAATGCCTGCCGAAGGCAGGCTAGCGCCGCAGGCCAAGGTAGGTACGCCAGGCGCGGATTGGAGGAACAGGCCGCGAGATATCGCGAAGCCTGTTACGACAAGACGCGGTCTGGCGTATACCTACCTTGTTTTAGATAGAGGTGCTTCGTCTACAAATTACACGATCTTGACCCTTGTAACTTTTCAACTTGTCGTGGCTGGGGGCCTCCGCCCCCAGACCCCCCTTTCATCCAGACAGGAGAGGTCTACCGACAGAAAACTCGATTTTTTCGCCGTTTTTTAGGTGTTTTTCGGCTATAAAAACTGAACCACTTGAGCTAGGATGATGAAATTTCGCGTGCGCCGAGCCAAGAACATACCTAATAACCCTGCGAAATCTCAACCAGATCGGCCGAGCCGTTCAGGAGGAGTAGTGTACACACACAGACAGACAGACACACAGACGGACAGACAAAACTTTTCAACCGCACTGGAGTAACAGACTTCGCTATCGCTCAGCCAAATACACTGTTCTTCAACGAATGTGACCTCATTATTTGAGAGAATGTGAATTCTGTCGCCTTCGCTTCAATGTGATGTCACACTTGTTAATTTGTGCCTCTGAAAGCTGAAAACTTATTCTGACATTCTGTACAACTCAGGCCATCAATATAAGAGTAAGTTTGCAGAATTTCAGCTCTGAGAGGTGCGCGAATTTTTATCAGGATTTTAGACTTGTTTCTGACATGCTGACCAAATATACACGAGTGATGCTTACCACAAATCTGTGGCAATACAACAAAGTGACGAAAGTCAAAAACATCAGTATTTCAGGAGACGTAAAAAACACTTTTCAAAATCAAGCAACAGGTTAAAACTTTAACCGACGATAGGAGAATTTCTTGTGGCACTTAAAAAATACTTTTATGTTAAGAGAAAGTTAAAATAATGATTTGTTTTCCACTTCGCTAGACTTACGTCACATGATTTGTAATTTTTAATCCAACAAAGTGACGTAAGTGCACTTACGTCACTTTGAAAGTTTATATTTTACTCCGTTGTGACCCCTTCTATATATTAAAGTTTAGACAGTGCAAGTCATTAGCTGTATGACAGAATCGTACTCGAGGTCCCTGCCCAGCTGTGAAAAAAAATCTGTGACGCAAGTGTACTTACGACACATTTTTTACGACATGATTTCAAAAAATATGTCGTAAGTGCACTTACGACATTTTGGCAAATTGACTTCTGAATGAAATTGACTTACGTCAGATTTTACTTGTCATTATCTCCTAGACCAAATGAGAAAAATGTAATTGTGCATATTGGAAAAGGTCCGCATCAATGAGAGGGTTCCAACCGTGCGACTAACTCGTTTTTGTCGTAAGTGCACTTACGTCACTTTGTTGTAATGCCACAGAATTGGCGACGATGATTTCTGAGGAGATTCTTTAGCGTCGTGCTACGTGAAGGGACGAAGACACGAAAAGTCAAAGTCGAATTTCGCGTTCCTATGGAAGCAGAGGACCGATTTAGAGCGTGCCCTTGCCATCCCGCATAGTCCCAGTGTGAATGGCGACGATGACTTTTGAGGAGATTCTTTAGAGTCGCTTTACGTAAAGTGCCGAAAACACGAAAAGTCAAAGTCGAATTTGGCGTTCCTATTGAAGCAGAGGACCGATTTAGAGCGTGCCCTTGCAATCCCGCATAGTCCCAGTGCGATTGGCGACGATGACTTTTGAGGAGATGCTTTAGCGTCGTGCTACGTGAAGTGCCAAAAACACAAAAAGTCAAAGCCGAATTTCTCGTTCCTATGGAAGCAGAGGACCGATTTAGAGCGTGCCCTTGCGATTCCGCATAGTCCCAGTGCGATTGGCGACGATGACTTTTGAGGAGATTCTTTAGCGTCGTGCTCCGTGAAGTGCCGAAAACACGAAAAGTCAAAGTCGAATTTCGCGTTTCTATTGAAGCAGAGGACCGATTTATAGCGTGCCCTCGCCATCCCGCATAAACCCAGTGTGATTGGCGACGATGACTTTTGAGGAGATTCTTTAGTGTCGTGCTACGTGAAGGGCCGAAAACACGAAAAGTCAAAGTCGAATTTCGCGTTGCTATTGAAGCAGAGGACCGATTTAGAGCGTGCCCTTGCCATCCCGCATAAACCCAGTGCGATTGGCGACGATGACTTTTGGGGAGATTCTTTAGCGTCGTGCTACGTAAAGTGACGAAAACACGAAAAGTCAAAGTCGAATTTCGCGTTCCTTTTGAAGCAGAGGGCCGATTTCGAGCGTGCCCTTGCGATTCCGCGTAGTCCCAGTGCGAATGGCGACGATGACTTTTGAGAAGATCCTTTAGCGTCGTGCTACGTGAAGTGACGAAAACACGAAAAGTCAAAGTCGAATTTCGCGTTCCTATTGAAGCAGAGGGCCGATTTCGAGCGTGCCCTTGCCATCCCGCATAGTCCCAGTGCGATTTTCGACGATGACTTTTGAGAAGATTCTTTAGCGTCGTGCTACGTAAAGGGCCGAAAACACGAAAAGTCAAAGTCGAATTTTACGTTCCTATTGAAGCAGAGGACCGATTTCGAGCGTGCCCTTGCCATCCCGCATAAACCAAGTGCGATTGGCGACGATGACTTTTGGGGAGATTCTTTAGCGTCGTGCTACGTGAAGTGCCGAAAACACAAAAAGTCAAAGTCGAATTCCGCGTTCCTATGGAAGTAGAGGACCGATTAAGAGCGTGCCCTTGCCATCCCGCATAGTCCCAATGCTATTGGCGACGATGACTTTTGAGGAGATTCTTTAGCGTCGTGCTACGTGAAGTGCCAAAAACACGAAAAGTCAAAGTCGAATTTCGCGTTCCTATTACAGCCGAGGACCGGTTTAGGGCGTGCCCTTGGCATCCCGCATAGTGCCAGTGCAATTCTGTGGCAATACAACAAAGTGACGTAAGTCAAAAACATCAGTATTTCAGGAGACGTAAAAAACACTTTTCAAAATCAAGCAACAGGTTAAAACTTTAACCGACGATAGGAGAATTTCTTGTGGCACTTAAAAAATACTTTTATGTTAAGAGAAAGTTAAAATAATGATTTGTTTTCCACTTCGCTAGACTTACGTCACATGATTTGTGATTTTTAATCCAACAAAGTGACGTAAGTGCACTTACGTCACTTTGAAAGTTTATATTTTACTCCGTTGTGACCCCTTCTATATATTAAAGTTTAGACAGTGCAAGTCATTAGCTGTATGACAGAATCGTACTCGAGGTCCCTGCCCAGCTGTGAAAAAAAATCTGTGACGCAAGTGTACTTACGACACATTTTTTACGACATGATTTCAAAAAATATGTCGTAAGTGCACTTACGACATTTTGGCAAATTGACTTCTGAATGAAATTGACTTACGTCAGATTTTACTTGTCATTATCTCCTAGACCAAATGAGAAAAATGTAATTGTGCATATTGGAAAAGGTCCGCATCAATGAGAGGGTTCCAACCGTGCGACTAACTCGTTTTTGTCGTAAGTGCACTTACGTCACTTTGTTGTAATGCCACAGAAATGATGTCAAGCGTGCATAGGGTGAGGAAGTCGTGGATGTTGATTGACTTGCCATTCGTAGATAACAATTTCTCGACCAGGACATTACCGTTGCTGTCGAACACATGCACGAATTGATCCAAAATACGGAAGTGGAAAGTTGAAGTTATCAATTTTCTTCTCATGTGCCACTTCTGACCTGGAATGTATCGTTATTGATGTTCTAATTGGCTTCTTTTTGATGCTTCAATCGAGTCGCTTAGTTCGGCGTACCTTTGCTGGTAAGGAGTCCTTCTCCAAGCCAGGGATGCAAATAACGGTACACGTCTGCCTTTTCAATGTGTTTCGAGCCACTGAGAAGAATCTGCGGCAAAACAAAGATGCATTATTTTCCTGTCACCACATTCGCAACAGTAAAGGCGTAACTAGAGACGGGTCATTCTCCGCCGAATCGACGATGGTCTGTTTTTGAGGTCGATGGATTCGGTCCAAACCACTTTTAATCGATGCATTGGGGCCCCAAAGGGACCTCTCTAAGAGGATTTTTTTTTAAAATCATTTTTCCCAGAGTTATGGCCAATACCATTTTGGGAAATTTAGTGAAAACAGTACTTTTCATCTTAGCCTATGAAAGTGTGATGTGAGACCCCTTTGGCTTATATTTCCATTTCAACTAGCTTAGAGGGGTCCTGAAAACCTTCTCCTCTGACTAAAGGTGAAAAATCAAAAAAATTCCATTTTTTTACTTAGGAAAATTTATGAAAAAAAGTGAAAAATGAGCATAACTTTTTTACGTGGTTTGAGAATTTTGACGATACTTTGTCCTAAGATTCACTTTAGGTGACCGCTTAAAACTACAAAATATTTCATCTGGCAATACGTATCTTCACTGAATCGGGTTGATAAAACTTAATTTTGAGCTAAAATTTTACTCGAAACTTATGACGACAAAGCGCATTGACTCCAAAATCAATTTTCAAAGGTCAAAAAGTTACTTATCATATATCTTGAAGTCAGGGCAGATTAAACACCTCAAGAATCCATCCCATTGATGCTCAAAATGTTGATCACTCCTTATTTTAGGTATTTTGCTCTCCATTTAAGTCTAAACCCATGAAGTACATAGTGGTTGGTAGTATTGGTGGTAATGGTTGTCCGTTGTTTCAAACAGCTGATTCTACAGTGTCTGCAATGTTTGTAAGTGGTCTGTACTAGTAAAACTAAGGCATAGTATTATGCCTGTCCTCAAGCGTAAAATCTTACAGTGTACTCCTGCGCTTGACTTCAAGCGTAAGAAGAGCTATGTTTGAAGCCAAGCGTAATCAAGCCACATCAGAAATTCTGACCCACTGCTTCAAGCGTTAAGTCAGTACACTCAATTTCAAGCATAGTGAAAACCCATGCTGCATTTTACAAGCACAGGAGAATGCGCACATTCATAATGCAAAATCAGCTCAATTTAATTTAAGATAATATCTTGGCTATCTTAAACTGAGCTGATAAGATAATATCTTAGCTCTCTTAAATTGTCTTATCATCTTATCAGCTCAGTTTAAGATAGCCAAGATATTATCTTAAGGGGAGGTTCTGGTGAAAATCTTGACATTTTCCAAATGGATCCTACAGTCATAATTTGTTCGGAATATAAACTTTTTCATTGAGGAGACTAAAATTTGACTTTTGAAGGCACATGCCAGGCTGTAAACCCAGTCGAACAGTCTTTTTTGAGCCTATTTTGGCTGTATCTTAAAAAATCTCCTTGCGCATACTATTTTGTCGTAAAAGGATGACCTTGACATTTTTCACTTCTTCGACTCATTTTCAAAAGATTCCGGCATGCAGAGCTCAAAACTTCCATTATATTATTAGTTATTAGCTTTTAAAGCTGAAAAGTCCCTTAAATTTGTCTATTTTGTACATTTTTGATCAATTTTAGTGAAATGCTTGGTTAGAAAGCTTGCGATTAAAAATGCAATTGACATTTTGAGATGTGCATGCCAGCATTTTAAAAAAATGAATCGAAGAAGTGAAAAATGTCTAAGCCAACCTTTTACGACAAAATAGTATGCGCAGGAAGATTTTTAAAGTTATAGCCTTAATGGGACAAAAAGGCTCTGCGACGGGGTTCAGGGCATAGAATGTGCCTCCCCAACGAAAATTTTTAATAAATACTTGATAAGACATCAAATTTTTAACAAATTTTCAAAGTGGGACCTATTTAGGAGAAAATAGCATTTTCACCAGAACCTCCCCTTAAATTAAACTGAGCTGATTTTGCATTATGAATGTGCGCATTCTCCTGTGCTTGTAAAATGCGGCATGGGTTTTCACTATGCTTGAAATGGAGTGTACTGACTTTACGCTTGAAGCAGTTGGTCAGAATTTCTGATGTGGCTTGATTACGCTTGGCTTCAAACATAGCTCTTCTTACGCTTGAAGTCAAGCGCAGGAGTACACTGTAAGATTTTACGCTTGAGGACAGGCATAATACTATGCCTTAGTTTTACTAGTACAGACCACTTACAAACATTGCAGACACTGTAGAATCAGCTGTTTGAAACAACGGACCACCATTACCACCAATACTACCAACCACTATGTACTTCATGGGTTTAGACTTAAATGGAGAGCAAAACACCTACAATAAGGAGTGATCTACATTTTGAGCATCAATGGGATGGATTCTTGAGGTGTTTAATCTGCCCTGACTTTAAGATATATGATAAGTAACTTTTTGACCTTTGAAAATTGATTTTGGAGTCAATGCGCTTTGTTGTCATAAGTTTCGAGTAAAATTTTAGCTCAAAATTAAGTTTTATCAACCCGATTCAGTGAAGATACGTATTGCCAGATGAAATATTTTGTAGTTTTAAGCGGTCACCTAAAGTGAATCTTAGGACAAAGTATCGTCAAAATTCTCAAACCACGTAAAAACGTTATGCTCATTTTTCACTTTTTTTCATAAATTTTCCCAAGCAAAAAATGGAATTTTTTTGAATTTTCACCTTCAGTCAGAGGAGAAGGTTTTCAGGACCCCTCTAAGCTAGTTGAAATGGAAATATAAGCCAAAGGGGTCTCACATCACACTTTCATAGGCTAAGATGAAAAGTACTGTTTTCACTAAATTTCACTAAATTTCCCAAAATGGTATTGGCCATAACTCTGGGAAAAATGATTTAAAAAAAAAAATCCTCTTAGAGAGGTCCCTTTGGGGCCCCAATGCATCGATTAAAAGTGGTTTGGACCGAATCCATCGACCTCAAAAACAGACCATCGTCGATTCGGCGGGGAATGACCCAGACGCATATTTTCCAGTACCTCAACATCTTCTGGATTGTTGAGTACAACAACGGCATGCCCAAGTCCAAACCAAAGTCGATATACAGGGTGAGTTTTCTCGATGTGTCAATAATTTGTAGGTAGTTTGGGCACCCCAAGGCGATCATTTTCTACTAATGAACTAGTGGGCGCAAACGTTTAAGTACGGAGATAATTGGTGTTTTGTAATTGGCCTTCGCGCCTGCGAGGTAGGCACCCTCAGCGACTGATGGTCGCAGGACCCCGCGTGGGGGTGTCGCGGGTCTAGGAGGGGTGCTTCGAGTGTCGTAGGGGTGCGGTGGACCTTGCAAATGTCTTTTGGGAGGGGTTGCCGCGGGTCTGAAGAGGCTGTCATGGTGGCCCCCGTTACAGTGGATCTCACGGCTGTCTTTGCGAGGGTGGCGGGATTCCTCAGATACTTCCGCGAGATCAGTGGCACTCCCGCGAGTACTGCTAGTCCCGCGACACCCCCTCGACAGGTCCTGCCGCCCTCAGTGGCACCGGGTGCCTACCTCGTAGGCGCAAAATCCAATTACAAAACACCAATTATCTCCGTACCTAGACGTTTGCGCCCACTAGTTCATTGGCGAAAAATGGTCCTTTAGGGATGCCCAAACTGCCTGCAAATTATTGACACATTGAGGAAACTCACCCTGTATACCGCCGTATTTTTGAGTCCAATTGCTGATCGCTTCGGTCAAATCTGCAACGGAACCAGAGCAACGCTACTAATAGGACTCGACTTCCACTCGAAAGCCACGGTCACAGTGCCAAACTATCAATATAAAACGGTGAAAGGCTGCACTTCACATACATATGGTGAAAATTTTATCCACAATAAAAACGAAATTGTCAAAAAAGCGATATTGTACGCGAATTCACACTGGTATGTAATCAAGTCAGCTCGAGTAAGCCGCACCTCAATACTATTGATAATTTTGACAATAATACAGCACTCTAAAAAATATTGTGGTAGAAATCCTATAAACGTATCGGACGCATTTAACCTAATCGGTATAGGAATTTTCCCACATAGGACATGGTAAATTTACCATCTGCCGATATGGCAAAAATCCTATACGTGTTGTTAGGTTTCTACTATATTAGGGTGTGGGAAAACTACTACACCGTGAATGGTAAAAATCCCATACGAGTTGTGGGATATTTTCGTTCCGTGATGTGGTAAAACTCCTATACACACATAGGAAGTCTTACTTTGAGAAATAGTGAACACATCCCGAGAGATCATGGCGCCAGCGCCACTTCAGTTGGGGAAGCATTTTAAAAATTAAAGTGGGATTCTGTCTCCGATAGATGAAATGACCCACCCAAGAGGCAGTTCAATCCACTCCCGGGCTCTGTTCCTCAAGGCGGATCTTGCGTGCACCCAACCTAATGGCCGACCGCAGTCGCCAGCGAGTGCCAACATGGACAAGCGTTTTTCTCGACTTTAGTGTAATATTTTGTTTAAAACTGAAAGCCAACGGCTAGGACTGACACTTACTTAGGCAACAGATGATATAGTTGTCGAAAATTATTTACTTTAGTAACATAAATCGGAAATACTTAGTGGTGAACGGGCACGGCGCTCCAAGCGCCACCTAGCGGCAGGTTTGTGCAACCTGACGTCAGGCGGCTGACAGTGGACCATACCCTTACCCACAGCTCACCTTTTAGGTACAAGGTAACTTAACAATAGACGATGTCAAAATGCTTTGGAGCGCTACGTTTATTTTCAGCTTCATAATAATATCACTTTAAATTTCGCAAGGATTCAAAAACCATGGCTCATCTACATGAGTCGTTCTGAGTTGCCGCTATTTTCAGAGACAAACCCATTTCAAGTTTTAATGAAGAAGTCAAAATTATCTAAAACCGAATGTGATAATGGGGCAGAACAAGATACAAAATAAGTTTAAACCGGTTTTAACGAATCGTCCACTGCCAATTTCTATTAACGGTTTGACGTCACATGAGCTTTTCTTTACTTTTCTCTGAGCAGCTTTGTCGCCTTAGTCATTGTGCCGTTAGCCTGTTATGAATATTGAACGTCTGTCTTGGTCCCCTCTCTTCTGAAAAAAGTATTTCAGAATTGTTTGGGATTCTTACTAATAGGTTGTAGGAAAAGCAGAATACAATGGACTGAAGTAATAGGATTTCTACCAAAAAGTGTAGGAAAAAACCAAACATGAGTATAGGAAATCAAATTCCTATACTAGGTTCGGATTTTTACTACACCACATTGGCAAAAGAACGAAAAGCATAGGAATTTTCCAAATCACGTATAGGATTGTCGTTTCCCATACCGAAGTTGGTACTTTTACCATACGACGGTGTAGTAGAAATGCCATTATTTTTTAGAGTGAGGGTAAAGAATCTTCACTAAACGCGCTTTTCAGTGTTGACTCGAAACAACTCCAAAGAATTTGTACTCCAAAGAATTCGGACACCTAAATTCAAAGACAATCTTGAAATGTAGACCAATTCCTTCAAAGTTCATGAACTATGGTCACAATTTAGAGAAATTCTTTCAAAACCAGTGAGGCTTTCACCAAAATTCGTGGAAATTTTGATGCAATTCACTTAAACACTGTTATCCAAGTTGCAATACTTTTAACACAAAAACGTGCGATGATATCCGAAATGTGATTCCCACGAATCATTGCTCCTGAGATGCAATGACTTCTGTATCGCACAACATTCTGCAATGATCATAGCAACTTTCTGCAATGAAAATCGGAATTATTGCAAAACACTGCGACGATGACTTCGCAAAATCTGGAATCATTGCAGTTTTTTGCAATGATCAGTGCAAAATTCTGCGATACTCTAGCTCGTCACACCTTTTAGCAATGATCAAAACAGAAAAGTGCGATGAAATTTGTATTGCGCAGAAAGTGCGGTCTGTATCGCAGGTGAAATAACAGTGAATTCATCCAAAATTCGAGTGGAATGCAGAAAAATCCACACTGAAATTCAACTTTTTTTTCTCTTGGTTGACATCTAACGGGCTCACCAGCTTGGAACGTCCATAACATCTCCCACGAGTTGCCTATAATCGGCAAAGCTGAAGGGCCAGGAATCAGGTCCACGGATTGCACCCACTTTCGTCTTTTATTGTAAAAATGTGTTGCGATCGCCAATGCGGCTAGTGCCAACACTACAGTAACTAGCTCCATCTGCAATACAGAAAAGCAGAATGATTCATAAAGGAGACGTAATTCCAGACAAGTTTGAGCTCTGCACAATTACTTAATGCACTGTATTAATACACCGTTCATTTCTACTAATCATAGAGTTCCGTAAGTTTTTTCGACACGCAAACTGGCACATCTTTCATAGAAAATGGTGACGATTTTGAATGGATTCCTTCTGTGACTAGAAAACTGAGAGGTCGAAAATGCATTGAGGGTGTAACTTAACCGGAACAGGAATCCACTGTGATAACTTTCATACAATTTGCTGCGGTAAAAAGGCTAGTGTGATTCCCTCAAATTATCGCATCTGTGGCAGCCATAAAAAATTATCGCACTAAAATTGCAATAAGTCCCTTAGGTTTTGGCCGGTCTGGGCCCAGATTATCACAGTTTCGGCGTGATAAAATGATAACTACACAAATAATGCGATAAATGCGCTAATGCAATACAATAATTATTGCACTTTTAATGCAATAACTTTTTCATGGCGCTACTAATGCAATAAACATGTTGTTGCTTTTTAAATGAGTTCATTATTACATTCGGAAAATCAGTGTCTAGCACATTGTAGATTGCTCTTTCGGGGGAAAACCTACGCTGGAAAACGGCTCTAGAAGCATGTTTGGGGCTGGCACAGATTTGCATGGGATTTATTCAAAATTGATTGAAAAAAAAACCATACCAAATATGCGGCTTGGATTCATCAGGATAGGGAAGTCCGGTACGCCTTGAAGGAAAAGCTTTTCCCCTGGTTCCAGCTGCCACAGTTTTCAATTTTTAGTCATAAGTGCAAACTGTTACCGTGACGGCCCTGGTATTGATTCGTTTTTGGTTTCATCTCTGCAGACAACAAGTCACCCCTCTTAAGGAAACAACCAATTTTTGCTATAAAACCGAGTTTTCGATTCCCACGATGCAAAAATATTGTTATTGCATTTTTTTTTTAAATAACCGCCCCATAATGTTTGCGATTAAAGAGCGTTTTGTAGTAACTTCTATCACATTTTTTTCTGCGATAACTTTTTATTGCATTTTCTTCCCAGTCATTATCGCAAAAAAGTGATACTTTATTGCAAAATTTAGCTATAAATTTATTATTGCAGATTTTTAGTTGTCATCAAAGCAAACAAATGTGACAAGTTTTTTATTGCAAAACATAGACAGTGGTTATCGCAGTTTGAGTAACAGTGTACCCGCCCGGGCGCTAGGAGACCATCCGAATTCGCCGGGGCGCTAGAATACTATCCTAACCCGCCCGGGTGCTGGGGGACTATCCTGTAGAGAGGATTTGTGTTAAGATATTCCCCTGGCGCCTGGTCAAGTTAGGATGGTTTTCAAGAGCCCCGGCGCATTCGGATGGTCTCCAAGCGCCCGGGCGAGTAGAGATGTCTTTCTAGGGAGAGGTCGAAGTAAATATCGCCTCCACTAAAATAATGCGAACATTTGTTGAATTCGGAACAGAGTTCTTGAGAGATTCAGAAGGACACCGAAAGTCAAGGAAAGCCCCAGGCAGCCTTTTTCCCCAGCTCTGAACCCTCAGAAGAACCACGGAGAGACAACTGCCAAAAATACATCTCTCGTATTAAATGTGCTTCTCAAGTTCTTCGACGTTACACGACGAGCGGCGAGGAGTCACTCCATAGAAAATTTAATACAAGACTGAACAACAATGGGCATCCGAGTTTTTGGAATTTCTATGGTAAGCAATATTATTCCCTTTTCTCTCATAAAAATTTGAGTGTGCGTTCTTTAAGTCTTTTTCTTTTCTTAACTTTACAGAAGCGATTCGGACTATGGAGCAGGAAAGCTATCTGGACTTTCACACGACGCAGGTCACTGGGAAGAAGAGGAGGAAGGGAAAGAAGAGGAAGGCAGGAGAGAAACCGTTCAACGGTCGGGACCTGGAGCTAGACCGGGACATCCGGGACGCGAGGGAGGTCCTCTCCAAAGAGAAGAACGTGCGGTCATTCCTCAACCTGGCGTCGTGGAGGCTGCGGGACAGCCTTCATGTCTTGGAGGCGTTCCACGACGACCTCATCCGCCCTGAGTAAGTTTCGATGTTACGAACTTAATTTCTATGTACTTTTTTGTTCATAAACTTTGAACAAAATTGGGCATGCTTTTCGATATGAACAAATTTTATGCGCAACTACGCACACTTTCGTGCTTAGTTACGCACAAATTCGTGCATTTCAAAACGCATGCTCAATTTTGTGCGAAGCTTATGCACAACAAGCTAGGGCCCGCCCTTCCGTCGAACCGAGTTGCCAGCTCCGCTTCGCTGCGCCGGCAACTCGGTTCGACAGGGGGCCGGCCCAGCTTGGCCTGCCGGCGGCCTTTTCTCGGGCCTTCGGCCCTCGCATCAGACCCAACTTGGCCAGTCGAAGGCCCGGGCCTTCGGCCCGCTCGCATCACACACCCCGTGAGCGGGTAAAGCACAGTTATCGATGTACCATCGTGACTTAGGCCCGCCCTTCTATTCACAATATGCAATAGTCCTTACACTTTTTACTCCAACTGTCCTTAGAATATGCCCATTACATTTGTCTCTTCGCCCTCATTCCGAAAATACCCATATTTGCCATGCTACTGCAACTCCTTGCAATAGAGGCACAGCAGGAGCGCAAAACGAGTCCGTCGCACTTTTCCCCATAACTCATGAAGCCGGGCTCCTGGACCCCCCTTCCGACCCCTCGTTGAAGAGGTCTTGCCAAGACCTATCCAAAACTTAAGTAAAAATTTTCAGTCGGTCGACCCCCTTTTTTCAAGATTCTGATGTGACTAATAGACGAAGTCGGGCTCCTGGACCCCCTTTCCGACCCCTCGTTGAAAAGGTCTTGCTGAGACCAATCGAAATCTGCAATAATTTTTTTTAGTCGGTCGACCCCTTTTTTTGAAGATCCTGATCTGGCCAACTCGTAAAAGCGGCCGATGGGGTCGGGACCAGGTCCATTCATCTTGTCTCGTCGCCCCGATTCCAAAAATACCCCTATGTGCCCTGCTAGCACCAATAATGGCGGAAATCCCCCTCCCGCTCACGTAAACCATGATGCACCTGCAGCAGCCCTTGTGCGACCCGGACGGGATTTGCACCACCGGATTATTTGTTTGGACGGTACTCCTGAAGTACCCTCCAAATCTGGTTACTCTAGCTCAACTCCTTCCTTGTACACAGACGCCAACAACAACAACAACAACAACTACAACAACAACAACAACACACAGACACAAAGGCAAATGCATAGGCCCTCCCCCTATTTTTTGAATAGAAGGGCGGGCCAAAAAGGACATAGTAATTTAGTGTGTAACTCGACCCATTTTTACGCAGTAGGGTTTAGATATTTTCTGATTTCATTTTGTCACTGGTACCACTTCTTTCGCGATCTGTCCCATCGGCCGTCGCGGCTAAGAAAATTAAGAATTACAGTGCCCCCCTGCTCCTCCACGCGAGACTGATCGAGTGTAAAACAGTCGGTAGCATACGTAGACGCGTCGTCCCGGCTAACGAGGCCGTCATCTAGTCGTTTCACTGCGCTTAACGCATTCTGCTGCTCAGGCTGCCAACCGGCCTGCTCGCCTAGCCAGTCCGTGCGATTCTAGTGCAACGCGCTCGGCAAAGTGAGGATCCCTACGAAAGATGTCCTTTGTCACTCCTCGACTGCAGCCTCCTGATTTGACTCCCTCTCTCTCTCTCTCTCTCTCTCTCTCTCTCTCTCTCTCTCTCTCTCTCTCTCTCTTTCTCTCTCTCTCTCTCTCTCTCTCTCTCTCTCTCCACCGCCACGCGCTGAAGAAGACCAGGAGGCCTACACTCTACAAAAAATGTCCTGTCAACGCCGTTAATTTATTACCAATGTTTGCTGTTATGCAATTCACGGCGTTTGCTGTGAACTAGTTCACGGCGTTCACTGTGATCTCGGTTACAGTGTTCACTGTGATCTGGCCACAGTAAACGCCGTGAATTGGAGCCTGATTTGCAGTACTTCGGTGCTCAGCGGCGTCAAACTCACAGTGTTTACTGGGGACCAGATCACAGTGAACACCGCGAACAAGATCACAGTGAATCCCGTGAGCAGATCACAGTAAACGCTGTGAATTGACATACAGTGAAAACTGGTAATAAATTAACGGCATTTACAGGACATTTTTGGTAGAGTGTACCTGCTAGGCGCTCAATCTACCACATTCTTCATCATATCCTTTTCAAAGCAACTCAAAATCTAAAACAATAACTAAATATAATTTCTTCTTGCTCTTTTTGTTTCAACTTAAATTTCTCCTATTTTTGTTTCTACATTTCTTAAAATGGTGTCAATTCAATCTAATTATTTCTCCTTTCTTTTTCTAATGTAAAATTACTTTCAATAAAAAAAAATTGTGTTAAAAGTTATCAAACAAAATGTAAAAACGGCATTCACCACTTACATCAAAACTAAAGAAGCATAAAAACAGCATGCTCATTGTCCCAAAATTGACTCTAGTCCTACATCATCCCAATGATTGTTAATTCAAATCCCCCCAATAAAACATTTTTATAAACTCTCTCTCTCTCTCTCTCATTCTCTCTCTCTCGCGGCTCCCTTAGTTAGCCCAGTAAACTAAAAACAATTTAACGTTAAAATAATAATAATAAAGCTGCTTTTTCTTGCAATTTTAAGATTGCAGAGTAAAGTTTTCCTTTTTTTTTCAGGCCTTTCGATTTGGATGGAGACCTGGAGGAAGTCCCTCAAACCTTCATTTCCCCACCCTCCTCTCCCCCAAGCTCTCCTACCCTTCCTCCTTTTCAACCCAACCCTCCCCCATCCTCTCCTGCCACCCTTCCTGACCCCTTGCTCATGTCACCTCGTCCCAACTACTCCTCACCTTTCCCCCCACACTCCTCTCCCCCAAGCTCTCCTACCCTTCCTCCTTTTCAACCCAACCCTCCCCCATCCTCTCCTGCCACCCTTCCTGACCCCTTGCTCATGTCACCTCGTCCCAACTACTCCTCACCTTTCCCCCACATCCTCTCCCCCCAAACTCTCCCACCCTTCCTGACCCCTTCCTCATGTCTCCTCATCCCTCACCAGAAATCTACTCCTCACCTTACCCCTCACCCATGTCTTACCCTTTCGGCTTTTCTCCCCTTTCTAATTCTGCCCCTTCACCTCCTACAACCCCTTCTTCTCCTACAGCCCCTTCTTCTCCTGCAGCCCCTTCTTCTCCTACAGTTAACCCTGGCGTACAAAGGCTACTTATGTTCAGCTACGGTGCTTCTTGTCATAAACGCCTTAAGATCGATTCACACACCTCTCCTTCTCCACCTCCCCCACATTCCCCACCTCACTCACATTCTCAACCTTCCCCACCTTCAACTTCTCCACCTTCCCCTTCTCCACCTTCCCCTTCTCCACCTTCCCCTTCTCCACCTTCCCCTTCTCCACCTTCCGCTTCTCCACCTTCAGCTTCTCCACCTTCACCTTCTCCACCTTCTGCTCAGCCCAGTACTTTAAGCCGGCGGCAGAAGGCTAAACTGCGATCCAAACGAAATGCGCAGTTTAAGAAGTTTATGAGGAAGAACGACGACCCTGGCCCCCCTCCCACAGTTATGAAGTCAGACCATTCGGAAACTGCTCCCTCTCTCTCAAGACGAGATAAAGCTCGTAAGAGATCCAAGGAAAATTACAAGTTCAAGAAATACATGAAGAAGAGCAGCTGAAGGTAATTATGCATCTGTTATTGTCAGTCGTGTTGTCCGCGTGAAGTGCTAGTACCAACACCGGCCCGCTCGCTGTATTTAATTGGTCTATGTATTTTGTTCTATACACAATTTTAAATACTATCTTTGGAATGAGCCCATACTACCCCGTGGAAGAAAACCAAACGAGTACCATCTGCTTTCATTAAAGTTCGTTTTAATGAGATTTTTTTTTAAAGACATAAGCTTTGGGGAAATACCGGGGAATAGTTGGCGAGCGATAGCGAGCCCTTGCCGTGTTTTTGGGGGCTCCAAAAAATGACTGGTCGTGCGTCTGTCTGTCTGTCTGTCTGTACGTACACGCTCACGTTTCTCAGCAACTACAACACTAATAGTTTCCAAATTTTTCACCGAACATCCCCTAAAGGTCCCACAGGGGATTTTTTCTTATATTCACGATTACTACCGTTTGAAATATTCAAAACATCTTTTTGAATTAGGTTCTTAGCGGGGGGTTAGGTTGGGCATATATAGCAATTTTTCATACTTGCGGCCGCGGCTCTCAAATACGGGGCTGGCAAAACATTGGCAAATAAAAAAAAATAGAGAGGAGAAGGGCTTAGAAGTGAGTTCGGTCTTTGTTTTTCGATATTCTAGAATGATTGAAACCCCTCCGGAGTGTCAACACAGTGAAATACGGAAAATGAAAGTGACAATTATTACGCGTTTCGTCCTCCGTCCGCCCCCTCCCCTCCCCCGCCACAGGGGAAATGTTTTAGTCAGTGGAGTGTGTTTTATCGTTTGATAATTTCAAGAATGATTTGGTCTTTTTAAGTTTTGAGAGTGTATTTCCATTTTTATTCTCAGACATTATACTTTTTAGTTGTTTGCTTTGCTCAATAACAGTTAGAAAATAGATCAATGCAATCTAAAAGTACAAACCAGACACTAAACTTGCCAAAAAAAATAGTCTTTGCTGACTCTTGGCACTGACTCTGGGGAAAGGCTTCATAGCAATGCTGTAAGTTTACTATAGTTAACCCAACCTTAAAGATAACTATATGGTGAGTGAGAGTAGCGCATACATGGTTTGACTTTGACATCTGATTCAATGAGACGATTCAGTGACTTGGGCATATGATTTCATGAGACGATTCTTTTAAAATTTATCATACATTGTCTGCGACAACTGGTAATTTGTGTCAGTCATGGTTTGAGTTGGCTGTCTTTTTAATTTATTCAGAATGTTAGGGAAATACTTATGCTATACTGTTTTAAAGATTAAATATGACTATCTTATGAATAAGATTAACTTGCGTTTAGCAATAAGTGGGCTCGACATTGAATTAAAAGGAACGATTCATTGGATCTAAAAGAAGGTCTTCTCCGTAAAGTAGTTGCAATCAGCCTGCCTGTAAATGTGTCCCTTTTAATTAATTGAGATAAAACAATGTAGTTTTATCCACTAGTTTAAAATAAAAAGGGGGATAAAAAGGGTTTTTAGGTATTACTTATAACATTGTGTATTCATAAGTTCAATAACAAGGAGATATCGAATGGAATTGAAGCATTTGTGAATCGTATTAAGTAATTCAATGCTGGCTGTTGAATGTTACTCGACTGAGTAACAGTGTCAGGGTTCATGTTACGACACAATGAACAGGGAAAAACACTTAGAAATTGCGAAAATGACTTCCAATTTCATCCCAGACCATTACTTTTCCCAAAATTTACCAATTTCTGACCAAAATTTTGAAGTCGTGTTCTACATAGTTTCCTGCATTTTGGGTGTGCTGATCACGAAAATGACTTCCAATTTCATCCCAGACCTTTACTTTTCCAAATATTTACCCAAATTTTGGACCAAAATTTTTGAGTCGAGTTTACATAGTTTCCTGCAGTTTTTGGTGTGCTGATCACGAAAATGACTTCCAATTTCATCTCAGACCTTTACTTTTCCAAATATTTACCAATTTTGGACCAAAATTTTTTAGTCGAGTTTTTTCATATTTCCTGCAGTTTTTGGTGTGCTGATCACGAAAAAGACTTCCAAATTTTATCTCAGACCTTTACTTTTCCCCAAAAATTTACCAATTTTGGACCAAAATTTTTGAGTCGAGTTTTACATAGTTTCCTGCAGTTTTTGGTGTGCTGATCACGAAAAAGACTTCCAATTTCATCCCAGACCTTTACTTTTCCCAAAATTTTTCCAATTTGTGACCAAAATTTCAAATTGAGTTTCCCATTGTTTCCTGCAGTTTTCAGTAAGATAATCACGAGAATGACATGAATTCCGGCCCTTTCGTGACGGAAGACACTGTATTGGCCTTATTTTTGCCCCAAATTTTTCGCCATCTCCTATAAGAAAGTTTTCAGACGCATCGCTCGCCTACACGCGCCCAAACTAAAAAGGCGCGTACCCCTAGTAGTTTTTTTTTCTCACGGGGCCACTTTTCGAAAGGGTCAGTGCCGTCGCCAAATACATAGCAGCGGTAAAAGTTTAACACAAAATTTTTAAAGAAGCTATTTTTTTTTAAAACTAAAATGATATGCAACCTACTTCCAAATTTTTAAATTTGGGGAGCGATAGCGAGCCCTTGCCGTGTTTGGGCGCTCCAAAAAGTGACTGGTCGTGCGTCTGTCTGTAGCGTACACGCTCACGTTTCTCAGCAACTACAACACGAATAGTTACCAAATTTTGCACCGAACGTCCCCTAAAGGTCCCACAGGGGGAGTTTATCTTTTTTCACGATTACTACCGTTTGAAATATTCAAAAAATCTTTTTTAATTAGGTTCTTAGCTGGTTAGGTTGGCAGATATATAGCAATTTTTCATACTTGCGGCCGCGGCTCTCAAATACGGGACTGGCAAAACATTGGCAAATAAAACAAAATAGAGAGGAGAAGGGCTTAGAAGTGAGTTCGGTCTTAGTTTTTCGATATTCTAGAATGATTGAAACCCCTCCGGAGTGTCAACACAGTGAAATACGGAAAATGAAAGTGACAATTATTACGCGTTTCGTCCGTCCGTCCGCCCCCCCCCCTCCCCCGCCACAGGGGAAATGTTTTAGTCAGTGGAGTGTGTTTGATCGTTTGATAATTGCAAGAATGATTTGGTCTTTTTTAAATTTTGAGAGTGTATTTCCATTTTTATTCTCAGACATTATACTTTTTAGTTTTTTGCTTTGCTCAAACAGTTAGAAAATAGATCAATACAATCTAAAAGTACAAACCAGACACTAATCTTGCCAAAATAAATAGTCTTTACTGACTCTTGGCACTGACTCTGGGGAAAAACTTCATTGCAATGCTGTAAGTTTACTATAGTACTAACCTTAAAGATAACTATATGGTGAGTGAGATTAGCGCATACATGGTTTGACATTGACATCTGATTCAATGAGACGATTCAGTGACTTGGTCAATGATTTCATGAGACGATTCTTTTAACTTCATCTTTCATTGTCTGCGACAACTGGTAATTTGTGTGAGTCATGGTTTGAGTTGGCTGTCTTTTTAATTTATTCAGAATGTTAGGTAAAAACTTATGCTATACTGTTTTAAAGATTAAATATCACATCATGACTATCATTATGAATAAGATTAACTTGCGTTTTGCAATAAGTGGGCTCGACATTGAATTCAATGGAACGATTCATTGGATCTGACAGAAGGTCTTCTCCGTAAAATAGTTGCAAACAGCCTGCCCGTAAATGTGTCTCTTTTTAATTAATTGAGATAAATCAAAGTAGTTTTTATCCACTAGTTTAAAATAAAAAGGGGGATAAAAGGCTTTTAGGTATTACTTATAACATTGTGTATTCATGAGTTCAATAACAAGGGGATATCGAATGGTAATTGAAGCATTTGTGAATCGTATTAAATAATTCAATGCTGGCTGTTGAATGTTACTCGACTGAGTAACAGTGTCAGGGTTCATGTTACGACACAATGAACAGGAAACACACTTAGAAATTGCGTAAATGACTTCCAATTTCATCCCAGACCATTTACTTTTCCCAAAAATTTTCCAATTTCTGACCAAAATTTTGAAGTCGAGTTTTACATAGTTTCCTGCAGTTTTGGGTGTGCTGATCACGAAAATGACTTCCAATTTCATCCCAGACCTTTACTTTTCCAAATATTTACCAATTTCGGACCAAAATTTTTGAGTCGAGATATACATAGTTTCCTGCAGTTTTTGGTGTGCTGATCACGAAAATGACTTCCAATTTCATCTCAGACCTTTACTTTTCCAAATATTTACCAATTTTGGACCAAAATTTTTGAGTCGAGTTTTACATAGTTTCCTGCAGTTTTAGGTGTGCTGATCACGAAAATGACTTCCAAATTTTATCTCAGACCTTTACTTTTCCAAATATTTACCAATTTTGGACCAAAATTTTTGAGTCGAGTTTTACATAGTTTCCTGCAGTTTTTGGTGTGCTGATCACGAAAATGACTTCCAATTCCATCCCAGACCTTTACTTTTCCCAAAATTTACCAATTTGTGACCAAAATTTCAAAGTTGAGTTTCCCATTGTTTCATGCAGTTTTCAGTAAGATAATCACGAAAATGACATGAATTCCGGCCCTTTCGTGACGGAAGACACTGTATTGGCCTTATTCTGCACATATTCTTCGCCATCTCCTATAAGAATGTGTTTTAGACGCATCGCTCGCCTACTACGCGCCCAAACTAAAAGGCGCGTACCCCTAGTTAAATTATGGCGGTAAAATGCAACATATTTATTCACTGTGTAAGAAGACTGTCTTACCTGAACGGACTTCCTCTGTGGCGTTTGTAGTGGTCCCACTTCCACGTTGTCAATTTTTGAGGTCTTGATATATTTCCACGATGGAGCTTGATCTTGATGCACTGCTTGATAACTGCCAACCGCACTGGCTTCACTGAAACTAGACTGCCGAGGGCACTGGCTTTTTCACTGACTCTAGAAGGACAGCAATACTGCCTTTTGCTATAACACTAAATCACTGACACCCCCCAGTCGACGTATTCACATCACTTCACTTTCACAGGTTGAGGTGGAGTCCACAGCGCCGAGACGCGCCGAGAGGGACGCGCCGAGAGGGACGCGCCGAGAGGGACGCGCCGAGAGGGACGCGCCGAGAGGGACGCGCCGAGAGAGAGGCGCCGAGACACGCCGAGTCCCACGATGACACTACTGAAGACAAAATAGCATACTTTAATCAGTTTTGTTTTGTCCTATATTATAATATTTGTTTAATTTGTTCAATTGTCCAATATTTATTTGACGTTAATAATTAAATTATTTTTTTCCTAGTTATCTCATGTTTAATGTACAAATTTTGGGGTCCATTGTTGATGTAAGGATGATTTCATTTGAGCCTTATAAACAAATTTCGCTCATTTCTCTCTTATACGTCATTTCCCTCTGCCATCCACTTGTGATTTAGTTGAAATACACATCGTCATGACAAGCGCTTGTCACCCAGCTACGCAAAGCGCAAGTTGCTACA
>NW_023144627.1:12212-28297 GCF_012932325.1 Thrips palmi | reverse complement strand
GTGCTCCAACAACAGCGAATGGGTGTCTCCGCTGCGAAGGCCACACTAAAAGTATCGCCTTTGGATTTGGGGGAGGAACATTCGCTGGACCAACACTTACAAGTACACACTTACAGATGCATGCACGAGAGCATTTATCTACAGTTGTGTACTCTGGCAAAATAAAGCGTAACTCTATGCTTGAGTCAAGCATAACGCTTCAAGATAAGACGCTTGACATAAAGCATAGGCTGGAAATTCCCCCCATACATTTAGATAGAGGGAAACTTGGCGGATGAACCCATTACCCATTACGCTTAATTTCAAGCGGAAACTGATTACGCTTGAAAGCAGAGGGTAGTGGGCGAATCCAGGTCAACTTGAACGGGGTTTGACCCCGACCCCCTCAGAACTTGCTCCAAACAGTCTTAAACCATTGGTCTATACCTAAAACCACCCCAAAAAAAATTTGGTTGAAAAATATTAACATTTGGCTGAGCTGTGGCACTTTTTGTTTTTTGGTCAATTTCAGTGAAAATAGTGCATTGAAAATTTGAAAAAAAAAATTTCCTCGAAATGGGGATTTTTGAGGCCTGATTTGTTTGAGATGAGTTGTCTTATGATAGACCAATGCAATTCCGGTCATAGACCCCACCTCACTCAATTTGGACTGAAGGCTGAAGAATTTCTAGTAATTTTACCTAAAAATCGAAATATCAAACCTTGCCCCACCTTTCAAAATTCATTTCTATGCATGAAAAATTACCTTAGGGTCCTGACAACAACATATAAAAAATCTGGGATGGAGTTTTTTATTTTAAGGAAATCGTTCAAGAAAGCGCTACTTTTGACTTGTCGATTTAGCTAAAACGCATGAAATTTCACCAAATGTAAAGTACGATGAGGCCAATCTTGCTGTTTTAGCCTCTTTGCGCACTATCAGAAGACTAATGAGCTTGAGGAGAGTAAATTAAAAAATAAATACAATGGTCAAGTACTACAATGGGCTTTAATGACCAGTTTTTAACAACTTTTTAATAGAAAATGCTTGAACCAATTACTGTTTTGAATGTTGGCGACGCCTCTTGGATGCCTGGGTTGGGAAAATAGGTGACGGATTCCTGCAAGCCACAAAGAAAATGAGAAAAAGAATCTTTTCAAGTGGGTTTAATTGAGTAGATTGCAATTGAATGTTAAAAGCAGTTTACCTGGGAGTCTTGATGTTAAACCTGTCAACTGTCATTTTTTTAGTTGTATTTGAAAGGCCATATGTATTGCCATCAAATGAGGGTGAATATAAGAGCAGGATATTATCAAGGTGTATGTTCAGTATTTGACGCTCCTCTGGCAATGGCATTTTGTACCTTGTCCTTGCTGACAGCAGTTTCACACAACTTATTTCTGAAGTTTCATAGTTGGTGGAAATAACTTTAGCAAGATGCCATTTGGCTTCATGCATTACAGTTGCAAAACCCCCTTCCAAGTCTTGCACATTGTTAGGTACTTCAGGATTGAGCTGAATCCTTTCTTGGTTTGGAGATGTAGAATACCTCTTCACAATGACAGCATTTTGGGACACAGGAATAAGGGTGTGGTAAGAGGATATTCCTTTGAGTTGTGGTGCATTTTTGAAACGGTCCTTAAGCTTGTTATCATAGATTTTCTGAATCTCACTTTCAGGAACAAGAACAGCTGTAATTTTGCTTAGCTTGTTGTTGACAAAGTCAGTCAGGTCAGCAGCTGATAATACATGCCCTTCAAATGTTTTCCTTAGGCTCTCCAAGCAGGCCTCTCGCTTCACTTTACCACCTATACCATCACCTGGCCCCTTTCCATGGGCGGTGGGAGTAAAGTGCCACTCCGCTTTAATGAGAAACCCTTTGAAATGGTGACAAAGATTTGCGACATTAATTTGTTCTCGTATTGGCTGCCTGCCCCATCAGAAGAATATGTCACTGTTTTCAGACCAGGAACTCGTTCTCTTTAACATTCAATCAGTTTAGTTTGAAATGCATACACTGCCGTTGTGTCATGAGTGACACGGTCAGATATCATCACATAGCTTGCTATCTCAATTTCACTTGAGCCAGCTTCTTTCCGGAAGTAGCACACAAAGGGATGTAAGGTGATTTGGGCATTTGTCCAGTGATACCCCTGAGCAGCATCTTGTATTACTGGCTTGTAGTTCATACTAAAATCACCCACTACAAAAACTTCACCATCTTCGGGACTTTTTTTTCTCTGCTAAAAAAGCTGCCTGCATTTTGGCAAAAAATCATGCTCAACAAATTTCTTGGAGACGAGTCAGAAAAAGTTCAATGTAATCGTCAATCTTGACTAATGGTGACAAGATTTGTACGGTCCACTGAAACCCACTCCTTGTATTCAATTGTCTCTACCATGTTTAAATCAAAGATAAGTTCCAGTTTTCTTGAAGCTCTCCCACACCTGGACAATTTTTACACATTCCAAAGTAACACTCATCAGATCTTGATTCACAAAGTATTAGAGAAAAGCAGTCTTTGTAGGATTCTATCCCTTCAATGCCCTCAGCTCCATCTTCAAGTTTTGCACCTGCATCATTAACTTTACATTTTGATGAATAGTACAGACACATACAGTGTGTGTACCTGCAGCTCCTGGTAGAATGATGTAAGGAGGGCGCAACTCTGCAAATTTAACAAGGAAACTTTTGCTTCTGGATTGTTCTTTTTAAAAAAGTGCATACAATTCTCTCACTGATAACAATAGAAGCCTTTTCTGTATCTTCTGTCTAACACCATCAATTTGACAGATTTGAAATCTTTTTTTCCCCGGCATTACTCGGCTGTGATGGTCTTCTTCAAAAAAAATTAGAAATTTGTTTCGCTGTTATATCAGACAGCCTTTTTCCGGGCTTTGGGTTAGGCTTGCAAAAAATTTCCCCTCAGTTGAACTTTCAACTTTACCAAGCGAACTAAATGTTTCGAGCACTGAAACTTATCTACAATTTTTTGAATCGTCCAATCCTTGGGCAAAACTGATAAGATCATAAATTTTTTCAGCTGAAGATTTAGTTTCTCTGAATTTTTTATGAGCTGATTCAGCATGGAGGAAAAGTCTTCAGCTTGCTCATCAACAACAACATCTTTGGACGTTCCTGCTTTAACAGCATTTTCCCTTTAAATTTGCTGCCTGAAGACTCGCAACTTCAGCAGCGGTAAGATTTGCTTTTGAGAGTTTTCTAGGATCAGCAGGTGAAAGATTGTTCGCTTTGAGATTAGTATCAAACCGTTCCTTATGAATCTCAGGCGGTGTTTGGGGAAAGCCACTTACTGTTTTCCCTTTACTGTGGCTAGCACTCTCACTTGCAGTGCCACTTACAGATGCACCCTTTCCCCATCACTTTCACTCACAGAAGGTGAGCCAGGGTCTTCTGGTTCCACGTAAGCACCAGCTTCTGCCAGTTTTCTCTTTCTTCCTTTCAACGGATATTTTCCCTAGACATCAAGTCTACACTCTAAGCACAGTAGCTGCCCCGGTACCAGAGGGTTTTGATCAGAGACATACTTGCGGTAATCTTGATAGAGGTCATAAGATATGGGCCGTAATCCTTTTTCCCTTTCACAAGCACTAAAGCTACAAACTTTTGACGGCTGGTAACCGAGTACAAAATCAGTGTAATGTTTATCGCACACAGACTTTACAGAGGGCGCTCCAGTCCGAAGCTTTAAAAGTTTCTGATCCAAGTTTGTAGATTTGCCTTGCGCAAAAGGGCGTGAGCATTGATAAGGAGACATCACGGTCATTCCAATAGAGCATCTAGACCTAAAATCAGAGGCAAAACATGAGAAAAGAGGCAAAAATATGAAGTCATTTTCACTTAGAGATTAGCTTACACCAATGGTTCAGGTTTGGGGGTTTCAATTTCCATGGCCATGGTGAGATCAGCAGAAGCGCCACCAATAACATCAAAAACATCTCTGAAAAACAAAAAAACCTACGGTTAATATTTTGATGACTGTTAAAAGTCTTCTACTTTTCACAATATTGACAGTACTAACAGGTTAGAAAGCCCCGAGTGTGAGGGAGGTGTTCCCTCCTCGGAATCAGACATGACCCAAAAGTGAGTAACTAGCAGACAGCTACAAAAAAAATCAAAATACCACTGAGCAAATTTAACTTGTGTCGCCTGTAGCCAACAAACTTTCAGCAATCCTAGAGTTCCTTACCAAACGACAGCCGATCTCGGTTCTCGATACACAACAACAACACTCCCTCCGTTCCTCCCCATCTCCCCTCCCCCCTCCCCCTCTGGCTCTTGCTACCCCCTCCACCACACAGAGGTTTTGGCATTCCCTCCCGACACAAAAGACAGGAAAGAGGTGTATAAAGATGAGATAGGCACCACAGGTAGAAGGTGAGAATGGATGAAAGCCTCTAACAATATCTCTTAAAAATTAGATTTTCTGGTCTTTCCTATTAAAAAAGTTGTTAAAAACTGGTGATAAAAGCCCATTGTAGTACTTGACCATTGCATTTATTTTTGGCCCGTCCCGTTCATTTTTTTGTAAAAAAATGACGGAGGGACGGGCGAGGGGGAAACAACTCAAAATTTTTGTGTACACTTTCCAAAATTTTTCAAAATTTTCCAAATTTTTCGAAATTTTTTGAAATTTTTTCAAATTTTTCAATTTTTTTAAATTTTTTGAAATATTTCAAAATTTGTCAAAATTATGTAAATTTCTTATTTTTTTTGGAATTTTTTTGTAAATTTCACAAATTTTTGAGATTTTTTTTACAAATTGTTGAAAATTGTTGAAATTTTTTGTAAATTTTTGCAAATTTTTGGCAAATTTTTCTTAATTTATGAGAGAAACTAAAAGAAATTTGTGAAACTTTGGGGATGGCTCAGTTCACCTCCTGAAAATTTGTCGACAATATCATATTAAATATCTATTAATAGTAAAACCTCTATATCTGTGTTGTGGAGGGGGTGATGTGGGGTGGTGGGGGCTCGAAGGGCGTACGCGGATATTAATTATTTAAACGATTAATATTTTTATTAATAATTATTTAAGATATTTATTAGAGATTTTTGTAGCCGAGTAACCCAGTGCCTGTACTCGTTCCGACTCCGGCGAAGAAACGGCGAGGGGGACGTGGCGATGGTATGAGAAATTCACCAGTGGCGGTGAGACTACGCGGGTGACGATATGAGAAATTCACCAGTCAGCGCCCCGGGCGAGCTTGTGGTGAGTGGCCGGCGCGGGCTTTTTGAATTCGCGCCTTACGATAAACATAAAATCGGCCCCACTGCAGCACTACCATGTCGAAATCGTGCATCCTTCGTTGCGTCCCCTGCACCACACTCACCGTGCAGAGGCGAATCCAGAGGGGAGAGCACGATGATGTGTCAAAAGTTCCCTGCCTACAGGGGCAACATGCGACTTTTTCTTCACCGCTGAGAGCCTCGAACAAAAGCAAAGTGCGATCTGCCGGTAGGACCCCAAACAACATACCTCTAATAGCGATGTCAGGCTGAACTGTGCCTGGTGTGTGTGGTTTTGCTGGCAGTTGGCACTGGTTGGCAGAGCCCGGCCTCGGACCCAGTGCCCCGCCACCTAAGTCCAAAGTGTGTTTCCGCGGGGTTGCCTGCACTACTGCGGCTGGACGCACCCACAGACAGTCTGTGTACGTACGCCACGCCGACGTGCAGGGGCGCACCGCACGGTCACAGCCCGTGCAGACCATTGAACGTGACCCTCGTTGCGGAGCGTCGTCATGGGCGTGATTGTCTTGCGTCGTGTCAGGGCGTTGGCCAAGGCGCAAGGGGACGCGGGAGCACACCCTCCTGCTTCGCGACACGGGCTCGGCCCTTGCGTGGGTTGCCACCGCCACCTCCAACGCCGTGAACGGGAAGCAGGTGTTTGCATAGACTGATTCTGCCTTCACCACGCATAGGGCATTTCAACATGCAGGGAGGGGAGAAGTGGAAAGGGGGGGTGTCTGGAGAGCTCTCTGGTGAGGAACTCACCTGGGGAGCCCGCATCGCGATGTCCCTCTTTCGTTGTGCAGGGATCACGCATTGAAAAGATAATTTCTGCCGACCAGGGCCCTGGTCATCGGGTGCAGCGGGTTGCATAGCACTTGCCAGTCCACACCCCTACAAAATTTCAGCCCTCTTGGTCAGTGGGTATGGAAACTGAGAGCAATCAAAGTTTTTGGCTATTTTGCTTCAGACGTTTTTGACTAAATTGCTCCGGAATTCTCTTCTTTTCGGGCCTGAGGTATGATAATTGGTACCGGAATGTAAAATTGAGTGGCAAATCGGAATCTGCACGCAGAATCGACCCCAAAGCAGTCCGTCGTTGATAACAACGCACTCAAAGCCAAAAAGTAACATTTTTTTAGTGTTTTACAACCTTTAATTTTCTGCCTACCTCGGAATCCAAACTGGACCCGTCTTACGCGGGAAATCATTCCTCAGACAACTACCTAAAAACAAGCGGCTTGATTTACCGAGGGTATGGGTATAGTTTGGGCGCTGCAGTACTTTCAACATTGACAACTGCTGAATGTTCAACGCAATGAGATCTAATCGATCGGTGCGTCCGACAACAATTTGCATCAAGATTTTTTTGTTCGAAATTTGATTTCCGGCAGGTTTCTTTAGGAAGTTTTTCTTTATCTTTTACTTACGGTCTGTGAAATATGGAGCCAAGATGGATTGGGACCGAAAACTATGCCTCTGGAGTACTATCTGAAGTACTCCCTCGATATATTTTTTGGGAACCGGTGATTGAGGACTGCACTTTTCGACTTTCAGTCCCGAAATTGCTGTCAGACGCACCGATCGATTAGATCTCTTTGGATTGAACATTCAGCAGTTGTCAATGTTGCGAGCACCGAGGGGGTTACCACTCGCGTAATACCCTGTACACAAAAACCGTGTATTACGCGTAATACACGTAGTCGTAATACCTTTTTCGGGTCAAATGTGCCAAATTTTTGCATTTTAAGGCCGTAATACACGTGTAATACCTCCGTAATACAGCGTAATACCGAGTAGTCTGTACACGATTTCTTGAAGTGTTTACCCCCTCGGCGAGCACCGCAGCGCCCAAACCATACCCACCCCCAGTAACTCGAGCCGCTTGTTTTTAGGTAGTCTGAGGAATGATTTCCCGTCCCGCTCAGAACGCGTCCAACACTGATAGAAAAAAGTACAGAAATTACACGGAACATGTCTGGTCAATTTTTTACCTGGACCGTCCGTACCTTGCCAACCACGGAGGTTCTGTACATGTTTTCTGTACCTGTTTACATGAGATCCTCATGGGGACCACAGAGAACCAGTACAGAAGGTCCGTACCTTTTCCGTACCCGTCTGTACCCCATTTTTCCGTACATTTTCCGTGCCAAACCACGGAATTTTTTGCAGTGCAGTTTGGATTCCGGAATGTTGTAAAATACCCAAAAGTTTTTTTTTGGCTTTGAGTGCGTTTTTATCAACGATGGACTGCTTGCAGATTCTGCATGCAGACTCAGATTTGCCACTCAATTTTACGTTCGGGTACCAATTTGCATCGAAAAGAAGAGAATTCCGGAGCATTTCAGTAAAGAAAGTGCAATTTAGTCAAAAACGTCTAAAGCAAAATAGCCAAAAACTTTGATTGCTCTCAGTTTCCATACCCACTGACCAAGAGGGCTGAAATTTTGTAGGGGTGTGGACTGGCAAGTGCTATGCAACCCGCTGCACCCGATGACCAGGGCCCTGGTCGGCAGAAATTATCTTTTCAATGCGTGATCCCTGCACACGCGATGCGGGCTCCCCAGGTGAGTTCCTCACCAGAGAGCTCTCCAGCCCCCCCCCCCCCCTTCCACTTCTCCCCTCCCTGCATGTTGAAATGCCCTATGCGTGGTGAAGGCAGAATCAGTCTATGCAAACACCTGCTTCCCGTTCACGGCGTTGGAGGTGGCGGTGGCAACCCACGCAAGGGCCGAGCCTGTGTCGCGAAGCAGGAGGGTGTGCTCCCGCGTCCCCTTGCGCCTTGGCCAACGCCCTGACACGACGGAAGACAATCACGCCCATGACGACGCTCCGCAACGAGGGTCACGTTCAATGGTCTGCACGGGCTGTGACCGTGCGGTGCGCCCCTGCACGTCGGCGTGGCGTACGTACACAGACTGTCTGTGGGTGCGTCCAGCCGCAGTAGTGCAGGCAACCCCGCGGAAACACACTTTGGACTTATGTGGCGGGGCACTGGGTCCGAGGCCGGGCTCTGCCAACCAGTGCCAACTGCCAGCAAAACCACACACACCAGGCACAGTTCAGCCTGACATCGCTATTAGAGGTATGTTGTGGGCTCCTACCGGCAGATCGCACTTTGCTTTTGTTCGAGGCTCTCAGCGGTGAAGAAAAAAGTCGCATGTTGCCCCTGTAGGCAGGGAACTTTTGACACATCATCGTGCTCTCCCCTCTGGATTCGCCTCTGCACGGTGAGTGTGGTGCAGGGGACGCAACGAAGGATGCACGATTTCGACATGGTAGTGCTGCAGTGGGGCCGATTTTATGTTTATCGTAAGGCGTGAATTCAAAAAGCCCGCGCCGGCCACTCACCACAAGCTCGCCCGGGGCGCTGACTGGTGAATTTCTCGTATCGTCACCCGCGTAGTCTCACCGCCACTGGTGAATTTCTCATACCATCGCCAGCGTAGCCTCGCCGCTTCTTCGGCCAGGAGTCGGAAACGAGTACAGGCACTCGGTTACTCGGCTACAAAAATCTCTAATAAATATCTTAAATAATTATTAATAAAATATATTAATCGTTTAAATAATTAATATCCGCGTACGACCTTCGAGCCCCCACCACCCCACATCACCCCCTCCACAACACAGATATAGAGGTTTTACTATTAATAGATATTTAATATGATATTGTCGACACTTTTTCAGGAGGTGAACTGAGCCCATCTCGAAACTTTCCCAAAAATTTCGAAAATTTTTGAATTTTTTTTCAAATTTTTGAAATTTTCTCAAAATTTTTTGAAATTTTTGAAATTTTTAAAATTTTTTTACATTTTTTGAATTTTTTGAAAATTCATATTGGTTATCAGACCAAATTACTCGGAGATTTTTGTAATTTTTTGTCTAAATTTCTTGGAATTTTGTAAAATTTTTATAAATTTCCTAAATTTTTAGAAATTTTTTAAATTTTTTGAAATTTAAATTTTTAGTGTACATTTTTTTGGCTAGTTGTTTCCCCCTGGGACGGGCATAGTATGATCCCTGCTGTGCGTCCGTTCGTTCGTTCGTCCATCCGTCCGTCCGTCCGAGGACTTCCCGTGGTCCGATCTTGACCAAATTTGGTATGCAGCCTCCTTGGGTGACCCTAAGAACCGCCCCGGGGGCAGCAAATCCGATCCGAGCCCCGGGGGCGCTGCTGCAGGTGCATCATGGTCTACATGGGGTCGAGGAGGATCTCGGCAACGGATGCAGCTAGGAGGGCATGTAGGGGTATTTTTGGAATCGGGGCGACGAGAGAAAACCAATGGTGCCAGTTTCGAGCGAATCGGAGAAGTTCGGACCCGGGTTCAAACCCCAGCGGGGTATTTTTGGAACATTTTTTTATTCGAGTTTTTGCATTGTTTCTGATGTTTTTGAGGGTGCTGATGACGAAAACGACATTTATTTTAACCCCAGACTCAGGTTTAATTCCCGTCAGGGTCAAACATAGGCGAAATTCGTACGTTTCTTAATGCACGGGACGGGCCAAAGTTGTCGATTTATATCGCTACTTTTCCTGTTATTTTATTTACTCTCCTCAAACTCATTAGTCTTCTGATAGTGCGCAAAGAGGCTAAAACAGCAAGATTGGCCTCATCGTACTTTACATTTGGTGAAATTTCATGCGTTTTAGCTAAATCGACAAGTCAAAAGTAGCGCTTTCTTGAACGATTTCCTTAAAATAAAAAAACTCCATCCCAGATTTTTTATATGTTGTTGTCAGGACCCTAAGGTAATTTTTCATGCATAGAAATGAATTTTGAAAGGTGGGGCAAGGTTTGATATTTCGATTTTTAGGTAAAATTACTAGAAATTCTTCAGCCTTCAGTCCAAATTGAGTGAGGTGGGGTCTATGACCGGAATTGGATTCGTCTATCATAAGACAACTCATCTCAAACAAATCAGGCCTCAAAAATCCCCATTTCGAGGAAAAAAATTTTTTTTTTCAAATTTTCAATGCATTATTTTCACTAAAATTGACCAAAAAACAAAAAGTGCCACAGCTCAGCCAAATGTTAATACACTGTTAGAAATTAGCTCCGAAATTTTATGGAGAAAAACCCTATAATCACGTTCATGGAGACTCCATTCATTTTCCATTTTTTTTCGGAGAGATTTTCTCAGGGTTTATACAGATGTTCTTTGGAGCATTCCTTGGGTCCAGATAGGAGGTAAAATGCAAGTCTTTTCTCAGATATATTAAAGAGGACTTCGCTGAAGCATTTTTCGGTCTGAAATGGTCAAAGAAGGGACAATCTCATTCGAGCTCATTTGACTTATATCCTGTAGCTTTCCCTTAATATTATGAAAACTGAGGTCAAGAAGTAGGGGTTCACCCTTCCCTCAATTTTTAACTGGTTGCAAACCTTTTTTTCGTGTTTTTGTGATAGTGCAGCATATATTTTTGTTCAAAATTCCGAAATTTTTCGGAGAATGCCCAGAATTTGCATTTATGGAGAGCTGCATGCAGAAGTTTCGGAAAAACTCCATGATTTTTCCATTTTTTTTCGGAATTTTCTGACAGTGTATTTTTCAACCAAATTTTTTTTGGGGTGGTTTTAGGTATAGACCAATGGTTTAAGACTGTTTGGAGCAAGTTCTGAGGGGGTCGGGGTCAAACCCCGTTCAAGTTGACCTGGATTCGCCCAGTACTAATACTACGCTTTAGTTTTACCAGTGTTGTTACCGCGAGTCGTTCAGCTCCCGACAGCCATGCATATCATTCTCATGCTTCCGACCAGGCCCGCGCGATTGATCAATTTACTTTTTTCAACAATCGGTTTCTTTTGAATTATCGGTGTCTTTCGATTAATCGTGTGCGTTTTCAACAACCGATTACCGAACCACACAGTAAACTTCTTACGGATACATCCTATCTGTATTACGGACATTTTTGTGCAATTGCAATTACGGATAGATTTTGCTTGTAATACGGATGAAATCATCCGTATTACAAAGAGTTTTACGTCCGTACCATACGGATATTTTCGTCTGTACGTTACGGACGTAAAACTCTTTGTAATACGGATGATTTCATCCGTATTACAAGCAAAATCTATCCGTAATTGCAATTGCACAAAAATGTCCGTAATACAGATAGGATGTATCCGTAAGAAGTTTAGTGTGCACTAATTTACCTTTCATTCATCGACGGATTACGATTGCAACCAATAATCGACTAGGCCTTCTTCCGACTACAGGCACGAACTCGACGGAAGTGACGTTCATCATCGGCGGCAGCGACAACGCCTGCAACAGCACGGACAGCAGCACTGACGCTGCGCTGTTTTGCAACAGGGCGCTCACGCCGGGCAAAGTGTACACGGTCTTCGTCCAGGCGGTCATCGCCGTGCCCCACATGATCGTCACGGCGCCCCTGGTGGCCGTCACAGTACGCTTCGATGGCCTCACAGACGAAGGCAAGTGCGCGCGCCACCATCTTTGCTCAAATCCAGTGCAAGGGCGGATCCAGGGACGGGTTCAAGGGGGGGGGGGCGATGTCGCGAAAGTTGCCGAACCACAGGGGAAACTGCGACTTTTTGCCTACCTTTCAGGCGGATCCCCGCCGGATCCCCGCCTGAATCCAGTGACGAATCCAAGGGGAAATAACTCCATTTGTACACCGACATTCATCAAACATGTAAAAATTTATTGGAATTCATCAATATTTATAAAAATTCATTGAAATTCTTCTCAAAATTCAGAAGGTTTTTGACTGAAATTCATCGCAATTCGACGGAAATTCATTGGATTTGTACACTGAAATTCTCAGTGATTTCCCCTTGGACGAATCCAAGCACTTTGAGTATACATCGTCATTCAAACTGTTAATGTTGTGCAACGATAAGGCAACGTTTTGTAACAATTCCTACTAAAAGCTGCATGAAAAAACTGCTAGCAAAATTTCGAAACACAAGTAAAAGTACAACACTGAGAATGAAAGAGTTACAATCACGGCAAACAAGGAATATTTGGTCTAAGCTAGTCATGGTGTCAAGTTGCAAGTATGACTCTTTTTAAGTTGAACTTCACTGGATATTGAAACACATAACTGCCTCGAACATGGTTAAAAATGCTGTTAGCTTACAGTTGTCGTTAACTCTGAATAGACATGTGCGCCGATCGTAAATTCGGCGGCGGCGGCGTTTGGCCGAAATTCAGCCGGCGGCGGCGGCGCCGCCGGCGTTGACGCCGGTCAAACATCGGCGGCGGCGGCGGCGGCGTGATCGGCGGCCCGTGCCGAAAAGGGGCCTTTTAAAGCCAAAATAAGAATATCTGAGTACCACAATGTATTAAAATATTTATTACTTAATATTGAACACAATACTGCACAGGAATACAATCAACATTAATTATTTAAAGTCAGTCAAGCAGTTATAAAATCTCATATAACTAATTCTTTGGCTAGTCTAAGACTAGAACATGGCTTGCAGTACAAAAATTAAAAAAACAAAACCTCAGTTAAAAAGTTTTCTGCATGTTTCATAATTTTCATGAATGAAAATTATGATATCAACGCGATCGGGGTGCAGCCGCGATCGCTTAGCTGTCACAGTGAGGCCAGCTATGCACTCTAAAAAATAATATAGGATTTTGTAACGATCTTGATACACAATTCTGTAACACGTCAGTCGGATACAAATATTTGTATCCTTGATCCTAAATTCTGTATCACGTCAAGAATGTTACGAATTTACGAATCAGTGCTTCAAAATTCTAAATCTGACACAAAATTCTGTACTTTTTGTTTCAATATTCACAATCAGTGATATAGTTCCATGTAAAAATGCGATCTTTATGCAAATAACTGTAACTGATACAGAAAATCGTAACATATCGTTACAAGTTTACATATCGTCTGATGCAAAAATTAAAAACGCAAATTTAAAGTCAAATTACGAGCTTAATTTTAACATCACAGTTGATCGGGCGAAAAGTCCTAACGTGGGGCATGGTACTTTAGAAGCTTCGGGCCAGGAACTCTACTGTTGCGCCGCAGGGCTCGTTTCCCACCACTACCTGGGCATGCAGCGTGCCCGCTCGGTGTCATCGACAGTCTGAGGCGTGCCTCCCCATACGGCGCTGTGGCGCAAGCGGTAGCATGCCAAGCAGGCAAACCGGGGGACCGGGGTTCGGTTCCGGAGAACGCAGTTCGGTTTCTCCGGGTATTCGGGAGTACAGGAGCGACGGAGTTAATGTGTAGGAATGAACGATCGTTGAGGTTCAAATTTTGTTTATAAAACGACAAATTTTTCTGATTTTTGCATTGCAGAATTCTGTAACCGGGAAACAGTTTACCGTAACGCGTGATACAAAATTTTATATCAGTGCTGATACAAAATTCTGTAACATTTGTAGTGGAAATTACTGCGTAACCATGTTACAGAATTTTGTATTGAAATTTTTTTGAGTGTGGAGAAAACCCTCTCAGCAGATGTGGACGTGGCCGGAATGCAGAGAAATTTTCGGACAGCTGTGGTGAGCCAGGGGTACTGCAGCGTGCGTCCCTTCCAATAACCCAGCACATCATTGTCGGCCACATCGTCCGGACAGCAGGAGTCCAGGTACTGCTTGACCTCCTTCTCGACTGCCGCAGCCCGTCCTTCCCCAGCCTTGGGCATAGAGTGTTTTCTACTCAGATTTAGGACTTCGTCAGCTGTGGTCTTCGTCTTCTTCTTGGCGGGGCGGGCGTTGTCCTGAGGCTCGGGCTCGTCGACTTGCCTCCGTGCTTCCGACGGCAGGTGCTCCTCCAGCACGCCGTACTTGATTTGCTGCGCCAGAAACTCCGCCTTGGTTGTGCCGCTCCTCGCTAAATAGTCGTTTAGGATGACAAGGTCACAGCACCTGGGGTCAAGAAGCGCCGCGGTAACCAGCAGATCGTTCACAGGGAACCTGTAGTCCAACTTGTCGCGGAGGCGCTTCTTCAGCTCCCCAACGGCAAGGGTGTCGTCCTCGTCTTCCCGAAGAGCATCGTCCAGCTCCGACCTGGGGTTAAAAAAAAAAATTGAGCAAACGGTCCCGCACGCATTGCACCAAAATATTCGGGCTTTTTGTTTTTAAAAAAATTGAATAAACGCATACCTGAGAAGTAATGCCAGGTTTATAGTGCAGCTTTTATCTGAACTTAGGATTTCAACTGCACGCCGAAACTTCGACAAAAAATCGATCAAGGTCTTTATTGTTCCATGCTGAGTGCTGGTAAATTGAATTTCTTCCTTCCCAACTTGTTTTAACACAATATTTATTGGACCCTAGGAACAATATTTATTTTTAGAAAAGTGAAAAATTGACTTAATTATTTTGGACTGTAAGATAGATTTTTTTTACCTTATTCTGCTCAATGCTTTCCAGCATAATGAGGACTGTGTGCCATCGGGTGGGCACAGGCAGCTTGACACTGGTAGAGGCCGTGGTGATGGGGAAGTCAATCAATGTGGATGTGGAGCCCAAGCCGTCTTCGTCGTCCGACTGCTCATCAGGAATGGGATCGGCGTCATCTTGGTCAGCGTGCCGCAGCGTGCTCGTCGGCCTTCACAACAGTTTTGAGCCAATCAAGCTGCTGCTCTTTCACCTGTTCGCGTTCAAGTTCTGGGGCGCGAAAGCGCACGGCCTTGCACACGGTTCTAGCTTTCTTGCAGAGTTCTGCGATAACAGGGTGGCCCTGTATCCCGTCTTTACTAACAAGATTGTGCACACCGTGACCTAAAAGAAAATCACCAAAACGTGTAAGTTTCGTAAATATATCGCGGACTCGAGAACGCTGGTGCGGGCGGATACATACCTATGCAGGAGTGATGCGGTGCGCCCATTGTTTTGATGGCTTTTACCATGTTTGAACCCCTGTCAGTGATGTAGGTAATGTCTTTATTCTCCAATCCAAAACGTGTATTCACGTTGTCAATTTCACGGATAATCTGTTGGTGTGTTTTTTTTTCGTAACACACGGAGGTTTGTAGTTGAAAACGCACCTTTTCCATTTTTTCTGAATAAACAAAACCAAAAAGGGGTTAGAATAAGTTAACGACGAGTGCCTGCGTGCAAATGAATGCGATTGTGGCGTGTCGCTACCCCACGCGCGTGGCCGTCCTGGTGGCCGCCTGACGGCTGCGACAGTCTCTTGCATGTGGGGTATCGACAAACACACACACACGCGCGCGCGCGCGCTCGCGCTCGTACACACTCACACACAGAAAGTTTGGTCAAAGACCGCGTAAATGAGACTCACCTGTGATGGCATCATAGGCGAAGGCGAAGTATGAATGTCGCATCCCTCTGTCCGTCCATCCATCCAGAGACATTGCACCGAACGGGGAGACGTCGCGCAGGTCTTTCTTCACTTGGGCCAGCATTGTATCATACACATCTCGTAGAGCATTCCGCGACACGGTGACACGTGTGGGAAGACTCTCATCTGCCCCTATCACATTGTATTTCTAGTACCAAAAAAAATCGCATATAAATAACACGGAATCAAACAAAAATAACATTTTAAAAAAAATTAACACTTACTCTCATGAAGTCATTAGTCCCAATATCTTCAGTAAGGTCAAACGGAATAAGACTGCGGCAAAACCATAATGCGAGGTCCCGGGCTAGTAGCCAGCGACTCTGCGCTTCGGATTCACTCTGCTTAGAAGTCCGTTTCACAGAGAAAAAGTTCTGTAATGTCGCAACTGGGTTCTTTTTGCCTTCACTGATATTATGGGCTTCCTTGAGGTGTGTCACCAAGTTGCCAGTGCTCACACTTCTGCTGTAGCACTTTATTTCAAAGATGACACTGCGATCAACAAACAGTGTCAACATAACCTCAAAGTCGGCATGGTTTTCCGTGTTACAT
>NW_023144627.1:0-11712 GCF_012932325.1 Thrips palmi | reverse complement strand
CGAGTGGAAACCGACGTGGTGAGTGGCGCTGGCTTTTCGCCGAGAAGTCTCCCTAGACAGGCGCGCTGCGACGCGGACCAAGGGGAAACAACTCGAAAATTAATTCAATAAAAATTTGAAATTCACCGAAATTTTTTAAAAATTTTGTCGAGGTTTCCCTCAAACTTCAGTAGCTTTTTTTATGTAGCTGAAATTTTTTTGATTTGTACACCAATATTCGTTAGTACCCCTTGGACGTGACAGGCGGGATACATAGAAAGAAACTCACTAAGATTCTCCGAAACTACACAAAAAATTCTTGGTCTTTTACGAAAAATCCCCACAGGAACCTTCGTCAAGTCCCAATTTATTTCCAACGGTGGTCATTTTATCGTATGACATTGATAAACAACGTGAATGCTCAGGGGTTTTGGCCCGAGCAGCTCATCCTTTTTGTATCTCACCCTTTGGGATCTTAATGATCTCAACAAAAACGACGGAGATCAATCTTTTCTGAAGCTAACCGAAATTCTCAAATTTTTTTTTTTTTGCCATGGTTTGGTGTGTTTTTCGCAAAAATTATTTTGGCCGTAATGGCCGGGTCACAGGTTCTGAGGTGCAATAACCCCCCGCCCATTGCGAATTGGAAAACGAATGTCCATTTTGATGTGCGGTGGGGAAGTGTCTTTTTTGACGGTGTGGTGCCTGCCCCGCAGACGCAGTGCTTGCCCGACAGCGTGCTGGTCCAGGTGTTCCGACACCTGCCATTGGAGGACCTGCTGCTGTCCCGGGCGGTGTGCAGGCGATGGAGGGACCTGGCGCTGCACACGGAAGTTTGGTGCACCCGCGTCGTGGAGCTAGACTCGGATCACCTCTACCGGAGACGTTGGCTGGCTCTGAACCTGGGTCTGCCCCTGGCGCCCTGCATCCAAAGTCTAGTGGTTTCCATGAGCAAATTTCGCCTTCCCTCATTCTACTTGCCACCATCCCGTGCCCAGTGCGACATCTCAGGATAGTTTGCTCTCTCTACAGAGCGGAAGATTCAGCAAAGTTGATGATGCGCTGTGCCCTCGAGAAGATAATACGTCGGCAGGTAAGCAAGAAACGGTCTTCTCGTCATTTTCACTGACCAGGTGGTCAAGTATTGCTGACAAATTTGCATGCCCACATGAAATGTTTTGTACAGTTTTGTGGAGACATCACAGTGTTTGGTGAAAAAAACTTATCGTACAATTTCGAAAAACCGCCAAATTTCCCCTTTTTGTTCAAAATATCGTTCAAATTTGTACGAAAAGCTCGTGTGCACCAAAAACTGCGATGTCTTACTAAATTTGTACAAAAACATTTTGTGTGTGGGTCTGTGAAATAGCTGTTAGGCAATAAGCTGTGCACACTGACAAGAGAACATGTTCACGCGGTTCTCTCAGATTTCGTTCAACCTTTTTTTTCGTACGAATGCAACATAGGTTGGTGCCAAGATATATATGCACACCTGTTCCCAATATTCTTTAATCCAAAAATTTGGGGTGAAATGGTTCATGTTTTTACATGCAATCAGCAGATTTTCGGTTTTAATTAGGCAGTTGAACCAAATATGAAGAAAAGATGATCTGTAAGCAACTTATCTTCTCATTTTCGTTATAAAGGGGATCAAACTTTTAGAAAATGGTGAAAAACTCTACTTCCAATTTTCTGACGTGACAGCCGGCAATGACCTACACGCTGAAAAAGGATTTTTCCCCCGTTCTTACGGTTAAAAGGATTACAAAAAGGTGAGGACCATCTTGGCACAACTCGGGGGTGCATTCTCCCTCAATCTTATTTTTTGGGTTTTTTTTTAAAAAAAAAAAAAAAAAAAAAAAAAGGTTTGGATGAAATCTGAGTGTGCTACCTGCATATTTTCCCCTTTAAGAATGAAATAGTGATGATCAGGACTGTTTGTGGACGAGGTAGGTTCAAGGGTTTATGCTTGACTCGCGCATAGTGAGGCTTAATTTTTACCAGTGTGGATCTTTCAAAAAGAAAACATTTTTTTAGTTTAATCTTTAAAAAATCTACGTGGATTTTTAGTTGAATCTCGGGTCTGAATATGGATAGTTCAAAAGGGAAGCCCACATTCGATTTTTTTCGTCAAATCACCAACTTTTCGTTCGTGTTCGCAGGTATCCCTCCTACGGCTGAAGCATCTTGACATTATTTGGGGGGGAGTGGTCTGTCAATGATTCGTGGCTGCAAGCCATGTACAGGCTGCCTGGACTGGAGCGTTTGGTCGCGCGGATAGTTTCACAGGCAGCACGATGCCTGTGCCAACGACATCAATTGTCCCGCCATCGAAGGGTCTAATAGCCTCAGGTAACACGGTATTGCCGTACACTGAAATTCAAAGTAATATTGCACGTTGGGGCCCGCGACCCCCCCATCGCAGGGGGCAAAAAACCCGAAAAGGTAAGGCCCCCAAATCACCGCAAAAACATTAGAATCAGCCAAACAAAAAAATCGCCAAAACACAAAATGACCGAAATTGGGAAATCACACGCCAGGCCAAAAACAGTCCGAAAAATTTTTTCCAAAACAATCCCGCAATCACGTCAAAACCCTGGTGCGTCGCGAATGGCAAAAAAAAACCATGAAAATTTAAAAAAAATGGCAACATTTTTTCCGTATGTACCGAAAAAAGTTTTTTTCCCCCTCGACCTTGCAAGCCTCACCTTTTGCACCTTAAGTGCAATGTCCCAAAATGCCCTATCTAAAGCTGGGAAAAAGGCTTGCCTTTATGTGAATGTTTTCATTCACCAATTACGAAAAACTCATAGCTTTTGGGTTCTAGTGTTTAGGGAGTCAAAAAATAAAAAGAGTAATTTTTTGAAAAAACACTTTTACCCCCTCCATTTTATTTTTGGGGATATACCCACCCGAAAAGCTTAAACAAAATATTTTTCCGGCAAAAATTTATTAGCTGGTTGCCTAGTAGATAACACTTTCGGCCCAAAAAACAAAATTATGTATTTTTCCTCGAATCAAATTTTTTCACCCAAATGGCTGGGACAGGGTCCGTTCGTAAAATTGTCCGGGGCAAAATTTTTCCCCACAGATGGGCTGCGGCCATTTTCTTACAACCTAGAAAACAAAAAATGCGCATTGGACATTTGCTTTTTTTTCGGGGTTTTTTTAATTTTTTGGACATAGGCCTTTTTTTCCAGTTTATGTAATTGGCCAGTTCCCCCAAAAAAAAAAAAATTTTTTTGGGCTAAAAGTTTTTATTTTGGGGAAACAAAAAAAAATTTTTACATATTTTTTTGTGGAAGAAAATTTGCTCTACGGAAAAAAATTTCAAAAAAAACTTTATTTGATACTCCTGAGAAAAGAATCCCCCCAAAAATTTTTTTGCTACTCCAACAATATTTTCGCTTCCAAAAACAAAAAAATTCCTCTTTTTAAAAATTAAAAAAAAAAAGGGGGGGGAAAAATCGGCCGCCCCTTGCCCCTAGCCCATTTTTCGGGAAAAAAATAAACGTTCCTAGGGCATGTCGGATAGGAAATTATGGGAAACGCCGTTTTTTTCCCTATTTTTTTTTTTAAAGGGGAATTTGTTTTTCTGGGGGTTCGGGTGGAGGGGCTGTGGGTGACCGACTGGCGCCGCTCTGCCCGCAGGGCTTCAAGTGGCCCGGCCCCGTGCTGTACGGCCACGTGCTGGACTGCTGGAGCGCCACGCCGCGTCGCTCGGAGGTTCCCTCCCACTGGTACATTGGGAGGGCCTGCCCGGCGCCCTGCGTCGCCTGGCCTCCATGCCGGCGTTGCGGTCCGTGCGACTGGACCTGTCCTCCTCGGCCCCGGCCAGCGCCACCACCAGGCTGCAGCCGGCCGTCGTCGGGGAGGGGGCGGCGCTGCTGCGCGCGCTGCCGCTCACGTCGGGCCCTGAGGGTGGGCCCGACCTGGGCGACCTGGCGCCGGGGCAGTGCTGCTGGGGGCGGCCGAGTCCGACAGGGCGCGCCTGGAGAAGCTGGACGTGCGGATTGAAAGTCGCTCCAAGGCGGCCCCACCAGCGACCCCGTTCCTGCAGGTAGGGCGGGGCGGGTTTTTATGTCAACATCGATATCAGTTGTTGTAAGGGGGGACCCTGGTGAAACTTTCAACTAGGCTTCAAAATAATGCCAGAAAGTTGAAACTTTGTTTAATTATTAGGTTCAGGTGAGTTCAACTAGGCTTCAAAATAATCCCAGAAAGTTGAAACTTTGTTTAATTATAGGTTCATTATGGTGAGTTCCCAAAAAAAATTCAATCCAAAATGTTGAACGTCTCTGAGAAAAGTGGCTTTTTTGTGTTTTTTTTGAGCGTTGGGGGAAAACTTCCTGCGTCTTTAAAGGGGGCGGGAAAATCTTTAAAATTTTTTGGTTATCCCAAAGTTGTATAAAAAAGATTTTAGGGACGGGAAATTTTAAAATTCAACTTCTGTCCTGAGATTGAGTTTTAAAATTTAAATTTGAAAAAAGTGATTTTTTTGCCCTTTTTTTAAACTTTTAGGCCTTTGTAAAAAAAAAAAAAAGGGCTGATATCAAGATTCCGTCACAAAAATTTGTCGACAAGTCATCAATGAATGAGCCCATGCAAGACACTCATGTAGGTTAAACCCAGGAGAGCAGGAAGTCTTTCAACGAAAAAATTTTTTGTCGACTGCCAAATGTGAAAATTTGAACCCAAACGACAACTGATCTAAATGTTATTTCCTCCAAATGATAAAGAAACTCCCCACTTAGCCTATAGGTGTTCAACCTGTTTTGAATATAAAACCTTCTATGACTTTTTTATCTTGAACTTTAAAAATACATTTTGGCAATTTTGGCAATTTTTTCACCAGGGCCCCCCCCTTACATTTTTCCAATACACTCTGCAAACTAATGTGTGCCCGGCATGCACTTCTTGGCCATGCCCGGGCACACCTTCTTTGCTGCTGCCTCAGGCACACCTTGCTTGTATGCCTGAGGGATGCACCAAGAAGTGTGTGCCTTGGGGTTTGGGGGTGCGTGCTTGGCACAAACTTGGGTTGCAGGCACACACTAAATGTCATGGGACATTTTTTTTTTACGGGTTATGCATGCAAATTTAAGCACACCTACGCTGATACAATTTGTTCCCGCCTGGCGAATTTTGTCCGACGACTAAAATTTTATAGACAATTTGCCCCCTCTGGCGCACATAAAAATTTCTTCACCATCGGTTGCGCCCAAAATTGCTTTATTCATGGGGCAGAAAAAGTGCCATCATGTTTTATATCGAATATTTAATTGTTGTGTTCAATGTTTGAACAACTCCTTTGTTTTCACAGTTTTTAGGAATCTTCACTTTTAAAAAAACTTCTCTTACAGTTTTCTTTGTGACGGGACCACGTATTGTTCGCTTTTTCTCAATTTTGTCAATAAAAAGGCAAGTATTTTTATATTGGTATTGGTTCACCATTTCCCTATGTTGAAAATTTATTGGGAAATTTTAATGAAAGATATTGGAATTTGCAGTTTTAAGATATTGAAACTGTATTCAATGCATTGAAACACCGTCCCCCCTTTGCCTGCAGGCGCTGTGCTTCGCGCTGCCGAGCATGCCGCTGCTCAAGGAGCTCACCGTGGACTCTGTCTACGAAGAGGCGCTGCTCGGCGTCGTCTGCCCCCAAGCACGCCGTCGCTGAGGATGCTCCGCATCGAGGCCAAAACCCCCTGCCGCCGCACTGCTGCCCGCCTGGCTGCCCGGCCGGCCGTCAGGGCGTGCGTCTCGCGCAACCCGGCTGCACCTGGTGGTGAAGCGGCCCGCGGCCTGCCAGTGCCACCTCTGCGCCGGCCTGGCGTGCTACTGCCTGGCGCACGCCGACAGGCACAAGGCCCTGGGCCTCGTCGGCCACGCCGCGGGCACGGACGAGCTCTGCACCGACACCAAAGAAGTCTTCGGGGGAACCTGCTGGATTGTCATCTCGTGAGCCCCTCGCGTTTTCATGCTGCTGTAGTGGTGTCACTCGTTAGTGTATTGCTCTGCTCAGTGCTTTCTCCACTTACATAAGGCCCTTTTTGTTTGTTGGAAAGGGAAATTTACACAGCCCTTTTTCCCCATTGAAACCGGCAAACTGCTGGAGTATTTTTGTTCTATAATTTTTCTGGAGTGAATAAACAATAGCAAATCAGTGATCAAACCATTTCTTGTTACCTTCAATAACTTTCCGCCAAAAAAGTAACTATTTGAGTTATTTCTAATCAGATGTCAAACCCCGGCACTTAAGACTGTTCACAACAAAGGAATGAAAGAGACTTTCTGCAACACGTATTTTTTGGCGTACGATTTTCGTTTTATCCATTCCATTTCCTTAAGGTTCCAAAAGAGATGTGAAGTGTTACATTACCATTTGCATTCAAGCGCGGATCCAAGGGGGGGGGCACCGGGGGCGAGTGCCCCCCCCCAAAACCTCAGACGCGCATGGGAAAAAAGGGAAAGAAGGGAGAAAGAGAGGAGGGACGAAAGAGGAGAGGAGAAGAAAAGGAAAGAATGAGTAAAGATAAGCGGAAAAATTGGAAAGTTTGAATTTCAAGTGCGGAGCTTTCAGCTCGCTTCGCTCGCAACATGGAACAGGCTTGGTGCACAAGTAATTGCCGTTTCGGTCTAAGTCATAGCCTTGAAACGAATAGGAATAAAGAATAGTATTGGTGGTTTGATGCGGACCTGGGTAGCTGGTTCTGCTATCGGGAAATTGTTTTAGTCTTTCATAAGAAACCTCTTCAACTAAACGCCAGTCTAAATTTGAACGGCCCATGGCTTGGGGTTTGCTTCGCTCGCAAAGTATCTGTGTTTCTCTGCTTTTTAGATTCAAAACTTTGGACTCTTGTTAAAATTGAGCCTCGATTTTGAGAAAGTATGAAGCTTGCGGCTCGCTACGCTCGCCGGCAATAACTACATCCATCCTTTAACCCATAAACAAACCCGTAGGGTTACTTATTAGAAACCTTTCTAGATCTAATTAAACGCCACTCCTAATTTTGAAACATCAGTGGCTTGTGGCTCCCTCTCCTCTGTTGTTTTCACATAAAAACCTTAAAAAAGAACAAAAATTCAGCCCAAATTTAAACAAGGTCGGTAGCTTGCGGCTCGCTTTGCTCGCCGCAAACCACGCGACTTGTATAGTTCAAAACCTGCTATCCACTCACACTTCGATTAAGAGTATTCAAATGCGTACTTTGCTGCGAGAATGGCCCACTATACTCTTTTAACGGTCAATGCGGCGGAACGTCTCAATATCGGCGATCGTGCCCCTGTATGTAGGCAACCTGTGATACACTTCTGCCAAAAGTGCCCCCCCCTAAACGAAAATCCTGGATCCGCGCCTGTTTGCATTACATTTCTACAGCACATTTATTGGAATTATTTTGGATGTACAGCATTCGTTTTACATTTCATGTCTATGGTATAAAAATTTAAAGAAGAAATGTGATAATATGTTACATTAAATTACGATTTCCTGAAACACGAAGATTACTGTGCTTCTCTGTAACTTTTTGCCACAGTGACGTGCGTAGTTTTTGAGTCTTTGCTTCACCACTGCACACTAAATGTTACGTACAAATTTGTACGAGACATCACAATTTTTTGTGCTCACGAGATTTTCGTACAATTTTCGTGCGAAAAACTGCACATTTTTCGCCATTTTTGTACAAAATTGTTCAAAATTTTGTACAAACTTGTAAGAAAAGTTAGTCTGCACAAAAAACTGTTGTGTCTCGTACAAAATTTGTGCAAAAACATTTAGTGTGTGAGATGAAGCGCGCCGCTAGAAGTCCTCGTACGCGACCCGGTCGCACTGCTGGCACTGCACGGTGCAGGCCGGCAGCGCGGCGCGCGCCACAGTGAGCTGGTCGCGGCAGGCCCCGCGGTCGTGGTCGTAGCGCCTGAACACGAGGCGGGCGAGGGCGGCGCACGGGGCCAGCAGGGCGGCCAGGTCGCTGCAGCCCTCGGGCCACTCGCCGCCGGGCACGGCGCCCATGTCCAGCCACAGCACTTCCAGTGCAGGCCCGTGGGCCAGCAGCAGGGACCGCGTAGTGGCGAGCGGCAGGCCCCCCACGCGCAGCCACTGCAGGCTGCTGCGGTGCGGCAGCGCGGGCAGCACGGGCGGCGCCTCGTCCAGGTCGCCCTCCGTGCACTGCAGGTCCAGACGCCGCAGACGGGGCATGCCGTGCACCGCCAGCAGGTGGCCCTCGCCAGGGTTCCACACTCGCAGCTCGTCCAGCGACGGTGAGGCGCTCACCAGAAGCTCCAGGAACCAGGCCGGGTCCGAGCTGCAGAACACGTTGTTCATCCAACGCACCTGCCGGCAGCAAACGCAAACAGTGTCAGGGACACACACTAAATGTTTCTGTACAAATTTTGTACGAGACATCACAATTTTTTGTGCTCACGAAATTTTCGTACAAATTTGCGCGAAATTTTCCACAATAAGGGGAAGTCTGTCCAGTTTTTCGTACAAAAATTCGCACACGAAAAGTTTGTGTGCACAAAAAACTGTGATGTCTCGTACAAAATTGTACATAACATTTAGTGTGCAGGGAGAGCGGGTCGGCAACACTCTGATTTCAAACTAAACTTGGCTAACTCAACTGTGGTAAAACTAAAGAGTCCACTGAGAATGGAATGGGTCACCACCATCACCCTATAAATGGGTGATACAACTTCGCTGCCCAATTTTGGGTGACGAAACAGTCATCACCCAAAACTTTGTTCTTCAATGACAAATTGTCGCTTTCTACATCCAACGACATTTCTTTCGCTTTAGTTAATGACATTCTCTGTTTTGGAAGGACTAAATTTTCACTGATCTGATTGTTTCTGTGCAACGATTTTTGGCGAGCGATAGCGAGCCCATGCCGTGTTTGGGGGTACCAAAAAGTGACTGGTCGTGCGTCTGTCTGTCTGTCTGTAACTCACTCACGTTTCTCAGCAACTACCGCACAAATAGTTTCAAAATTTCGCACCGGAAGGCTCCTAAATCTTCCCCAGGGGGAGTTTATCTTATATTCACGATTACTATTGTTTGAAATATTCAAAACATCTTTTTGAATTAGGTTCTTAGCGTGGTTAGGTTGGCAGTGGTTGGCAGCTCGTAGCAATTTTTCATACTTGCGGCCGCGACTCTCAAATACGGGACCTGGCAAAACATTGGCAAATAAAACAAACTAAAGAGCAGAAGGGCTTAGAAGTGAGTACGGTCATAGTTTTTCGATATTTTAGAATGATTGAAACCCCTCCGGAGTGTCAACTCAGTGAAATACGGAAAATGAAAGTGACAATTATTACGCGTTTCGTCCGTCCATCCACCCCCTCCCCTCCCCAGCTACAGGCAGCCCCTGGCAACTCCCATGCCCGGGCTGTCCACACGCTCGCCGCGCTTTTCCGAGCGCCGGAGCGCTGGCGACGCCGTTCCGCGACATTTTAAATCGCAGAAAATATTGAATATCAACTATTAGAAACATATGATGACCTCTAGGCGATGTAAAATTTCACGCAGAATCGTTTTCTGTACTCAGTTTGCCAATATAATGAACGGATGTGGAAATAAATGCGAAATAAGATAACGCCACGACGCCTGTTTTGCCCGCCGCATATTTCCCTTTTGTTAATGCAAAGAAACTATAACATTTAGAGACAAACGGGCACTTGCAATCGAAAGGTCACACTTCTTTCCTTGGATTTTTCACTATGGAATGAATGCGAGTCCAGCGGAACGATCAAAAAGGTCGAGAAAGAAAGACGCGTTGGGATGAAGAGGTTATGTTGCCCTAATTCATCAATCACGTTCTTTGAGTTACCGTAAGTGTTTCAGCGGACTCGCATTCATTCCATAGTGAAAAATCCAAGGAAAAAAGTGTGATCTTTCGATTGCAAGTGCCCGTTTGTCTCTAAATGTTATAGTTTCTTTGCATTAACAAAAGGGAAATATGCGGCGGGCAAAACGGGCGTCGTAGCGTTATCTTATTTCGCATTTATTTCCACATCCGTTCATTATATTGGCAAACTGAGTACAGAAAACGATTCTGCGTGAAATTTTACATCGCCTAGAGGTCATCATATGTTTCTAATAGTTGATATTCAATATTTTCTGCGATTTAAAATGTCGCGGAACGGCGTCGCCAGCGCTCCGGCGCTCGGAAAAGCGCGGCGAGCGTGTGGACAGCCCGGGCATGGGAGTTGCCAGGGGCTGCTACAGGGGAAATGTTTTAGTCAGTGGAGTGTGTTTGATAATTGCAAGAATGATTTGGTCTTTTTAACCTTTGTTAGTGTATTTCCATTTATATTCTCAGACACTATATTTTTTAGTTGTTTGCTTTGCTCAATTACAAGTTAGAAAATATATTAATACATTCTATGAGTACAAACCAGATGCTAATCTTGCCAAAATAAATAGTCTTTGCTGACTCCTGGCACTGATTCTGGGAAAAGGCTTCATTGCAATGCTGTGAGTTTACTATAGTACTAACCTTAAAGAAAACCATATGATGAGTGAGTGTAGCGCATTCAAGGTTTGACATTGACATCAGATTCAATGAGACGATTCACTGACTTGGTCATATGATTTCATGAGACGATTCTTTTAACTTAATCATACATTGTCTGCGACAACTGGTAATTTGTGTTGGTCATGGTTTGAGTTGGCTTTTTTTTTTAATTTACTCAGAATGTTAGGTAAATACTTTTGCTAAACTGTTTCAAAGATTAAATAACACACCATGACTATCATTATGAATAAGCTAAACTTGCGTTTAGCAATAAGTGGCCTCGACATTGGATTCTATGAAACGATTCATTGGATCTGACAGAAGGTCTTCTCCGTAAAGTAGTTGAAATCAGCCTGCCTGTAAATATGTCTCTTTTTAATTAATGCAGATAAATCAATATAGTTTAATCCACTAGTTTAAACTAAAAGGAAGAAAGGCTTTTCAGGTATTACTAATAACATTGCGTATTCATAAGTTCAGTAACAAGGAGATATCAAATGGTAATTGAAGTATTTGTGAATCGTATTAAGCAATTCAATGCTGGCTGTTAAATGTTACTCGACTGAGTAACAGGGTCAGGGTTCATGGCATGACACCATGAACAGGAAACGCTCTTAAAAAACCTAACAACTGAAGACCCATACTTTCAACTAGAATTACATGATTTAGGACCAAAATTTCCTCGGTGTTTCATTGCTTCCTGCAGTATTTGGTGTGCTGATCACAAAAATGACTTCCAATTTCATCCCAGACCTTTACTTTTCCAAATATTTACCAATTTTGGACCAAAATTTTTGCATCGAGTTTTACATAGTTTCCTGCAGTTTTTGGTGTGCTGATCACGAAAATGACTTCCAATTTCATCTCAGACCTTTACTTTTCCAAATATTTACCAATTTCGGACCAAAATTTTTACATCGAGTTTTACATAGTTTCCTGCAGTTTTTTGGTGTGCTGATCACGAAAATGACTTCCAATTTCATCTCAGACCTTTACTTTTCCAAATATTTACCAATTTCGGACCAAAATTTTTACATCGAGTTTTACATAGTTTCCTGCAGTTTTTGGTGTGCTGATCACGAAAATGACTTCCAATTTCATCTCAGACCTTAACTTTTCCAAATATTTACCAATTTGTGACCAAACTTTTAAAATTGAGTTTCACATTGACCCTGTATTGGCCTTACTTTGCATATATTCTTCACCATCTTCT
>NW_023144626.1:14198407-14222903 GCF_012932325.1 Thrips palmi | reverse complement strand
CCTTCAGTGGCACTCATAGCACGCTCAGCCCGAATCCTTGGGACAAAGGACTCCATCACTTACTCATGCGTAAAGAGATAAATAAAATGCCGAGGTCCACTTTGTTGCTCTCGTGTCTAGTATTTCAGAGTAATTCACTTGCCTCCGTACATTTTAACTAGTTCGACAACAATTCATTCCCTAGATGTCTCTACAAGCCGGTCAGGACGATGGACGACACGGAAACCCATCTCAGGGATACAGCAGGAGTAAAACTGGTTAGGACAGATCACGGAATGCTAGTTGACGAAAGGACGCAAATTAGAACCTACTACGCGCCTTGCTGATTGTGGCGAGTTAATTGAGTACCCGAGGGTGTTTACACATGTCTCTTACATTCCAGCCTTTTTAGCACATACTCAATCGAGCACTCAATCCTCCTTACTATGAGCTCTCCGTTGCTATGAATCCTGGTTTCCGGGCATGCCTTGCAGCTATGCTTTGAAGGTTTGCACTGAGAAAACCTTACAAACTATTTTGGGCCTTACAAAGAAAAGTAGTTTGTATAACAAAGTATTTTGAGCATACGTAAGCTTACAAAGAAAATACTTCGTAATTTACGAACTATTTCTTCGTATTAACAAAGTATTTTAGTTTGTTATATGTATGCTCAAAATACTTCGTAAGGTTTTAAGAGTGTGGCCAGGTCCTATTGGTCTACGGTTCAGTAATTTGATTAAAGGTCACTATCTCGATCATAAGGCAACTACAATTATGCCATCTATTATCTTCAAAAACGTTTCGGCAACGAGGCACAGTAGAAAACACTAAGAACAGCAAATCATGGTTTGCGGGTTGCCTACCTCGTCCCCTGTGACCCCTGTGCACCAAATTTTATCCTTTGACTTGCTAAGGGTCTACAACTCCGTTTCAGGTTCCCGTTGAGTCGAAATGACGGTTCAAGAGTTGACATGTACGACGAAAATGCCCTTGGGTCAAATTGGCCCGCTCGGCGCTTTACGGTAATCCGAAAACCCGGCGCTTCTAGTGTTAAAGCAGAGAAACTGTGTACTTGCGCCACCTGGCGTGCGTATACTTCACTGTAGAAAAAATCCACGGGAGAAGGTACAGGCTCAGTCTGATAGAGAATTTGCCTGGTACCACCGTACCTCAGCCAGTACGGCTTTTCGGGTACGGAGTACGGTTTTTCAATGGGCTCTTATGGGAAGCACGGTTTTTGGGTACAGTCGTTCTGTACACCGTGAGGTACGGTCTGGCAGTACCTTTTTTCATGAAATAAACGGCTTTTTTGACAGTGAATGGCAAGCAGGCTCCCGGGTCGAGTGTCAGCTCCAGGTGGATTGTACTTGCAGGCAGGTATGCTTTACAAATCCAAAAGCGTATACTGTATGCTCTACCTGGAGCATGCCTGCAAGCACGCTCTAGCTAGCGCATGCCTGCCAAGCATGCACTTACTAGTGCATACATGCCATGTACACGGGTGATTCCGTGCGTAGGGGGTCATTTTGGATGTACCAAATGTTCTTTTTTAAAGTTCAACTTTAGGGGCTAAATTTGGTGTAGATGGCATACATAGTACCCCACAGTACCCCTCTGAGCGTGGCAGCGCTACAAGTTGACTTTTATTTTCACTCCCTATGAAATACGGCGGAATTTACAGAAATAATGACGGAATTTACAGATTACGGAATTTACAAAGCCAAGTTTTTAGTCTCCTGAACCGCTGGGTTACAAGATAGGTAAAAACTGTTGACGGTGTCATTTTCAGCATCCAAAATAGCATTTTTCAGCGAAGGTTGTGGGAACTTTCTCCCTCAGATGGAGGAGCTACGGCCCGAAACGGAATTTACATCCATTTTTACACCCTTACCGTTTTGAACTCTTCTGACGGCCTGGAAGCGTCGTTTGACCGCCCCAGGTCCTGTAGGCACGGGCTTCTGGAAGTGTTTTTATGTTCTTTCGATCCCAAGTGGTCGCGAGTTTCTAAAATGAAAAGGAACCCCAGTAGACCGTCATTTGTAAAAACAGCATAGGTCACATGGTCACACGGTGGACATTTTTCCAAAGGCTGTTTCGGGTTCAACAAGTGATGATACAAAGGTCACCCTCCGTAATTTTGTGAAGAATAAGTCAGGGGAGAGAGTGAAATAGCCAGTTTTCTTTTGATGTGGCTGAGTCATATACTACAGCATGGCAATGTTGTCTTATAGGTGTTGGTGACCATGACGGAACTTACAAAACGACACTTTAGCAGCTTACGAAACCCAGATAAACAAAAGTTAGATCGACTTATCCACATGAGGACATGGTCTTCGTTTAGTAAAACAAATTTGAATTGCCCAAGCTACCAAATCAACCTCAGTTCAGGCGCAAGGCCCCGGTGACCTGAAATGACCCCCTACGCACGGAATCACCCACACGCTTCCTGCTGCAGATAACTCCCTATCCCTTATGCACTAAATGTATGCTTCAGTAAGCGTGTACTTGGCATGTATGCACTAGTAAGTGCATGCTTGTCAGGCATGCTCCAAGTAGAGCATACAATGTACGGTTTTGGATTTGTAGAGTGCTTCGACCTGTGTACACACTTGAGTTTTGTACTTTGTACAACAATTTATGTTCATCCCTGATAAAAAGTTTTACAGGAATTATAGTAAGGGAGTATGGGGCGATTTGTAACAGGGGCGATTCGTAACACATGCGTTTATTAATTTTAGTGGAGGGAGCAGAGGAAAATCTGAGTATGGCCCCTCTTTCGCTTCAAGTACAGGGTCCTTCTACAATCAAAGCGGATGTGATCGGTGCTCAGGTATAGTTTTGGAGGGCGTCTGAAATTTAGGGTACACCGAAAACGGGTAAATCTTTTATTTTGAGTTCTAGGAAGTTTCTGTCTGAGGCTCCCCAGGTATGAATCACCATCGAAGTACTGTTGGGGCCTTGAAGCGTGACCCCTTTACAATGTAACCACGTGGCATAAGGTGCTTTTACTTTGTCCAGTGATAGTTAGGGACGTATTTCTTGCGTAGCCGGCAATTGGGGTGATTCGTAACAGACCCGTATAAAAACAATAATTTAAGTAACTTTTGCAATTAAATGCTTGAATTATTTCTCGAATTATCTGCTGCCTAATTCCAATACATTTACACAGTTCAAAATGCATTTTAAAGCGAGTTATTCTATTATTTCCTCCAAAATTGAAAAAAGTGAGGTTAGGGTTGACATAGCCGGTCAGTTTATGCTGAGGCGGTCAAGGGCAGCTTGTAATGTAGATTTTAAGGCGTCTGTAGGACATCCGAAGAACAACTGCTGGAGGAGATAACATTCCCGACGATGTTTCATTTAATGTGTAGGCTGTTATGAAAAGCCCCATGGCTGTTACAAATCACCCCATGCTGGGGCGATTCGTAACAGCATGCAAGGGTTTGGAAAGCGTCTTAGATTTCAAAGATTACGAACTCCAGATTGATCCAACGGAGCTGCACAGTCTAGATGAAGGGCCAGACTATTCAACTGGCACAAGTTTGACACCGATATGCAGAATGTTCTTAATTTTGTATAGAGAATTCCAAAATCTGTTACAAATCGCCCCATACTCCCTTAGGTTTGTGGTGTTTTTTTTTCGGCAATGTGGACCAGAAGCGCGACAGTACTTGGCCATCTTGTCACGCCGTCCTCAGATCTGTCACGCCACTGCTCTCCACCCATCTCAACCCCAGGCGACTCCAATGGCAGCACCCGGACCCTAGAGCGGTGCGGCTTCCCGTACTGCCACCTTCACAGAAGGCGCATAGCTACCTCTTTGGGACGTCCAGATTAAGCATTAAATCGTGTTTTTGAGCTCGGAAACAATTTTAACCATTCAAAAGAACAAGTCACTTGCAGGTCATGCTGGTTTTAGTGTCTACATAGAAACACAACTTTTTTAATTTCGTCCCGTATTTTGATGCGCCGAGCCGGGAAGGTTGGTATCAACTGCAGGAAAACGACTCCAACAGACAGGTGAACTCTGCTGGGTACCCAGCAGCCACCGTGGCGAAGTGGTAGAGAGCTTGCCTCCCGAAGCGGAGGTCCCGGGTTCGAACCCGGGCGGAAAGTGGGGTGATAGAATCTGGATATAAAGTGTCCCCCAATGTTTATTTACCTTCTGATCGGGAGTGCGGGAAATTTGGTTTTCTGCTGAGGGAAATTTCTCGTGGTATGTTTCCTGTATCGGAAGCCGCGTCTGACGTCACAGAAATTTAAGGAACAGAGGCAAAGCATTGAGTCGCCTGGGGTTGACCCATCTAATGCAGATTTTTCTCCTCCAGGCGTCGGCCACGCCGACGAACTCCCGTTCCTGTTCCCGCTCACCGAGTACGTCCCCGCGCCACCTTCCGCGTCGGACCTAGCCTTCTCCCGCACCCTTCTCTACTTGTTCACCACGTTCGCGTCAACAGGGTAGGCATTAGACTCTGCACTCTCGTTCACTGGTAAAACTAAAGCGTAATATTACCATGTGTTTTCAAGCGCAATCAGTTTACGCTTGAAATAAGCGTGCGCTGAGAATAGGGTACTTCGGAGGAAATCCAGACCGGAAGCCTGCGACAGAACGGGAGAAACTGAAGAGCGTCGCGCGGCCGTGCTGAGCGGTGGTGGGGGCAGCGTGCGAGCACCGCCTTGACCGCCACTCCACCGATTTAAAGCCCTTTTAAAAAGTTTGGTTGTTGCAGGGCACCCACCAAGGACGACTCATGGCCAAGAGTGAAGAACTTTGAGAACGAGACAGAGTTTGCATTTCTCAGCGGCCCCGGCCCCGTGTCCGTACACAGGGGCTTCCATAACGATCGCATGGCTCGCTGGGCCAAGTTCCGCAGCAGCGCTGCCCTTCCACGTGACACTGCAAAAAATCCATTGTAGGATTGCATCTTGGCTGCCACCAAAATCTTTTACATATTGCAATAGCCGTTGTTGAAATGGTCGACACAGGAAGACATGATTACTACAAGAAAGAACCATTCTTAACACTAATTATTTTCAAGTCAACGAAAAAAAAACACATTGAACGAACGTAGATCAGATAAAACTCGTTTTGGTTTTAAAATTACATTTTCAAGAATTTGGTTATGCATTTAAGCGCACATGGGTTGGTTCGCCGAGACGTGGAAATTTGAGGCACGGGATTTCCAAGATTTTAATGTGCGGCTTTTCGGATGAAACTTTGCAGGTTCATTCAAGATGGCTCTAGAATGGTCCCCAAGAAATATTATAGCTTAATTCGTTCCAGTTTTGTTTTAAGTGGCTTAAATGTTGAAAGTGTACTTTGGGTCGATGTTTGTTACAACTGCCAACGTTTGTTACACGCGCGTCGACGTTCGATACATTCAGGTGATTTGGATGGAATTTCAAAGTGGACAAGACTGACATCTATTTATAGCAGGGATCCTTAACTTACCTCATAAGGGCACCATAACGTTATCATAAGGTTTACGTGCCTCTATGAATTGGTTGTGTTTGTTTGTGACTAAGGTTTACTACAAATGTGATGCTATATTTGTGTTGTACCCCATCGTGTGTCTATGAATTGGTTGTGGTTCCAAGTAAGGGTCACCAAGGTTGTACAACTCTTAAGAGTTAGTTATTACCCTTAACTTCTAACATCTTTTCAAAGGGGCAGGTTATTTTTTTATGTCTCGAATTGGTGTGGATATACTTTTGCAAGTACTTTCATAAGTCCGTACCCTTATAAAGTATAACATTGTCTTATGTTACGTTATGAAAGCAGTGTTAGTTAAATGTTAAGTGTCCCTGATTTATAGAAATCGGTTCGTCTGATCAGGACCAACAAAAAATCCTAACGTATGTAATGGGCTTGAATGCGAAATAAACAAGTGTTTAAGCTTCAAGTAGAAGAACGCGCGACACGCAGCGTCTGCACAACCAACGATCTATTATTCATACGCCGCGTGTCCCTTGAATGCCGAAAAATTATGTGCACGCATCTTTTGAAAAAATTCTCCAAGTTTCGAACCCTTGCCAAAAGAGTGACATGCAGGCACGTATCCACTAGACTACGAGGCGACACACCCGGTCGGCTTCCTCCTAGGCATCTCTATCTCCTAGCTGGCCTCAAAACAAGAGTGCAAATAATAAAATAGGGAGTTGCAAACACGCTGCGTAAAAATAACACCCTCCTTTATTATTGACACGCCGGAAAAGCTTTTCCAGCGTTGGAGAAGATTTTCCAGCGTGCAAATAATTTAAGAGCGCTTGCAGACACGCTGCGTGATGGAAACAGCTGCATTTATTATGTACACGCTGGAAAAGCCTTTCCGGCGTGGAAAGGCCCTTCCGGCGTGTACATAATACTTTTGGGATTTCAGACACGCTGCGTGTGTTGTTCTAATGTATATATTATTGCCACGCGGCGTTCAAATAATTTTTACCATTGTTGCGTACACGCTGCGTGTATATAATATTATCCTTATCGAAAAAGTCTTTGAATTTAAAGAACCTTTGAAAGGGCGTAAAAGCCACGCAGGCACTTTGACCTCTAATATGAAGTAATGCCTTACCATGGGGCAGTAAACGTAGCCGCTACACTGGCAGCCAAGGAATGCGACGTCACGTTTCTTTTCACGTGAAAACGGCGATGTTAGTCTGAGCGTGACAAACGGTGAAAATTTACAGTCAAACGAATGTGGCGCATTCTCCGAAAAGTGGGCAACTTTTCGCAAATTTCTGTCCCTTTCAGTTTTTTTCTAAACTTCAATCCAAATGGTCAAAACTTTTCGCCACACCTACTTTTTATTCATATGCACGTATAAAAAACCTATCAGAAGACGGAATTTGAGTCGCAATGTAATTTGAAACCAATATTATAACTAGAAAAACGGCATTTTTTGCCCCAAAAAGCCTGTCCCTCACTTTTTTTTTCGACACATAATACAACTTTAAACTAGCAAAAAGTACTTTTTAATCATTAAACGTGTGCAAATCTTAAAGAGTACACTTGGACCTTTCGAAAGATACCAAGGTTTACAAAATTTACATCCCGATTTAGGATTTTTCGTGAATTATAACTTTGTCCCTCAAATTGTTAAAAATGGCATTTCCTCAAAATCCACCCGCTGAAGAAATGCCCACCCCTCGCTGGTGTGGTGCGTACGCGGTGGACAACTTATCTGTGGCAGGAGTGGGTGCGTACGCCAATGGGCAGAGATGGGGCGATGCATACGTGAATGGACACCTCTCTCTAGTTAGAGGAAGAGCGTACGTGAATGGACACCTCGTTTGAAGCTAGGGTGGTGCGTACGCTAATGGACACCTTCTCCAGTTTGAGGAATTGCGTACGCGATTGGACACCTCTCTCTAGTTTGAGGAAGTGCGTACGCGAATGGACACCTCTCTCTGGTTTGAGGAAGTGCGTACGCGAATGGACACCTCTCTCTGGTTTGAGGAAGTGCGTACGCGAATGGACACCTCTCTCTGGTTTGAGGAAGTGCGTACGCGAATGGACACCTCGTTTGAACCGAGGATGGTGCGTACGCTAATGGACACCTTTCTCTAGGTTGAAGAAGTGCGTACGCGAATGGACACCTCGTTTGAACCGAGGATGGTGCGTACGCTAATGGACACCTTTCTCTAGGTTGAAGAAGTGCGTACGCGAATGGACACCTCGTTTGAAGCAAGGGTGGTGCGTACGCGAATGGACACCTCTCTCTTGTTTGAGGAAGTGCGTACGCGAATGGACATCTCTCTCTAGTTTGAGGAAGTGCGTACGCGAATGGACACCACTACCTAGTTTGAGGAAGTGAGTACGCAAATGGATACCTCTCTCCACTTCGAGGAAGTGCGTACGCGAATGGACACCTCGTTTGAAGCGGCTTTCGGGTCTGCGGCGCGGACTTTCACTGGGCAGCACCTGGTGTCAATTTTCAAACTTGACCGAACAGACATCACCTTAGAGATGTAGATTCGTCTCAAGAAGACAAACTAAAAATGTCAACACACATAATGGGTTAAAATGGAAAATAAAAGAGTTATTCAACTTTTAATGTCTTTTTGACCATTTTTGCACTTTAAAAATCCCATAACTCATTCATTTTCTATTTTGACCCTTGTCATGTGTTGACATTTTTGTTTGTCCTCTTAAGACGAATCTAAATCTGTCAGGTAATGTCTATTTGGTTAAGTTTGAAAATTCACTCATCTCAGCGAAGATTAAACCCTACAAAGCCGAAAATCGACCGATCGCATACGCACCCTGAGCACCCCATACGCACTTTGTCCACTCGCGTACGCACTTTGTCCACTCGCGTACGCACCCTGAGCACCCCATGCGCACATTGTCCACTCGCGTACGCACTTCTCCACTCGCGTACGCACCCTGACCACCCCATACGCACATTGGCCACTCGCGTACGCACCTTGTCCATTCGCGTACGCAACCTGACCACCCCATACGCACATTGTCCACTCGCGTACGCACTTTGTCCACTCGCGCTCACACTTTTTCCACTCGCGTACGCACCCTGACCACCCCATACGCACATTGTCCACTCGCGTACGCACTTTGACCACTTTGACCACTCGCGTACGCACTTTGTCCACTCGCGTACGCACTTGTCCACTCGCGTACGCACCCTGTGCACCCCATACGCACATTGTCCACTCGCGTACGCACTTTGACCACTCGCGTACGCACTTTGTCCACTCGCGAACGCACCCTGTCCACTCGCGTACGAACCCAGTCCTCTACATATGCACTGTCCACCCCCGTACGCACTTTGTCCACTCGCGTACGCACCCTGTCCACTCGCGTACGCACTTTGTCCACTCACGTACGCACCCTGTCCACCCCCGTACGCACTTTGTCCACTCGCGAACGCACCCTGTCCACCCCCGTACGCACTTTGTCCACTCGCGAACGCACCCTGTCCACCCCCGTACGCACTTTGTCCATTCACGTATGCTAGTTCTTATGGATGTCCACTCGCGAACGCGCCAAAAAAGTGAGGGACAAAAAATTGGCGAAAAGTTGCCCACTTTTTGGAGAATGAGCCATGTGACACACCGCACCGCTTAGTCACATTACTTCGAGTGCGACACGCAATCAGCTGTCGAACTGTCACATTAAAACGATTGTGACACTTGGTACCCAAGTACACCTGTCGTGTCGTCGTGTCACATCCAAACGAATGTGACATTCATGCACTGTCACATTCGTTTGAATAGTGACATGCCCACTTTGACATTGTATGCAATAGTCATAAAATGGAGGAAATTCACAACATACTTCCGTAGCTTTCTATTGCCCTGACGCAATGACACCAGTCGGTATTAATTCCACCTCTATTTAGCATTTGTAGACAAAGATTGTTCATACAAGGTAAACAAGGGAGAAGTTTTGTCTGCTGTGGAGTGTCAATAATGGAAACAAGGATGAAAAATATATAAACGAGACTATGAGAAATTAAAGAGGCCGTACTCGGCACGGTGAGACGCTGTGACAACAGAAGAAATGTTCCTAAAAATATTTCCGGAGAGTTTGGTGGCGCTTTTTATCAACATGATCCATTGGGTGGATACAATGAAATGAAAGATCAATGAGTCGAGGTTGACACTGATATTTCGTCCTTTGAGTTCTGCCTTGCACCGTTTCTGTTGTTTATTGTGTAGTGTCGTGAGTACAGTTATAAGGTTAAGACTCGCGCTGCTCGCTGGGGGCTCCGCCCCCAGACCCCCGCATATGTGGGGCGCGTGCCGAAGTATTTTCAGTAAGTCCGTGGTGACCAAAGGCAAATTTTCTAAGGAAGTAAATGTGCTGCTTCTTTGAAAGGTCTATTTAACAGCTTTTGACCATATAATTAAGCTACTTTTACTGCCCAAATAGATAGCTTGTGTTGCATTGGCTACTGTGGCAGTCAATGGGTGCATACAAGGTCCGGAAAATATTGAAGACTGCTTTGACAAGAGTAGAGGTGAATGGAAAAAACCGCAAGTCTCTACGACCACTCCTTGACCCCAAACATTTCTATGAGTGAGTCAGTGAGTGAGTCGCAGTCAGTCAGTCGGATTGGGGCTATATAGATTCTTGATGATGATGATGATTTACCCAAATGCCGGTGGCGGGGACCCGACTGCTGCAGTTTCGGAAATTCTCGACCAGACCTCTGGGCGAATAAAAATTTTTAGTCATTCGGTCCCCTTTTTAGAAGATTGAGTAGGTTTGCTCGGAAACGGTGAGAAATTTTCAACTTTTGGGATATTTCCCTATTTTCCCATTAAATTTGGAATCGAATGGAAAAAGCCGCAAGTCTCTACGACTACTCCTTGACCCCAAACATTTCTATGAGTGAGTGAGTCAGTGGATGAGTCAGTGAGTCAGTCAGTTGGATTGGGGCTATATAGGCACCCTGGGCGGCGTTGGCGGCTGAGGAGGCCAGCTGGGCGGGAAGGCTGGCGATGTTCTGGACACCGTTAAGACCAGGAAGGCCCTGAAGGTTGCTCAGACCGGGAAGGCCCTGAAGGTTGCTCAGACCGGGAAGGCCCTGAAGGTTGCTAAGACCGGGAAGGCCCTGAAGGTTGCTCAGACCCGAAAGTCCCTGGATGCCGGACAGGAGCGGGCTGGGAGAAGCCTGTATTTCAAGAAAGAAAGGAAGATTTACAAACCAGTGACAATTCTAATTCGTCAGTAGTCCTCACTTTTCATTTTGTGGATAGTTCATAGGTAGTACAATGCACTCCCAAAATCACTGAAACTTTCTTTTGTCTTTTAAGGACGATTTCGTGTCGTTACAAATTATTTGAAGGATGCACTTGACTACGAAGACCACTACTTCGTAAATTGCTTTGCTGTTCTTGGTACGTTAAATTCAATAGTTTCCACCGGACATGTATGTTTGCAGTACTTTCGTAACCGTTTAATCGTCAACTTCGACACCGATTTAAAAAAAAAACTTGTGATCTCGACACGGTAAAAGTGCTGCCTTGAAATTCATGTCGACTTCCAATCCAAACCATTTTTTGTTTGTCTTCTCGAGACAAGTCCATTTCCGAACAGTGATTTTGATTTGGGCCATTTAAAAAATTCACCCAAACCTCTTGGAAACAAAACCAAGACAGCCTCTAGGATTTCAAGGCGGGACTTTTACTGTGTCCTTGCATTCAACTAGGGAGCGTTGGAACCGTTGGCATCTCATTCCGTGTATTGTGTATTTTCAGGGTTTTGTATTTGGTTCGTCACACTGTGCGTTGAGGCCATTCTCCGCCATGTGTTCCTTCACTCCAAGATCTGGAACTGCAAGCTTGTGTAGTGAAGTGATTTGGATATGGACAAATCTTCCGAGTGAGAAGTTCGCAGTCAGTGCTGTGATTATGTGTCTCAGTTATAAGTGTGTACTTCAGTAAGTCTTTGGTTTAGTTTCTTAGTTCAAAGTTCTGAATTGTTTGCAAGTAGCAAAACCGATCTGTTTAAGTCAGGCAGTCTTTTCGTTGAGACACTTTATGAGTTTGTGTTCGCCTGGGTATTGGACTAATCTTGCCCAGTGTGTTTTAGTCATACCTTGGGAGAGGTTATCTTTGCACTCTTCAGTGAACTAGTTAAGTTCTTTTGATTTGATAGAATTTGTACGGTTCTTATTCGAGCTGTTGATATTCTGCTGAAGCCAGTGCCCATGGCGTGCCCGTGCTGATTTTAATTTAGTTCTGTTTGTGAGAACCGTTGGTTCGGTTTGATTGTATTTGTGATTGTGTGTATGGATATGAGTATGGATTTGTATGTGCTTGAGTTTTGCCCTTGGTGTGAGTTCTGTGCTTGAGTTAAGTGTGATCTGTCCGTTAATAAAATGGTTCCTGTTATTGTTAAATCGGTGTTGAGTTCAAGTAGCCTATTTCCTTTGATGGTGACTTTGTCGCCTGGCGCCCAAACATTTGCGAGATTAGAAAAGTCAAAGCTGATCACCCTCACCCACTCTGCATCCAAGGCTTGCCGGTGCCTCCGTTTAACAATATTCAGTTTTAGTCTGTCAGTAATTTGTTGGCTACAAAGGAATGGGACGGAAGGGGACGGAGGAGGAACCCAAACTGTGACGAACAGACGCCATCCAATGGGACGGAAGGGGAGGGAATGGGACGGAGGAAGGTCGGAAACTGTGACAAACAGACGGCATGCAGTGGGACGGAATCGAATGTGACGGAAGGGGAGAGAATGAGAGGGAAGCCTGGGACGGAACGTGAGCGAAGGAGATGAAAGGGAACGGAATCGGATGGAAAGGGACCTAGCTTAACCTAGGGTGGTTATCAGTTAGTGGTATGTCTTTTTGGCGATTTTTTGTTGGTCGCGTGACGAACAGGCGTGTGTTTCGGCAGTGACGCTACGCGCGTCCGCTCGCTGTTGCTCGCGAACGCGCGGATGTGTCCGCGCCGCCGGAGGTTGCCGTGGCAGGTCCTCCCCGTGGCGCCCCCGTGGACATGTCAAGAGGCCTCTCGACGTGCGGTGCCATGGGGGCCGTCTGTGCCGCCATGACGCCGCCGCACAGTGCGGCCGATCTCGAAAAAGACGGACATATTTAAAAAAAACTGTTCCTAGCAAACGTAGGCCGACGAGTTTTCGCTCAGATAGGTTTGCGGGGTCTCTGTTTCTATTTCTTACCTCAATTTTGATACAGCAGAGGCGGAACCAGAAATATGAAAGGGGGTAAATTTTAAAAGTATTTCAAACAGACTGAAATTTTGCATCCGAGGGTTTTCAGGGTCTCTAAATCCATTTCAAAACTTAATTTTGCTATAGCAGGGGCGGATCAGGGAATTAAAAGGGGGGAAAGTTCTATTTTACTTGATAGGTCAACAAAATTGCCAAAAATAGATTTAGATACCCTTAAAACTCCCCAATACAAAATTTTAAACAATTTGGTCAAATTTCAAAATTTACCCCCCTTTTTGTTCCTGGTTCCGCCCCTGTTTTGTCAAAAATGCGGTCACGGATGGATTCACCGACCTTCCAAACTTGAGGAGACTCAATTTGACTGTCCCTGCTGTGATTGTTGTATCGATACCGACCCGTCCACTAAGGTGGAAATATGGCGACAAGTGCAGAAATCAAGGAACATACTTGCTCAGCACAGCTGCGGCTGGGGCGTGCTGGGCCCAATCTTTGTTGGAATCGATCAAGGAAGTATCAAGCTTTAATTTGATGTGCGCCAAACGACGGGAATCCCCGGGAATCATTTTATATCTCAATCGAAACTATATGAATTTGAAGACGCGCGGGCTCCCAGGAAAAAGTTAATTTAGAATACTTATTTTGCAAATATTGGTAAAGTTCCTTATTGCTCGTGAAAGACGAGGGATCGAGCTGTACCTGGGGCATTTTCGCGGCCTGCTTCGGTGGCTCAAGGAACTTGATAAAAGCTTTGGAAACATGTATAGGTTATGTTGCCCCTTTCGTTGGCGCCAAAACACGTATCTTTGAAGGGCTACAGAAGACGTTCTCGGGTGTGCAAAAATACGAGTAAACTGTTTTTAGACGTAAGAATCATCCTAGTTTCGAATCCCACTATGGAAACAATTGTAGCTCAAAATTGAAAAAGTCGTTTATGTCCGCGTTTTTCGGGATCGGCCGCACTGTGCGCCGGGGGTTTCCGGCGCCACGGGTTCCACCAAGATCCTCCTCGAACGGCAGGCCGTCTCCGCGCGCAATGGTGGCCATGATCGGGCAGATGGCGCCAGGAGGCAGCTCGAACCGGGGGCCGCTGTGCACCACATAGTACACCGAGAAGGGGGCGGCGGAGACGCGCTCCTCGTTTGTGGTGAAGGGAAGCCGAACGGCCTGCGCGGTGGTAGCAGGAAGTGCCGGGGGTCGCGGCACACTTGGATCGTACGGTTGGAGTACAATATATTAACGACAAAGTGCGCCATCATGTCGCTACCCACAATACAGTCCTCCGCAATATCAGCCTCATACCCGTTCCACTTATACAACTTGCCGCCCCAGTCAAACTCGAGGGAGACGGGACCGCCAAGAGGGGCAACGCTGCCTGTAACAGAGCGTATGCGGAGTGAAGACTGCGGAGAAGTAGAATGTGTTTCACAAAGTCTCAAAGTAATAACCCGAAATATTGCCTGAAGGAACTTTTGTTTCGGTTGAAAAGACAAGTCAAAAGCAGAAGAAAAACAACACTAAGAGAAGGCACAGAGTCAGTATTACCAACCCAGACAGAATGACAACTTAACAACAAGAAGGATGGAAATTTAATAAAGAACGTACAAAAGGAAAAAGGAATAGGAAAAGAATAGCTTAACAAAGGCAAAGGAGAGTTAACATTTTGGGAGTGGTGTAGAGATTTGACGGTGTAAAGCAGAGCTAACAAGTGTCAGTCAGCATTTTTATTTCTCGTCTTCTTCCCCACTCCGGCTTGCTTCCCTCACTCTTGGCTAAGGTCCTACAATACTCCTCCTTCTGAACTCACCCACCAAGCAAGGTGTCACTGTTGCCCAGACTATAAGTTGGATCGCGCCTCAGGGCCGGTCAACAGTCCGTAGCCTGGTCTCGGTCTGTGCGGATCTCCCTGATAAACCTGTGAACCCCTACTCTCTCTCTCGTCACTTACCCGTCCTAATCACTTATAGTGCCCTACACTACAAAAGCATGAAAAAACAACAACTTAGCAGTACTTATTAGCTTCAGATGAAGAACTATGTTGATTATGTTTACTGATGCTTTTGCGGGTTTCGAGTAAAATGTATCTGAAAGCCTTTTCCTTTCAAACCAAGGAAAGCCATGTAAAATGGTTTATCTGAGTTGCTAATGGTTAGGTATTCCTTTGGGTTATCTTCAATAACCTTTAGGAATCTCCTAGGAAGGTGAGCATAAAATACTTCAGTCTCATTCTCTTGTAGCTGAACTCTGATTGTTTTGCTGTTTTGGGTTGTACCGATTTCAAACATTTATAGTAATGTTTCTCAGGCAAATCATTAATTGATCGAAAATCTTGTAGATTTTCATTCGCTTTGTTTAGCTTATTCGCCTCATCAGAAGAATCCTACCCAGAGAAAAAAAAATATGGTTAGAAAATGCTAGTGCTTAAGCAAATGTATTTCTTTTTTTATATGTTGAAGAACGCTTACCTTATTTTCTGTGTCCTTATGTTTTTCTTTGTCTGTATCTTTGTTCTTTGTTGGCTTTTCCTTTGTGGCACTTGTTAGAGGCGTAATTTCTTCTATTTCCTCTGTTGTTATATCTTTTGGCGTATCATTTGGGCACAAACCCGTTATAGATGTACTCTTTTCAGCCTGCAAATAAAAATATTTAGTGACTTGGTAATTTTGTGCTAAAGCGTGTTTATAGAGGTGTTACCAGTACCGTATCATTTCCTTTGTCATCTTTGTTGGGTTTCTTCGCTTTCTTCAACTGCTTGGTTTTGTAACGGCATTACATCTCCGCCTGACAAACCGGATACTGATGTTGTTTTGTCAGCCTGGAAATCTTTTATTAGTGGTGTGAAAATGATTTTGAATTCGAAACTATGGTTGAGTACTGACAGTTTGAATTGTCTCTGTTTCCTTGTCCACTTTTTTGTTCTTGTCCTGCTTTTTCTTTCCTCTTTTCTTGGTTGGTTTTGTGTCTTGTTTGGATGTCGACTGTAAATGAATATCATAATTGAAGCGCAATTTAAGGTATTGCATTCACTGGAAACGTAATGGTCGGACACATAGCCAAATTATGGCGTGACAAGAAGAAAATTAGCCGTTGCAGACACGCGGTGTGAAAATAACGCCATATATTATTATATATGTTAAGGGAAATGTCCGGATCCCGGCGACTCCTAAGATTTACCGGTAAATGTTAGGAGTAACCTACCCAACCCGGGAAATGTCGGGTTCTCCTATCATTTACCGGGAAGTGTTGCGGAAATCGACATTTACCGGTCGGCTGCGGGAAATGTTGAGTGAGGAGGTTGGATGGAGAGGGAATTTTTTTATTCAACATGTTCTACTTTTTCTTCGAGGCATTTAGACTGAAAATTTCGAATTTTGGGAGTAGCGCGCCGGGATCGGTTGCTGTAGCGGCGACCCAATAATAGACACCTTGACCTAGACACCATAACCAACCTCCACACTCAACATTTCCCGCAGCCGACCGGGAAATGTCGATTTACCGCAACATTTCCCGGTAAATGATAGGAGAACCTGGCTCGGACAGACATTTCCCGGGTTGGGTAGGTTACTCCTATCATTTACCGGTAAATCTTAGGAGTCGCCGGGATCCGGACATTTCCCTTAACACGTACTCCACTCCTGTGGTAACAGTAAATCCCGTACAAAGTACAGTAGATCCTGTAAAAAAGGACGGTAAATCCTGTACTCTGAACTACAGCGACAGCTGTACTTATCACTACAGGATTTACTGTGATTTTTTCCCTCAGTGCGGAGCGCGTTCGCGAGCGACAGCGAGCGGACGCGCGTAGCGCAACTCAGTAGCCTGCCGAAACACGCAGGGTGACCGCAGGATTGTCTAGAAAAAATTCCCGGTTATTTCCCGGTTTTTTTCCGGTGATTTTACCGAGTTTTTCCGGGTCCAGGCGATTATTTTAGGGGGATCATATCCGATTTTAAAAGGTACAGATCGCCCGGAATTCAAAAATCAAAGCATCAATGTGCTTATGGTTAAGGTTACTGTAAGGTGAAAAAACTATCTTCCAAAGTATAGGTGGCAGTGCTTTGGTTTTTGGTGATTTAGTTGCTTACTATAAAAAACTTTTACAGCCACAGACTGGACTCCCAACTCCCATTAGTTCCAAAGTTATGAGGGTTTTAGTGTTATTTTAGTCGTTTACTAAAAATTCTCCTTGCGATGAACCAAAAAGTTTACGGAGGTGTGACTTTTTATTTTAAGGCTTAATGGACATGCAAACAGACTAGCAAAGCCGGATTTGACAATATATGCATAGATAAGCTGTAATTACTGTTTGGAAAATGCGTTTTGAATTTTTTACTTAAATTTGGTAAAATTTTGGTATTTTTTGGTGTTTTTTTGAGTTTTTTGATAAAAATTCCTGTTTCATGTTGGAATTTTGGAAATCCGGCTTTGCTACGAGATAGGCAAATCAATAAAGAACTTGTAAAACAAAAATCAAGTCTCGACAACTTTTGGTTCATCGCAAGGAGAATTTTTAGGAAACGACTAAATTTGTTACGTAAACTGCAATAACTCAGGAAATAATGGGAGTTGAGTGCCTCAACTTTGGGTTTAAGTTCATCTTATAGTAAGCAACCTGAAACCTAAATACAAACATGATGCCACAATTATTTTGGAAAATGATATTTCACATTTTTTCACTTTACAGTAACCTTAAGACAATAGTAGCCGCAACAGCGTGGTAAGTGTTGAGAGGTGCCTTAAAGATGGAACATGTGTAGGTACAAAACAGTAAAAAGTAAAAATGCCGAAGAATACATTTATTTGAGAACAAACTCAACAAAACATGGGTAACACTAGTCAAAAAATAAAACTTTGTGAAGGAACACAAAACAAAACAAAATGATACAGGACTCACGAAAGTAAAGCTGAAAACATATTTCAAGACATGTTTTCAATCTGCTCGTCAATTAACTCTGCCTCCTTCTGGGCATCTGCAAGCAATTTAGCTTTTTTCATTGCAAGCTCCTTAGCTAGACGGGTCGCCTCCCGCTTCCGTTTGATTTCTTTCTCCGCCTCAGTCGCTTTGTCTCTCTGCAAACGTAGGTGCTCTTCGTATCTGGACCTCGCGTTGCGTGCGTACTGAATCATGGACTTATTTATGGGTACCTTTGTAACCCCACCAGCTTGCTGAATGGCATCATGCACTATCCGAAGAGACACCAAGCTGACCTCCTTCTGATTTACAGTGACGCACTCCTTGTTCACGGAGAAACCCCGCTCCAAACTGGCATTGCCGTAAGACAGAACAAGGATCTTCTTCACAAGTACTAGAAGATCGGAGAGATCTCTGCCTGCGCCCGAAATGAGGCCAACCCAGAAGTCATCGAGACGAACGTCTTTTCTTCTATATTGAGAAAAGAGTGCCTTTGATGAGGGAAGATCACACAACATGGAGTACTGCTCCTTTATTTTGTCAGCCAAGGGACCAGAAATGTGTTCCTAATGTGTCACTAAGGTTTCCAAACAAAATTCAAGTCTTTTCACTGCCACTTTTTTATTCTTGGCCAGAACTTCAGGATTAAGGCATGATATGTACATTGCAAAAGGATAAGTAAGAGGACTCCGCTCGAACGTTTTCTTCAAAAACAAACAGTAGTAAGTTCTGCAATCTTGTCTGAAGAGAAGTACGTCCTTGTCGGGTATACTGCCTCTGGCACTGATCTCATTATTAATTGCTTTCTTGGCAGAAGAGCCTATGCTCACTTTGGCAGCGGGAATGAGATTCTCACCAGAAAGTTCAATTTCATGCAAGGACTTGTCCGCCACTGTCATGCTTTCAGGTGTCACCACTTTCTGCATGATAGACTTCACTACTCCAACGAGGTCGTCGAAAAGGAATGGAGCCATGGGTTCATCCGTCTGGTATGGTTTCAGGAAATTGTCTTCAAGATTTGAAGCAACGGACTTGAAGAAACTTAGTTTCGCACCAAGCAGCCTATCCTTTAGACATTTTGAGATAATCTTAAAAGGAGTAGAATTGGAGACAGTTGGGAAGCTTCTCCTATAATCAGGATGACGCCTAGACAGCTTTTTGGGCATCTGATTGTCCACAGCCTTAACATAAACATGAAGAGACTCAAGCATTTCAAGTGCGCGTTGTGCCACAATTTTATTTTCAACCCATCTCACCGCACAAAATTTAAGAGGAAAAACTGCGGACCCCGTGACAGCAGTATACTCTGCACGTCTGAGAGGAACATGTTTAAACATACGATACAAGGAAGAAAGAAAATTGTTAATAGGGTACTTCGGAGAAAACGCAGACCGGAAGTCAGCGACAGGACGGGAGAAACAAAAGGGCGTCGGGAGGCCGTGCTGAGCGGTGGTGGGGGTCGAAATCGGCGGAGTGGGGATGAAGGCGGCGCGCGCACGCTGCCCCCCACCCCACGGATTTCGGTAGGGCACCTGAAAGAATTTAGGAGCCAAGTGACGTCACCGATTTCGACCGTTTTTTGTTGGTTCGGGGTCCGGGCGAGTTTTCCATAATACCGTTGCTTGGCGCAAAACCGTAGTGCATTTAAATTTTACGCAAGACATCATGAGTTCAAGAAAGGCGAAAGATGATGTGTTTTGCCACTGCCGGGGACCAGAAGACGGGTAGGGATCATTTTTATTCGCTCGTGCTACTGAATTTCACTTGCCTAGGTTATGCCCTTTATTCAAGGAAATTGCCGATGGGTCTTGGCTGGGCCTGGCTGAGGGTTTGCCCGCATTTTATGTCCTGTTCCTTAAATTAAATCAATTTTGCATTATTGTAGTCGACTGGGGATAGTGTTTCATCCTAATTTTATATTTTTTGGTTCTAGTTTCATGATTGAGTGTGAATCGTGTAAAGAATGGTTCCATGGAACATGTGTAGGAGTTGAGAACCAAACCGAAGGTATGCTCATATCAAATTTTATTTTTCACCGACAAATGACAAGTCTGTTACAACTAATATTTTTTCCCCCTTTTTACAGCAAATAATTTCATACATTGGTCATGTTTTGTTTGCGTGAGGGTAAACAATGCAGTCACCCAAACTAATGGTACTAATGATTCCGTTCCGTTCCGGCTGCGGTCGGGTGCGGAGCAGCGTGACAGGCCGGGTGCGGCCTTGGCCAACATCCCCCGCCTGACGCAGTGACGTGCCGTGTTGTGTTTTGCGTGTTGTGATCCCCCTCTGGGGGCCCCTGGTCCCCGCCACCTCTGCCAGTGCCTAGGACTTTAGTGCCCCCTGCCGCCCAGTTTGTTGTGCTCCGTTCCGCCGCGCGTGGCCGCGCGCCGCCATGGCCGCGCTACGTAAACAAACAGTGACGTTGGAAGTGGAGCGGGACGCCGCCCAGTTCCCCAGTGCCGTGGAAGTGGTGAAGCTGTTGAAGAGTGAGTTTGGAGTGGAGTTGAAGGATGTGCGAAGTGTGGAGAGAGAATTTGGAAGCAGGAAAGTGTTTGTGAAGGTTGCGAGTGATGAAGTTTTTGGAAGAGTGACGGCGGGCGTGCTGGACGCTGCGCTGGGCCCCGACGGCGCCGCCGTCAAAGTCAGTGTCTCCACGTCCGGGCTGGGGCTCAAGCTGCTGCGAGTGAGGAACCTGCCGACGGAGCTGCCAGCGAGCGAGGTGAAGAAGGTGCTGAGTGAGTACGGGAGAGTGTTGGACATGAGGTTTGAGGTTTACGGAGAGAAGTCGGGTTTGGCGGGAATCATGACGGGAGTGAGGCTTGTGCAAATGGAACCGGAGCGGCACGTGCCGAATTTTGTGAGGCTGGGAGAATGTGTGGCATATGTGGAGTACTCTGGGCAGCCGAAGACATGCAGCGTGTGCGCGTCCACCACGCACTTGCGGGCCGCGTGCGACCAGCGCGGCACGTAAGGGAGTATGGGGCGATTTGTAACAGATTTTGGAATTCTCTATACAAAATTAAGAACATTCTGCATATCGGTGTCAAACTTGTGCCAGTTGAATAGTCTGGCCCTTCATCTAGACTGTGCAGCTCCGTTGGATCAATCTGGAGTCCGTAATCTTTGAAATCTAAGACGCTTTCCAAACCCTTGCATGCTGTTACGAATCGCCCCAGCATGGGGTGATTTGTAACAGCCATGGGGCTTTTCATAACAGCCTACACATTAAATGAAACATCGTCGGGAATGTTATCTCCTCCAGCAGTTGTTCTTCGGATGTCCTACAGACGCCTTAAAATCTACATTACAAGCTGCCCTTGACCGCCTCAGCATAAACTGACCGGCTATGTCAACCCTAACCTCACTTTTTTCAATTTTGGAGGAAATAATAGAATAACTCGCTTTAAAATGCATTTTGAACTGTGTAAATGTATTGGAATTAGGCAGCAGATGATTAGAGAAATAATTCAAGCATTTAATTGCAAAAATTACTTAAATTCTTGTTTTTATACGGGTCTGTTACGAATCACCCCAATTGCCGGCTACGCAAGAAATACGTCCCTAACTATCACTGGACAAAGTAAAAGCACCTTTTGCCACGTGGTTACATTGTAAAGGGGTCACGCTTCAAGGCCCCAACAGTACTTCGATGGTGATTCATACCTGGGGAGCCTCAGACAGAAACTTCCTAGAACTCAAAATAAAAGATTTACCTGTTTTCGGTGTACCCTAAATTTCAGACGCCCTCCAAAACTATACCTGAGCACCGATCACATCCGCTTTAATTGTAGAAGGACCCTGTACTTGAAGCGAAAGAGGGGCCATACTCAGATTTTCCTCTGCTCCCTCCACTTAAATTAATAAACGCATGTGTTACGAATCGCCCCTGTTACAAATCGCCCCATACTCCCTTACGCCAACCGGCTGCGTGCGCCCCGCGACGAGAGGAGGCAAGCAGACGACGCGGCGCGCCGAGCGGCGGCGGGGGGTATCGACGGCACTGAGCAGAGGGACCAGGGGGAGGGGGGCAGCAAAGACAGCAGAACGAAGTCTCCGTCGCGGCGCGTGGACAACCCGTACGCCAAGATCGTGAGCCCGACCAGAGAGACTCCACGCGACAGTGTGGTGACGGGCAGCGGACCTACACCGCAAGTCAAGCCGGCGGCGGCTGCGTCCGAGGCGAGCGGCGAGCAGCCGTCTCTCTCCAACAAGCCGAGGAACTTCCTGTTCAATGCGGAGCTATTGGCGGACGAGTGGCAGTTCCCGGCCGCGGACCCCATCGTGATCCCCGAGACCACGGACGACGCCGACGCCGAGGACCTCGAGACCGTCCTGACCCCCACCACCGAGGCCGCGATGGACGCGCAGGACAGCTGGGAGACGGCGCGAAGCACTAGGACCACCAGGAGGAACGCGGCGAAGATCAGCCTCTCTGACGGCAGCAGGATGCCGCTCACGTCGGTCCAGAAGTGGGCCAAGGTCAAGGCCCAGGTGGAGCAGGGCCGCCCGCTCTCGGGCCCCTTCAAGCGCTCTCTCTCCAACTTGGGCGACGGCGGCAAGCAGTCCACCAAGGCGGGGATGGACAACAAGACCAAGAAGCACGCCCCCTCAACATCGTCATCAAAATGAACATGACTGTCTTAACTGTTAACCTCTGTGCAGCCACGTCGCCGGCGAAGTGGGAGGCGCTGCGCAGCTTGTTGGTGGACAGAAAGGTCGCCGTCGCCCTGCTGCAGGAGGTCGCTGTCACCGCCCTGGACGTGCCCGGGTACACCGCGATGCTCAACACCGGGGAGGCGCGCCGCGGCACCGCCATCCTGGTACGCGACGGACTCGTCCTGACGCCGCTGCTGGCCCTGCCGAGCGGGCGAGGGTGCGCCGCCAAGGTAGGCAACCAGGCCTACGTCTGTGTGTACGCGCCAGCGGGAAGCAGGCGGCGGCAGGAGCGTGCCGCGTTCTTCGCCGAGGACGTCGCCCAGCTCCTCGCGGCCGCGGGGCCCGGTGCGGTGGGTAATTCTTTCCCAAGTCACCCGAGGTCCCGAAATCGATGTCTCCGATTTCGACGAAACTTTGTGGGTATGTTCCCTATGGAGCAAAGAGCTCCAGAAAAAATTTTCAACTTTTTTGGTCGGCCCAAAAAATTTTAATCACGTATTTTGTAAAAAACACTGAAACCTGCACTAAAAATTTGTTTGTTGCCTGAGGGCGACCTGCCCGGTGGATTTTTTTCTTTTCATGGTACTGAAAAAAAAGTCCCCGAGAGCCACTTTAAAAGTCACTTGTTCCAGGAGATATGGACCAAAAAATTCGTTTTTCGCGAATACCCAAAAAATGCATCCGAATTTTTTGATGATAATTTTTTTTAGGAAGGTCCTGTGGTGGTCTATCACCCTTATTGGTTTTGGGTTTGGCCAATGGAAAACCGAATAAAAATTGCGTTTTTTTCGTTTTTTCCGCAGTTTTTGGCCCATAGTATCGCCATTTTAAGTCTGACTTAATGAGCGCCATTAGACCTTTTTTTCGCCTTTTCAAGACGAATCGATTGATATAAGTTGAAGTCAAATCGGAGTATTTTGAAAAATTGCCCTTTTTACGATCGGGAACCAACTAATCTAGATGCGTAAAAAAGGCGATTTTTCAAAATACTCCGATTTGACTTCAACTTATATCAATCGATTCGTCTTGAAAAGGCGAAAAAAAAGTCTAATGGCGCTCATTAAGTCAGACTTAAAATGGCGATACTATGGGCCAAAAACTGCGGAAAAAACGGAAAAAACGCAATTTTTATTCGGTTTTCCATTGGCCAAACCCAAAACCAATAAGGGTGATAGACCACCACAGGACCTTCCTAAAAAAAAATTATCATCAAAAAATTCGGATGCATTTTTTGGGTATTCGCGAAAAACGAATTTTTTGGTCCATATCTCCTGGAACAAATGACTTTTAAAGTGGCTCTCGGGGACTTTTTTTTTCAGTACCATGAAAAGAAAAAAATCCACCGGGCAGGTCGCCCTCAGGCAACAAACAAATTTTTAGTGCAGGTTTCAGTGTTTTTTACAAAATACGTGATTAAAATTTTTTGGGCCGACCAAAAAAGTTGAAAATTTTTTCTGGAGCTCTTTGCTCCATAGGAAACACACCCACAAAGTTTCGTCGGAATCGGAGACATCGATTTCGGGACCTCGGGTGACTTGGGAAAGAATTACCCCGGTGCTCGGCGGGGATTTCAACTGCGTGCTGAGTGACAGAGACACGACGGGCAGCACGATGAAGTGCCCCGAGCTGGCGCAGCTGTTGCAGGGTGTTGGACTCGAGGACGTGTGGCCCCGGGCCTCCCCCCGGCCGGGTCACACGTTCGCCACGGCGGCCATGTCGGCCAGGCTCGACCGTGTGTACGCCCCGCCGCAGCTCGCCGTGCACGCCGCGGAGGCCGTGGCGGTGGCCTTCAGTGATCACAGTGCAGTGTCAGTGACTTTCAGTGGAGTGGTCGCACCGCGGCCGCCGAGGCCGCCCTCAGCGTGGCGCTTCGACAGCAGGATCCTGCGAGACCCGGCGTACCTGCCCAGCCTGCGCGACGAGTGGGCGCGGTGCGTGGCGGCGCGGGGTGACGCCGACGTCATCGAGTGGTGGCTGCAGGTCGCCAAGCCCGCCATCCGCCGACACGCTGCCAAGTTCACCAGGGAGTGGCGGAGGGACTGCAGGGGCAAGCTTGCGTTTCTCTATGAGTTGCTGCAGGAGCTGGTGTCCGCGTCGCCGCGCCCCGCCGGCCACGCCGAGCTCATTAAGGAGGCCAAGGAGGAGATCCTGCACGTGCACGCCGTCATGCTGGAGGGCGTCAAGGCGCGCGCCGCACTCGATGACGTATCGGGACGAGCCGGTCTCCGCGGTTTCACGTGGGGCGCGCGCCCCGGGGCGCTCGCCAGCAGGCATCCAGCGCTCGA
>NW_023144626.1:14148822-14197907 GCF_012932325.1 Thrips palmi | reverse complement strand
ACGGAGACACTTTGCCCCGTATGCAATTGGAATAAGCCAAAGGAGTCTCATTATTACATCAACAATTGTATGAAGTTGATATCTCCATCAACAAATGTAATTGAGTGGTTTTCTCGAAACACCAATCCAACTTAAATTCTTTTGTGTCGAGACCTGTTAAGGTTAGTTAGGTTTTGTCCTTTTGTTTCTTTATTTTTTCTGAGAAGTCTTTTACCAAAATTTGAATCGTGTCTTTCTTTACAACACACTTAATTTTTATTTCAGGAATCGTATTGTCTGCGAGTTGCAAGTTAAATTAATTTTTAAGTACTGTATCTTGTATTGAAACTGCTATGTCTAACATACGAGTACTAAAATAAGATTTTTATTTAGCTAAGAAGGTTTTTCTTCTGTAATTTCATCCTTTATCTTTAGTGTTGTAGCATTATTACAATTAATGTGAATATTGAGTTCCGTTGTTCTAGTAACTGTATTTATGTATTTTAAAAAATGCCCTGTCAGATTTTAGTACAAAAATTTATGCATCAAATTCCGTTAAGTATTGGTTTGTACTCTTTCATAGACTCAAAGGGCTTATTTTTCTGATCATTATTAATCACTCTGGGAGCTTTTGTATCAAGAACCTATAAAGCCCCAATCCGACTGACTCACTGACTCACTCACTCATAGAAATGTTTGGGGTGAAGGAGTGGTCGTAGAGACTTGCGGTTTTTTCCATTCGATTCCAAATTTTATGGGAAAATTGGGAAAAATCCCAAAAGTTGAAAATTCCTCACCGTTTCCGAGAAAACCTACTTTATCTACAAACAAGCTAGGGCCCGCCCTTCCGTCGAACCGAGTTGCCAGCTCCACTTCGCTGCGCCGGCAACTCGGTTCGACAGGGGGCCGGCCCAGCTTGGCCTGCCGGCGGCCTTTTCTCGGGCCTTCGGCCCTCGCATCAGACCCAACTTGGACAGTCGAAGGCCCGGGCCTTCGGCCCGCTCGCATCACACACACCGTGAGCGGGTAAAGCAAAGTTATCGATGTACCATCGTGACTTAGGCCCGCCTTCTATTCACAATATGCAATAGTCCTTACACTTTTTACTCCAACTGTCCTTAGAATATGCCCATTTCATTTGTCTCTTAGCCCTCATTCCGAAAATACCCATTTTTGCCATGCTACTGCAACTCCTTGCAATAGAGGCACAGCAGGAGCGCAAAACGAGTCAGTCGCACTTTTTCCCATAACTCATGAAGGCGGGCTCCTGGACCCCCCTTTCCCACCCCTCGTTGAAGAGGTCTTGCCAAGACCTATCGAAAACTTAAGTAAAAGTTTTCAGTCGGTCGACCCCCTTTTTTCAAGATCCTGATGTGACTATAGACGAAGTCGGGGTCCTGGACCCCCTTTCCGACCCCCCGTTGAAAAGGTCTTGCTGAGACCAATCGAAATCTGCAATAAATTTTTATAGTCGGTCGACCCCCTTTTTTGAAGATCCTGATCTGGCCAACTTGTAAAAGCGGCCGATGGGGTCGGGACCAGGTCCATTCATCTTGTCTCCCTCGCCCCGATTCCAAAAATACCCCTATGTGCCCTGCTAGCACCAATAATGGCGGAAATCCCCCTCGCGCTCATGTAAACCATGATGCACCTGCAGCAGCCCTTTTGCGACCCGGACGGGATTTGCACCACCGGGGAATTTGTTTGGACGGTACTCCTGAAGTACCCTCCAAATCTGGTTACTCTAGCTCAACTCCTTCCTTGTACACAGACGCCAACAACAACAACAAAACACACAGACACAAAGGCAAATGCATAGGCCCTCTCCCTTTTTTTTGAAAAAGAAGGGCGGGCCAAAAAGGGGAACAAATTTCTCACCGTTACCGAGAAAAACCTACTCAATCTTCAAAAAAGGGGACCGACCGACAAAAAATTTTTTATTCGCCCTATCAGTGGGGTCTGGTCGAGACATTTCCAAAACTGTGCCGCAATCGGGCCCCCCGTCACCGGCAAAATCCTCAAAAACGATTAAATAGGCCTAAATTCAACAAAATCCACTCAATCTTAAAAAAAGGGGACCGACCGACTAAAAATTTTTATTCGCCCCATCGGTAGGTCGGGTCGAGACATTTCAGAAACTGCCGCAATGGGGTCCCCGTCACCGGCAACATCTTAAAAAACGATTAAATAGGCCTCAATTAAACCCAAAATCCACTCAATCTTAAAAAAAGGGGGACCAACCGACTAAAAATTTTTATTCGCGTCATCGGTAGGTCGGGTCGAGACATTTCCGAAACTGTGCCGCAATCGGGTCCCCGTCACCGGCAACACCCTAAAAAACGATTAAATAGGCCTAAATTCAACAAAATCCACTCAATCTTAAAAAAAGGGGGACCGACCGACTAAAGATTTTTATTCGCCCCATCGGTAGGCCCTGGTCGAGACATTTCAGAAACTGTGCCGCAATCGGGTCCCCGTCACCGGCAACATCTTCAACAAGCTAGGACCCGCCCTTCCGTCGAACCGAGTTGCCAGCTCCGCTTCGCTGCGCCGGCAACTCGGTTCGACAGGGGGCCGGCCCAGCTTGGCCTGCCGGCGGCCTTTTCTGGGGCCCTTTCGGCCCTCGCATCAGACCCAATTGGGCCAGTCAAAGGGCCCCGGGCCTTCGGCCCGCTCGCATCACACACCCCGTGAGCGGGAAAAGCACAGTTATCGATGTACCACGTGACTTAGGCCCGCCCTTCTATTCACAATATGCAATAGTCCTTACACTTTTTAGCAGATGACCCCGTTGCTAAAGCAAAAGCAAGCTATACAATTGCAATGAAGGTGTCAGCTTGCTTTTACTCTCGAGTTTAGTTTTAAGGCGGGGCGGGACCGTGCGTGCGTCTGTGAGTGAAGCCGGCGGGGCGTGAAGCCGGCCTGGGCCGGCAAAGGGCATGGCCGGGGCCGGCCCCCCCCCCCCCCCCCCCTTCTACCTCCCCGCCGCCAGCGCTGGGCGCAGGGCGCGGCGTGCTGCGTGCCTAGGCAAGGCTCGGCCGGCTCGGCTCTCAAGCGGGGGCCTAGCGTGGCCTGCTCAGCTCGTACCGCCTTCGGGCTGGGGGTCGGCTTCGCTGGGCCGATACCGATGCAGGATGCAGCGCGACCCGCCGCCGGCGACGCCGCATGCCGCTGGAGGCGGGGGGAGCGGGGGCCTCGCACGCACTGAACAACAACAGTGTCGCCGGCTGACCCGAAGGAGCGCGTTGCGTGTGTGGAGTACACAGACAAGATGGGAAGAAGCACGTGAAGCGGCAATCACTGCCCAAACCCTAGGGGCCCCCAGGAAGCTGACCGAAGAACAACGAGAGCGTAAACGTAAAAGGGGCCCGGCAGCTATGAAGTGATAAACAAGCATATTAAAATAAACATTCTCATTAGAATGTCATCTGCTTCCACGTTAGCGTTAGCTTTTTTTTACTCCAACTGTCCTTAGAATATGCCCATTACATTTGTCTCTTCGCCCTCATTCCAAAAATACCCATATTTGCCATGCTACTGCAACTCCTTGCAATAGAGGACAGCAGGAGCGCAAAACGAGTCCGTCGCACTTTTCCCCATAACTCATGAAGCCGGGCTCCTGGCCCCCCCCTTCCGACCCCTCGTTGAAGAGGTCTTGCCAAGACCTATCCAAAACTTAAGTAAAAATTTTCAGTCGGTCGACCCCCTTTTTTCAAGATCCTGATGTGACTAATAGACGAAGTCGGGCTCCTGGACCCCCTTTCCGACCCCTCGTTGAAAAGGTCTTGCTGAGACCAATCGAAATCTGCAAAAAATTTTTTTTAGTCGGTCGACCCCCTTTTTGAAGATCCTGATCTGGCAAACTCGTAAAAGCGGCCGAGGGGGTCGGGACCAGGTCCATTCATTTTGTCTTGTCGCCCCGTTTCCCAAAAATACCCCTATGTGCCCTGCTAGCACCAATAATGGCGGAAATCCCCCTCCCGCTCATGTAAACCATGATGCCCTGCAGCAGCCCTTGTGCGACCCGGACGGGATTTGCACCACCGGATTATTTGTTTGGACGGTACTCCTGAAGTACCCCCCAAATCTGGTTACTCTAGCTCAACTCCTTCCTTGTACACAGACGCCAACAACAACAACAACAACAACTACAACAACAACAACACACAGACACAAAGGCAAATGCATAGGCCCTCCCCCTATTTTTTGAATAGAAGGGCGGGCCAAAAACGATTAAATAGGCCTAAATTCAACAAAATCCACTCAATCTTCAAAACAGGAGACCGACCGACTAAAAATTTTTATTCGCCCCATCGGTAGGTCTGGTCGAGACATTTCCGAAACTGTGCCGCAATCGGGTCGCCGTCACCGGCAACATACTCAAAATCAATCATCAATTATCATCAAGAACCTACATAGCCGCAAAATCCGACTGACTGACTCTCTCACTTATCAAGAACCTATAAAGCCCCAATCCGACTGACTCACTGACTCACTCACTGACTCACTCACTCATAGAAATGTTTGGGGTGAAGGAGTGGTCGTAGAGACTTGCGGTTTTTTCCATTCGATTCCAAATTTTATGGGAAAATTGGGAAAAATCCCAAAAGTTGAAAATTCCTCACCGTTTCCGAAAAAACCTTCTTTATCTACAAAAAAGGGGAACAAATTTCTTACCGTTTCCGAGTAAACCTACTAAATCTTCAAAAAAGGGGACCGACCGACTAGAAATTTTTATTCGCCCCACGGTAGGTTGGTCGAGACATTTCCGAAACTGTGCCGAAATCGGGTCCTCGTCACCGGCAACATCCTCAAAAACGATAAAATAGGCCAAAATTTTAAACCCAAAATCCACTCTATCTTAAAAAAAGGGGGACCGACCGACTAAAAATTTTTATTCGCCCCATCGGTAGGTCTGGTCGAGACATTTCCGAAACTGTGCCGCAATCGGGTCCTCGTCACCGGCAACATCCTAAAAAAACGAAAAAAAGGCCTAAATTTAACAAAATCCACTCTATCTTCAAAAAAGGGGACCGACCGACTAAAAATTTTTATTCGCCCCATCGGTAGGTCTGGTCGAGACATTTCCGAAACTGTGCCGCAATCGGGTCCTCGTCACCGGCAACATCCTCAAAAACGATAAAATAGGCCTAAATTTAACAAATCCACTCTATCTTAAAAAAAGGGGACCGACCGACAAAAACTTTTTATTCGCCCCATCGGTAGGTCTGGTCGAGAAAATTCCGAAACTGTGCCGCAATCGGGTCCTCGTCCCCGGGCAACATCCTCAAAAACGATAAAATAGGCCTAAATTTAACAAAATCCACTCTATCTTCAAAAAAGGGGACCGACCGACTAAAAATTTTTATTCGCCCCATCGGTAGGTCTGGTCGAGACATTTCCGAAACTATGCCACAATGGGGTCTCCGTCACCGGCAACATCCTCAAAACGATAAAAAAAGGCCTAAATTCAACAAAATCCACTCAATCTTCAAAAAAGGGGACCGACCGACTGAAAATTTTTATTCACCCTATCGGTAGGTCTGGTCGAGACATTTCCGAAACTATGCCACAATGGGGTCTCCGTCACCGGCAACATCCTCAAAACGATAAAAAATGGGCCTAAATTCAACAAAATCCACTCAATCTTCAAAAAAGGGGACCGACCGACTAAAAATTTTTATTCACCCTATCGGTAGGTCTGGTCGAGTCATTTCCAAAACTGTGCCGCAATCGGGTCCCCGTCACCGGAAAACACCCTCAAAAGTTTAAATAGGCCAAAATTCAAAAAAAAAACCCACTCAACCCAAAAAAGGGACCCGCCCAAAAAACCAAAAATTTTTAAAATTCGCCCAGGGTAGGTCTGGTTCGACACCCCAAAACTGTGCCGAAAATTTTGGCCCCGTCAGGGGGCCCAACCCGCCCTAAAAAACGATTAAAGGCCAAAATTTAACAAAATCCACTAAATTTTCAAAAAAGGGGACCGACCGACTAAAAATTTTTTATTTCCCCTATCGGTAGGTCTTGGTCGAGACTTTTCCCAAACTGTGCCGCAATCGGGTCCCCGTCACCGGCAACACCCTCAAAACGATTAAATAGGCCTAAATTCAAAAAAACCCCACTCCATCTTCAAAAAAAGGGGACCGACCGACTAAAAATTTTTATTCGCCCTATCGGTAGGTCTGGTCTTGACATTTCCAAAACTGTCCCGGGAAATTTGGTCCCCGTCACCGGCAACATCCTGAAAACGATATAAAAATATCAAAATAGGCCTAAATTCAACAAAATCCACTCAATCTTCAAAAGAGGGGACCGACCGACTAAAATTTTTTATTCGCCCTATCGGTAGGTCTGGTCGAGACATTTCCGAAACTGTGCCGCAATCGGGTCCCCGTCACCGGCAACACCCTCAAAACGTTTAAAATAGGCCTAAATTCAACAAAATCCACTCAATCTTCAAAAAAGGGGGACCGACCGACTGAAAATTTTTATTTGCCCTATCGGTAGGTCTGGTCAAGACATTTCCGAAACTATGCCGCTATCTGGTCCCCGTCACCGGCAACACCCTTAAAACGATAAAAAGTTGGCCTAATTTTAACAAAATCCACTCAATCTTAAAAAAAAGGGGACCGACTGACTCAAAATTTTTATTCGCACCATGGGTAGGTCTGGACGAGACATTTCCAAAACTGTGCCGCAATCGGGCCCCCGTCACCGGCAACATCCTCAAAACGAAAAAATAGGCCTAAATTTAACAAAATCCACTCAATCTTAAAAAAATAGGGACCGACCGACTAAAATTTTTATTCGCCCCATCGGTAGATCTGGTCGAGACATTTCCGAAACTATGCCGCAATCGGGCCCCGTCCCCGGCAACGTCCTCAAAGTCATCAATCAAGAACCTAAAAGCCCCAATCCGACTGACTCACTCACTGACTCACTCACTCACTCATAGAAATGTTTAGGGTCAAGGGGGGGGTCGTAGAGACTTGCTTTTTTTTTCCATTCACCTCTATCCTTGTCAAAGCAGTCTTCAATATTTTCCGGACCTTGTATGCACCCATTGCCTGCCACAGTAGCGAATGCAATACAAGCTATCTATTGGGCAGAAAAAAAATAGCTTATTATATGGTCTAAAGCTGTTAAATAGGCCTTTATAGAAGCAGTACATTTACTTCCTTAGAAAATTAGCCTTTGGTCACCACGGACTTACTGAAAATACTTCGGCACGCGCCCCACCATGCGGGGGTCGGGGGGCGGAGCCCCAGCGAGCAGCGCGAGTCAAGAACCTATATACCCCCAATCCGACTGACTCACTGACTGACTCACTCCCCCTCACTCACCATCACTCACTCATAGAAATTTTTGGGGTCAAGGAGTGGTCGTAGAGACATGCGGTTTTTTCCATTCGTTTCCCAAAATTTTATGGGAAAATTGGGAAAAACCCCAAAAAGTTGAAAATTCCTCACCGTTTCCGAGAAAACCTACTTTATCTACAAAAAAGGGGAACAAATTTCTCACCGTTTCCGAGCAAACCTACTCAATTTTAAAAAAAAGGGGACCGACCGACCAAAAATTTTTATTCGCCCCTTCGGTAGGTCTGGTCGAGACATTTCCAAAACTGTGCCGCAATCGGGTCTCCGTCACTGACAACATCCTAAAAAAAACGATTAAATAGGCCTAAATTCAACAAAATCCACTCAATCTTAAAAAAAGGGGACCGACCGACTAAAAATTTTTATTCGCCCCATCGGTAGGTCTGGTCGAGACATTTCCGAAACTGTGCCGCAATCGGGTCCCCGTCACCGGCAACATCCTCAAAAACGATTAAATAGGCCAAAATTTCAACAAAATCCACTCAATCTTAAAAAAAGGGGACCGACCGACAAAAAATTTTTTATTCGCCCCATCGGTAGGTCTGTTCGAGACTTTTTCCGAAACTGTGCCGCAATCGGGTCCCCGTCAACGGCAACATCCTAAAAAAACGATGAAATAGGCCTAAATTCAACAAAATCCACTCAATCTTAAAAAAAGGGGCCGACCGACTAAAAATTTTATTCGCCCCATCGGTAGGTCTGTTCGAGACATTTCCGAAACTGTGCCGCAATCGGGTCCCCGTCAACGGCAACACCCCAAAAACGATGAAATAGGCCTAAATTAAAACAAAATCCACTCAATCTTCAAAAAAGGGGACCGACCGACTGAAAAATTTTATTCGCCCCATCGGTAGGTCTAGTCGAGACATTTCCGAAACTGTGCCGCAATCGGGTCCCCGTCACCGGCAACATACTCATAATCAATCATTAATTCTCATTGAGAACCTATAAAGCCCCAAAATCCGACTGACTGACTCCCTCACTCATCAATCAAGAACCTACAGGGTGAGTTTTCTCAATGTGTCAATAATTTGTAGGTAGTTTGGGCACCCCAAGGGGATCATTTTCTACCAATGAACTAGTGGGCGCAAACGTCTAGGTACGGAGATAATTTGGGGTTTTTTTAATTAGCCTTCGCGCCTGCGAGGTAGGCACCCGCTGCCATTGATGGGGGCAGGACCTCACGTGGGGGTGTCGCGGGTCTAGGGGGGTTTCTTCGAGTCTCGAAGGGATGCGGCGGACCTTTCAAATGTCTTTTGGGGGGGGTTGCCGCGGGTCTCAAGGGGCTGTCATGGTGGCCCCCGTTACAGTGGATCTCACGGCTGTCTTTGCGAGGGTGGCGGGATTTCCCCGGATACTTCCGCGAGGTAAGTGGCACTCCCGCGAGTACTGCTAGTCCCGCGACACCCCCTCGACAGGTCCTGCCACCCTCAGTGGCACCCGGGGCCTACCTTGTAGGCGCAAAATCCAAATTCAAAACACCAATTATCTCCGTATCTAGACGTTTGCGCCCACTAGTTCATTGGTGAAAAATGGTCCCCTAGGGATGCCCAAACTGCCTGCAAATTATTGACACATTGAGAAAACTCACCCTGTATATAGCCCCAATCTGACTGACTGACTCACTCACTCACTCATAGAAATGTTTGGGGTCAAGGAGTGGTCGTAGAGACCTGCGGGTTTTTCCATTCAATTCCAAATTTAATGGGAAAATTGAGAAAAATCTTAAAAATTGAAAATTTTTTACTGTTTCCGAGCAAAAGGAGTGGTCGTAGAGACCTGCGGGTTTTTCCATTCAATTCCAAATTTAAAGGGAAAAAATTTAGAAAAATCTCAAAAGTTGAAATTTCTCACTGTTTCCGAGCAAACCTACTCAATCTTCTAAAAAGGGGGCCGAATGACTAAAAAATTTTTTTTGCCCCATCGGTAGGTCTAGTCGAGAATTTCCCAAACTGTGCCGTAATCGGGACCCCGCCACCGGCAATTGGGCAATATCCCTCAAGAATCTATATAGCCCCAATCCGACTGACTGACTCACTCAGTCCCCCTCACTCCTCAAAGAAATGTTTGGGGTCAAGGAGTGGTCGTAGAGACCTAAGGTTTTTTTCCGTTCACCTGTATCCTTGTCAAAGCAGTCTTCAATATTTTCCGGACCTTGTATGCATCCATTGACTGCCACAGTAGGGAATGCAATACAAGCTATCTATTTTGGGGAGTAAAAGTAGCTTTATTATATGGTCAAAAGCGGTTAAATAGAGCTTTCAAAGAAGCAGGACATTTTCTTCCTTAGAAAAATTTTTCCTTTGGTCACCACGGACTTACTGAAAAAAACTTCGGCACGCGCTCCACAAATGCGGGGGTCTGGGGTCTGGGGGCCCGACCCCCCGAACCTATAACGCCCCAATCCGACTGACTCACTGACTGACTCACTCACTCATAGAAATGTTTGGGGGGAAGGAGTGGTCGTAGAGACTTGCCGTTTTTTTCATTCAATTTCCCAAAATTTTTTGGGAAAATTTGGGAAAAAAACCCCAAAAATTGAAAATTCCTCACCGTTTCCGAGAAAACCTACTTTATCTACAAAAAAAGGGGGAAAAAATTTTTCACCGTTTCCCAGCAAACCCAGTCAATCTTCAAAAAAGGGGACCGACCGACTAAAAATTTTTATTCGCCCCATCGGTAGGTCTGGTCGATACATTTCCGAATCTGTGCCGCAATCCGGTCTCCGTCACTGGCAACATCCTCAAAAAAAGATTAAATAGGCCTAAATTCAACAAAATCCACTCAATCTTCAAAAAAGGGGACTGACCGACTAAAAATTTTTATTCGCCCCATCGGTAGGTCTGGTCGAGACATTTCCGAAACTGTGCCGCAATCGGGTCCCCGTCACCGGCAACATCCTCAAAAAACAATTTAATAGACCTAAATTCAACAAAATCCACTCAATCTTCAAAAAAGGGGACCGACCGACTAAAAATTTTTATTCACCCCATCGGTGTGGAGGAGCAACAGGGAGGTGCGGGAACTCACCGGCGTGCCTCCGATTCTCAACGTGGCCCGCCGCACCCGCCTCCAGTACGCCAGCCACGCCGCGCGAGGATCCGCCCCTGCCATAACGCGCGCCGCCCTCGACAAGCCGCCCCCTGCGAAGCTTCCCCGCGGTCGCCCACCCTTCCGCCTGCAGGAGCAAATTCAACGCGACGCGGAGTCACTCGGAGCTGCTGACTGGAGGGAAGCCGCCCGCGACAGGTCCGAGTGGGCCCGGCGCACGCTTCAATTGCTTCACCAACCCGACCCATATGAAGAACGCCGCGCCGCTGCGCAGGCGAGGCGGGCGGAACGGCTGCGACAACAGGAGGAGCACGACGACGCCTACACTGTTAAAAATGGTTGTTTTAAAACAACAACACAATAACCAACCTCGACAACGCTGTTGTTTATAAACAAGTTTTCTTGTTTTAAAACGACAAATTCGTTGCTAATTATTTTTCTGACTTATGCTGTTTCAAAACAATATTTTGCTGTGTTCAAACAACTCGGACAATCTAAGAAGTGATAACTGCGGGTCACTGGGACTTCACTAGGTCTGTGACCTAATCGGCAATCAAAATTGATGCAAATAAGGCTGTCTACTGGTTTACAACCATCTTGTTGACGAACAACGCAAGTCGTTTGTAAACAACTAAAGTCATTTGGAAACAACTTAAATCATTCAGAAAATTAGCAACATATTTACTGCTAAATTACAACTTTATTTTTAACAGTGTAGTTGGTGAGCCACACTACCCTGCTGCTCCAGCTGCCCCCAGTCAACATTGCTAGTACCAGGTCCCTGACTGTACCTCCCACTGACCTCCATGCGAAGTCCGTTTCGTATGTCTATATCTGATGTCAGCTGGAGTAGTGGTGTACTACGGTCTGGTACGTGAAAAGTGCGGGAAACGCTACTCCGCCATCTTGGTCCTACTGGTCGCACTCACTAGTCCCTCCATAGTACAGAGGTAGTCCGAATCTGGACCATGCACATGTCCGTGTACTTGTCGCGTTTGTACAGGTTAAATGCAACCAGAAATGCGACAAATTACTTTGGGGAATTGGGGACGTTGGGGAATTCCATTGCAAAAATATATATAAAATCGGTAGTGAATTTAATTTAATTTCCTGAGAAAATTTTCAATTTCTTGAGAAAATTTTTAATTTCCTGACAATTTTTAATTTTTTAAAGGAAATTTTCACTTTTTTGAGAAAATTTTTAGTTTGAAAATGGAATGTCCTTGCGTGACACACCGGTACTAATTACACGCACGGTGATATCTGGTTGCTTATTACCTCTAGAAAGGTGGCAGTAGGCGTGCATTGCAAGGTACGTATCGGGACTACCGTTGTACCACGACAGTACCAGGGACGACGGTGGGTCAGGACTAGATGGCGGATTGCACTCTCAGTATTGTTCGCTAGATGGCGTTGGTGTCGCTTAAGTCCCCTGTTACAGTTAAAAGGCTCTTCTAGCCAAAAGGTAGTGTACTGAAAGTTCTGAATAGATGGGAACTGAAGTGCTAAGATGAGTGCGATGCACCGCTGTAAAAATTTACGGCGGTATCAAAACTACTAGAGGAGCAATCGACAATTGAATGGTTCCTCTCGCTGCATGCCACGGGTCGCATTTTCATTAGGTACAGCAGACTTGTCCCAATGAGTCGGAGTGACTTCTGACATAATCAGAAATATCCTCCAACCAATTTTTGAATCGAGGTATCTTCCTCCTCGGGTCCTTTGACACCCTTTCAAGTGAAGATCTTCACCCTAGCGTCAAAATATTATTGAATTTGCATGGGCCGACCGCTAGTCCAGTGGTGGTCCGGCCGAGGTACGGAATGGTAGTACGGGGTTGTACTAGGCCCGTACCACAGATGGATGATGCCGAGGACAGCCAGCAGACTACCCTTTTTGGGCAAACAGTACCTCACCAGTGCTACTAAAGGGGATGATACGATATCTCTGAGGGCACCTCCAATGGAGGTACCGCGTAGTACGAAATGTTGACTGGGCCTTCCCACTTTCCAAGGGTCAAAGGGCAACGAACCTCACTTTCATCAATTTGGGATGAGTCCTGCCTCCACGGTCTGTGGAGGTTGTCCTCATACCCCCCAAGTAGAGGGTGGTTGCTGCGGGCGGGACTCTGCCTGCATTTTTGAGGTTTGCAGTCTGAGTCCTTCGCTTCCAGTAGCTGCTTACTCGAACGCTAGAGGTCTGCTGAGGCCTAACAGCGCCGATGACGATGACGATCGGTAGGTCTGGTCCAGACATTTCCGAAACTGTGCCGCAATCGGGTTCCCGTCACCGGCAACATCCTCAAAAACGATTAAAAAGGCCTAAATTTATCAAAGTCCACTCAATCTTCAAAAAAGGGGACCGACCGACTAAAAAATTTTATTCGCCCCATCGGTAGGTCTGGTCGAGCGGTTTCTGGAACTGTGCCGCAATCGGGTCCTGGTCACCGGCAACATCCTAAAAAACGATTAAATAGGCCTAAATTTAACAAAGTCCACTCAATCTTCAAAAAAGGGGACCGACCGACTAAAAATTTTTATTAGCCCAATCGGTAGATCAAGTCGAGACATTTCAGAAACTGTGCCACAATCGGGTCCCCGTCACCGGCAACATACTCAAAATCAATCATCAATTGTCATCAAGAACCTATAAAGCCCCAAAATCCGACTGACTGACTCCCTCACTCATCAATCATCAAGAACCCATATAGCCCCAATCCGACCGACTGACTCACTCACTCATAGAAATGTTGGGGGTCAAGGAGTGGTCGTAGAGACCTGCGGGTTTTTCCATTCGATTCCAAATTTAATGGGAAAATTGGGAAAAATCTCAAAAGTTGAAAATTTCTCACTGTTTCCGAGCAAAGCTACTCAATCTTCCAAAAAGGGGACCGAATGACTAAAAAATTTTATTCGCCCCATCGGTAGGTCTGGTCGAGAATTTCCGAAACTGTGCCGTAATCGGGACCCCGCCACCGGCAATTGGGCAATCATCTTCAAGAATCTATATAGCCCCAATCCGACTGACTGACTGACTCACTCACTTACTCACTCAAAGAAATGTTTGGGGTCGAGGAGTGGTCGTAGAGACTTAAGGTTTTTTTCCTTCACCTCTATCCTTGTCAAAGCAGTCTTTAATATTTTCCGGACCTTGTATGCACCCATTGACTGCCACAGTAGCCAATGCAATACAAGCTATCTATTTGAGCAGTAAAAGTAGCCTTATTATATGGTCAAAAGCGGTTAAATAGAGCTTTCAAAGAAGCAGGACATTTACTTCCTTAGAAAATTTGCCTTTGCTTACCACGGACTTACTGAAAATACTTCGGCACGCGCTCGACACATGCGAGGGTCTGGGGGCGGAGCCCCCAGCGAGCAGCGCGAGTAAAAGTGTAAAGATGGACAAGAGGGAATAAAACTGAAATTATTAATAATTAAGTGTTAATGTTACTTCTTTGCATTGTTTGTACGCTACAGTGCAAAACAATTTCTAGTAAGGGAGTATGGGGCGATTTGTAACAGGGGCGATTCGTAACACATGCGTTTATTAATTTAAGTGGAGGGAGCAGAGGAAAATCTGAGTATGGCCCCTCTTTCGCTTCAAGTACAGGGTCCTTCTACAATCAAAGCGGATGTGATCGGTGCTCAGGTATAGTTTTGGAGGGCGTCTGAAATTTAGGGTACACCGAAAACGGGTAAATCTTTTATTTTGAGTTCTAGGAAGTTTCTGTCTGAGGCTCCCCAGGTATGAATCACCATCGAAGTACTGTTGGGGCCTTGAAGCGTGACCCCTTTACAATGTAACCACGTGGCATAAGGTGCTTTTACTTTGTCCAGTGATAGTTAGGGACGTATTTCTTGCGTAGCCGGCAATTGGGGTGATTCGTAACAGACCCGTATAAAAACAATAATTTAAGTAATTTTTGCAATTAAATGCTTGAATTATTTCTCGAATCATCTGCTGCCTAATTCCAATACATTTACACAGTTCAAAATGCATTTTAAAGCGAGTTATTCTATTATTTCCTCCAAAATTGAAAAAAGTGAGGTTAGGGTTGACATAGCCGGTCAGTTTATGCTGAGGCGGTCAAGGGCAGCTTGTAATGTAGATTTTAAGGCGTCTGTAGGACATCCGAAGAACAACTGCTGGAGGAGATAACATTCCCGACGATGTTTCATTTAATGTGTAGGCTGTTATGAAAAGCCCCATGGCTGTTACAAATCACCCCATGCTGGGGCGATTCGTAACAGCATGCAAGGGTTTGGAAAGCGTCTTAGATTTCAAAGATTACGGACTCCAGATTGATCCAACGGAGCTGCACAGTCTAGATGAAGGGCCAGACTATTCAACTGGCACAAGTTTGACACCGATATGCAGAATGTTCTTAATTTTGTATAGAGAATTCCAAAATCTGTTACAAATCGCCCCATACTCCCTTAAGCCTATCTAAACTCTAAACCATTAAATAAATGATGACGAAGCCCGAATTCATACTTTCTAACAAATCAATGCTATAAATACGTGTCTGCAAGGTATCATAAGCTGTTTATAGTGCACTGGTACACAATTTTTGACATAGAAAATTAATTTTTTCTTGAGCAAAATTTGTGTTGGTCCCGGACAACCTTTACCTTTACTCTTCACCCGCTTTTATTATCTATATGCTGGTCAGCAGTTATTATAGCATTTTTCTAAAGAACACCAAAATTTTTCAATAAGTTCTGTGATTTCTTGTGCCTTGTGTGTAAGCTTTCCCTTCTTCCTCTTCACATCTCAGTTCCCCCACCCCTACTGTACCTGCACCGTGGATCCTAATACCTGTCGACTGTCAGGTCAGGCGCGGCAGCGCGGCCCTTAACTCTCCCGCGGCCTGGCCTGGTTCATCTTTTGTTCTTGTGGTTTCCCAAGGTTTTCGTGACACGTGACCACTGCCCGTCGTGACGATTCAAATTCGAGTTACTGTTGCTGCTGTTGCTAGGGTTCCCATGCTTCTAGTTTCTAGTTAATACTATTGTCGCTGTGGCATGTTCAAGTTTTGGAGAGGCGATTGCTCTTCTCCGTTATATCTTTGCTCTCCTCGCGCGTGGTGTTCTAATTTGTAAAACGCAGACAGCTCAATGCAAACTAGGGAAAGTGGCATTTCTGTTTTCCCAGTAGGTAAATATTGGCATCAACCAGAACAAACCGTTTAGCTTCCCAATCTACAAAGATGCAATGTGCAAGACCTTTGCTTTGCGTTTTCAGGGCTAGCGACGGAATATATTCACAAAAAGGAGTCAAGATTTAGGTTATGGCAAACTCATTACTTTTAATGCCAAACAGTGTGTACAAGTGCTGGAATGGTACCCAAATTACAATGGGATTTCATCGGTACAAATTCAATTTTCAAGGTAAGCTAATTCAGTCAAAACATAATTCATAAATTATTTGGGGGGCAAAATTCAGAGATGGATAGACATTTTCTATAATCTAAAACTAAGACTAATGACTCAAAGATTGTCTTGAATTGAACCTAACCAACTCTCTTAAATGGACCGTCATAGCGAACATAAAATAAAAATGATTTCCAGTTACAAGTCACTTACGTGGCAATCGGTTAAACAAAATAGACACATTTTTGTCCAAATATTTAAGGCAAGACTAGACTGGCAATTGAGCAAATTCATTCATGAACTTTCATAGCTAAATTGTCTTGAAATGATGTAATAATAACTTACTAGTTAAAAATTGTTAAACTAGTCAGAGCTCTTAAACAAAATAAATACAGGACAATACAAATTCAAATACAAACTTAATTCACTGTGTCAAAATATTGAAAGTAAGACTAGACTTATGACACATCTGAGTAAAGTAAATTTGTTCTTGAATTGTCATTGCAAAATTTTCTTTAAAGGAAAAGAATGTGTGCCAACAAAGAATGTGGCTTGTCAGAAATTTTTAAAGAAAACATGTGCAATGAAATTCAATTTTTAAATAAAACATGTGCAATGAAATTCAATGTTTAAACTAGAAACATCTGTTTTACAGTTACTACCAGAGATTCAAGAACTCATTCAAAGTCCATGTCATCGAATAAAGTTGAGTCGTTGAGACTTGAAGAGCTGGTACTGGCTCCGGCAATTGGAACTTCTTCACCTTCTCCAGCTTCTTCATCTTCGCCATCTGAAGAGGAGCTGTCGCTGTCATCACTGGGATTTATCAAGGTAAGTACATCTTGTTTGACCAAACTGGAATTGCTGTATATTAGCATGAGATCTTCGATCATGTCAGGATCAAGACCACCTCGAAGATAGTGCATGATAAACCTCAAGGCAGAAAAAAGGCGTTCGACGCTTACTTGAGTGGCGGGAATTGCATGAAGAATTTTGGCAATCAAGTACAGCTCTGGCCACATTTTCTGTCTTCCTTCCCACCACTCAAGAATTGGAGTATTTCTATCCTTTATTCGGGCTGTCTCACTGAAATACGCGTCAATTTGAGACGTTATATCAACCCTGGCCCTGTTCCTCTGACCCTGACGCAATTCGTCTTTTTGTCTTAACAGCTTTTCCACTTCGTCCTCACCTTCTTCGCCATCATTAGAGTCATCTGGTACCTCTTCTTGATCATCGCCTGCAACATCTGAATTCTTTAACTTCTCAAGTTGGGCGTGCAGTTTGCGGATGTAAGACTTGGCTGAGACAATTTCCTCTGGCTCTAAGATGGAGAAATATCGTGGGTCCAGGAGAATTGCAGCCTCAAAGCCAGGATACTCGAAGAGGGCCGGTACCTTCTCTTTGCCAGCATTGACATGGCTTCTGGCATACACTAGCCTTCGCTCTCTCTTGGTCATATTTGCAGCTATTGCATTTGAAAGTGGGGTGTTAATTTTCTGCAACTTCAGTTTGCAAGTGAGCCAAACACCATACATATCCCTTAGTGTGAGTTGTTCTGCCTGCAGCTGCTTGGTGGCCACCATGGCAGGCTCCAATGAGCGCACAAGGACCTCAACATCATCCCACTCCTGGGGAGTTAGGACTTGATCTTCTTCATCAACGTCCTTTGTGAGGTACTCCCTCAGTCTCTGCAGAGACGTAAGCATGTTGAAGGACGTATTCCACCGAGTTGCGTTGTCCAGCAAAGGCAATGGAAGGTGGGCTTTCTTGATTTTTTTCCTTTGCTGATCTGTTTTTAAATACTTTACAACGTCTCTGCATTTGCCAAGCAGCTTCATGTCTTGTTCTGACTTTTTCAAACTGTCGTCTGTTACAGCCAGCTGCAATGTGTGAGCACAGCATTTGACACTACTGAGGCGAAAACCATCTTCACTAAGTTCCATCTCCACATCTTCTTGGTCTTCGTCACACAGCTGCTGTTCCTCTTCCTGGTCACCTTTGAGGAGGTCTGCTGCTCGCAACATATTGGGGCCGTTATCGCAGGTAAAAGACGATAGCTGTGCAACTTTAATTCCAAACGATGCAAAAATACTTAAAATCTCTGCTCTCAAATTTCCTGCTGTTTGGCTCACAAGTAAATGTCTCACTGCAAGTGTTCTGAGATGGATTTTTCCACCTTCAGAAAACTGAATATTCACTCCGAAGAAGTTTTGGTTGTTCTTGGAGGTCGAGTCAACTTTGAGAGAAATCACTCTTCCACGAATTTCAGACTTGATGAATTTCCTTAGTCTTTCAGCCTCTTCCTGGACCATTCTTCTGACTGACTCGTCATTGATAGCAAACCTATAAATAAGAACATAATATTTGATTGGTGTAAAAAAACAAAACAAATCTTGACCCGCTAAATTATAGTTACCTTTCTCTTGCAGGCATTGCGTCAAGGATGGGACTCAGGATGTCCTGAAAGGCTGCATCGTTCATCAGTGAGAATGGTCGTCCATGAACTGCCACAAGCCTCACACATGCAAGCTTCAGTTTCCTGGGGTCCAGGGAAACTTTGAGGTGCTTCTTTCCACCTTTAGAGGCCTTCTTCTGAACTTTGCCCCGTTGATATTTCTTCAACTCCCTTTCGAATGCAGGTATGTAATCCTTGTGCTTTCTGCGTATGTGTTTTGCAAGGTTCCCGCTGTGTTTTCCCTGCAACAAAAGGAGAAGGTTTTAGGTTTTTGCTTCATGAGATAGCAATGCATGGCTGCTATGACTCATTCGCAAAGGTGCGTCCCATGTTAACACCTTTCACTTTGATTTTATTAGTGGGGGTGCGCCCAGGCCAAACACCCCTGCTGCACTATGGATGCAGCGCAAGGTGTATGCTGTCCATACACCTTGCGCTTTCTGTGCATGGCAGTTGACAAGGTGCGTGGAGTCCAAACACCTTTGGCCTGGGCTAAAGTAGTGGACTCCACGCACCTTGTCAACTGCCATGCACAGAAAGCGCAAGGTGTATGGACAGCATACACCTTGCGCTGCATGCATAGTGCAGCAGGGGTGTTTGGCCTGGGCGCACCCCCACTAATAAAATCAAAGTGAAAGGTGTTAACATGGGACGCACCTTTGCGAATGAGTCATAGCAGCCATGCATTGCTATCTCATGCAGTGGTTTGGGTCCAAGGTGTTTCAAAAGAGAGCGCATAAGGCGCTTTGCACACTAAATTCTTATGGACTTTTTAAATGCATAAAGACGCAGTTTTTATTCATAGTTATGCTGCTCAGATCGTCCATATGTTATGTATAAACTATGCATCACTGTGTACATTTTATGCATCTTCCTGCATAAAATGTACACAGTGATGCATAATATTATGCAAAACATATGGACGTTTCTGAGCATGCAAACTATGCATAAAAAAGTCCACAAGAATTTAGTGTGTGTTTTTTTTGAGGCGCCTTTTGGCGTTACGTGGTGAGGCGACTCAACAGTACAAAACCTAAGGCAAGCCACTAAGGCGTTAAGTTTCAGAACACCCCTAATGAGAGTGTAGACATAGGACGGACGGTTATCTGCGCTGCTTGGCGATTCTACAGAGCGTTTCGTCACTTTGTCTCACTCGCACCTATGCGGGGTACCCCATGAGTGCGAGTGAAAGGAGTGACGGCATGGATCAGAACCGCCAGCTCGCCAGCGCAGAATAAATACTGCGACAATACGAGAGACTGGCAATAATGGGCCCCACCCAGCCAAGCACGGCGCGGCTGGCCGCGGCTGGTGTGGCGCCGGCGCCCAACCCCGCCCGGCACGTGGGGACCATCCCTCAACCCCGTATAAATTTAGTACAAAACAGATCTTTCTTCGAATAGACCCTGTTGTTAACGAAGGTCGCGCCCTTTTAAACGGTTCCAGGGAAACAATTAACCAATGTATGGGGCAAACGAATACAATCTTCACTTGGCGGTGGGGTGCTGGGTCAAATTGCACTCACCGTGATTTTGGGTCGCCGACATCCGCGGATGACGCATCTGCTTTCATTCAAGTTTTGTCATAATGAAATAACTTTGGACGGTGCTTCGGTTTGTCGTCGTCGTCGCAGGACAGGATTAGGAGGAGGATCACTCATTTTCCTTCACAGTGATGCTCGCGGCCGGTTGAATTGTTACCAGTGGAACGTCAACAAGATCTAACAGGTCCCTCGCCTCGCGGCTCCCCCCCTACGACCTGTCTTATTTATGTTCTTCTTACTTGTAGCTGGGAAGCACCAACTTTCAATGAGGTCAGCTAGATTTTAGTCTGCTTCTAAAGGGACAGCCGGTACAGTTTGAATCACGGAATCATCCACTGATTACTGCTTCTAAAAATATTACTGTCTCCACAGAGAAAATAAGTTTTAAATGCTGAAGGTATTTGCGATGTGCGAGGGAGAAAGGGGCGGTCAAGGGAGGGGAAGACGGAGAGAGACGCAACAGCGTAGGCCGCGCTGGCCAGGCCAGGCACTGCCCTGCCCCTGACTGCACTCCGGCGCCCGCGCAGAGCATAGTGCTCTTGGACCGCACTTTGGGCCGCGCCGTGCTCAACGCGCCGTGACCGTGAATGGGCATCCTGGTGGACGACGGCCGACGGGGACGGTGCGCCGTGCTGGAATCCCGTGGTCAAGTCGTGGCCTGGCCTACGTCTTGCGCGACGAGCTTCACGTTTGACACGACGCTCTGCACCATGTGCTCCACCTCGCGCGGGCCGTCCGGGTCTGTCAGGATGCCTCGCCTCGCCGCGCCGCCGCGATCACCATCTACACCATCGCTGGTGTAGAAGGGGTCCACGGAGCTGTGGCTGAACTGGCGCCGGCGCTGCCCGCCGTCCTGTGCGGCGCCGCGCGACCAGCTGGCCACCACTCTACCGGGAGGCAGCAGGGACTGGAGGCTGGCCGCCTTGTCCTGGACCAGCAGTGGTGTTGACGCCGCCTGTCTGATGGTCTTGTCCACCATGTCCATGCGTAGCCATGCGTGGTGCTCAGCCCCAGGCCACGGCGCGGCGCGCCCGTTGGCCTATGGCCGGACCGCCGGGTCCGTGTCCGCTGCTCCGCGGCGTGGGCAGCTCCCGCCCCGCCGTGGAGTCCGCTACGCACTGCGAGGCCCATGCGGCCGCCGCGCCGCGTGCGCTTTTGGGCGTGCGGCGTGCGCATGTATGAGCAGTTCACTCAAGTCGCGCTTCCAGCCCATACCGCCCCTGGGCTCGCTTGTCGCGTGATCATGGGCGAGTCGTGGCGACGCGGTTATTTTTGGTATTGATGCCCCCCTCCCCGTTCAACCGCCATCACTATCATCACCGTGATGCCTTCCGACACTCCATGCTGTTCGGTGGTGGGTGGTCTCGTAGATCGTGGTCGTGGTCCTAAAGCTAGCCATTCCAGCGCACCGACTAAACCCCCAAATCGTGCCTGTGTTATTAAAATATCGTTTATTTTTCTTTGCAGGTGCTGTGCCTGTGCGACGGATGCAATGGCATGGCGTTGGCGCAGATGGCGTCAAGCTTTAACTCTAAACTTTATTCTCTTCTCCATGTACGTTCAAAGTTAAAACTATGCACCAAAACAATGTAAACGTTTCATCAAATATATTGATTAATTTCATTGAAAAAAAAAGCCTACTAATTTCCTCATTTCTGCAGACTTTTATCCTCGTAATAAAATCAATAACAGAATCAAGTTATATATTTTGATGTTCTTCTATCAGTGCCTACCAGTGCCTGTGGGGCACCACAACCACAACCGTGACTTCATTAGAACCAAGCCTCAGAACGTTCATATGTAGACGACATAAAAGCAGGACGAACAGGGCGCCTTGACGGAAATATAAGGGAGTATGGGGCGATTTGTAACAGATTTTGGAATTCTCTATACAAATTAAGAACATTCTGCATATCGGTGTCAAACTTGTGCCAGTTAATAATCTGGCCCTTCATCTAGACTGTGCAGCTCCGTTGGATCAATCTGGAGTCCGTAATCTTTGAAATCTAAGACGCTTTCCAAACCCTTGCATGCTGTTACGAATCGCCCCAGCATGGGGTGATTTGTAACAGCCTTGGGCTTTTCATAACAGCCTACACATTAAATGAAACATCGTCGGGAATGTTATCTCCTCCAGCAGTTTTTCTTCGGATGTCCTACAGACGCCTTAAAATCTACATTACAAGCTGCCCTTGACCGCCTCAGCATAAACTGACCGGCTATGTCAACCCTAACCTCACTTTTTTCAATTTTGGAGGAAATAATAGAATAACTCGCTTTAAAATGCATTTTGAACTGTGTAAATGTATTGGAATTAGCAGCAATGATTCGAGAAATAATTCAAGCATTTAATTGCAAAAATTACTTAAATTATTGTTTTATACGGGTCTGTTACGAATCACCCCAATTGCCGGCTACGCAAGAAATACGTCCCTAACTATCACTGGACAAAGTAAAAGCACCTTATGCCACGTGGTTACATTGTAAAGGGGTCACGCTTCAAGGCCCCCCAGTACTTCGATGGTGATTCATACCTGGGGCCTCAGACAGAAACTTCCTAGAACTCAAATAAAAGATTTACCCTTTTTCGGTGTACCCTAAATTTCAGACGCCCTCCAAACTATACCTGAGCACCGATCACATCCGCTTTGATTGTAAAGGACCCTGTACTTGAAGCGAAAGGGGCCATACTCAGATTTTCCTCTGCTCCCTCCACTTAAATTAATAAACGCATGTGTTACGAATCGCCCCTGTTACAAATCGCCCCATACTCCCTTACTGGACCACGGAACGCGGTGCCGGAGGTAGAGATAGGGGCCTGGCGCCTGCAGACTGATTCCGAGAGTCGTTTTCGGTCGCTCTGTCTCTCTCGCACTCATGGAGCGTCCCGTACAGCGTTCAGGTGCGAGAGAGACTGAGCGACGAAAACGACTCTCGGAATCAGTCTGCTGGCTTCCCCTGTGCCGTGCTTGTGTGGGTGACCGGCGACCGGCCGCACGCCACGGCCCCTTAGCGCCTGACATCCGCAGGGTAGGCAATCCCGCCCTACGCCCGTGCGAGTGGTTGCTGCCCGACTTCTCGCAGGCGCCCGCGGCTGGAAACCAAAACCGACTCGGAAACCCAATTACGTTGCTGCTCGAACTTTTCAGTGTAACGTTACAACACCGTTACTACCCGTATCGGGAAGCACGTAACGTTACAATACCGTCGACTCACAAGTAACGTTACAAATATGTTAGGTTACTGTAAAGTAAAAAAAATGTGCAATATCATTTTTCAAATAATTGTGGCATCATGTTTGTATTTGGTTTCAGGTTGCTTACTATAAGATGAACTTAAACCCAAAGTTGAGGCACTCAACTCCCATTATTTTCTGAGTTATTGAAGTTTACGTAACAAATTAGTCGTTAACTAAAAATTCTCCTTGCGATGAACAAAAGTTGTCGAGACTTGATTTCTGTTTTACAAGTTCTTTATTGATTTGCCTACCACGTAGCAAAGCCGGATTTCCAAAATTCCAACATAAAACAGGAATTTTTCACAAAAAACACAAAAACACACAATAATAGCAAAATTTTACCAAATTTAAGTAAAAAATTCAAAACGCATTTTCCAAACCGAAGTTACAGCTTATCAATGCATATATTGTGAAATCCGGCTTTGCTAGTCTGTTTGTATGTCCATTGGGCCTTTAAATAAAAAATCACACCTCCGTAAACTTTTTGGTTCATCGCAAGGAGAATTTTTAGTAAACGACTAAAATAACACGGTTTTTGGGTCCAAGGTGTTTCAAAAGAGAGCGCATAAGGCGCTTTGCACACTAAATTCTTATGGACTTTTTAAATGCATAAAGACGCAGTTTTTATGCATAGTTATGCATGCTCAGAATCGTCCATATGTTATGTATAAAACTATGCATCACTGTGTACATTTTATGCATCTTCCTGCATAAAATGTACACAGTGATGCATAATATTATGCAAAACATATGGACGTTTCTGAGCATGCATAACTATGCATAAAAAAGTCCACAAGAATTTAGTGTGTGTTTTGTTTGAGGCGCCTTTTGGCGTTACGTGGTGAGGCGACTCAAGACAGTACAAAACCTAAGGCAAGCCACTAAAGGCGTTAAGTTTCAGAACACCCCTGAATGAGAGTGTAGACATAGGACGGACGGTTATCTGCGCTGCTTGGCGATTCTACAGAGCGTTTCGTCACTTTGTCTCACTCGCACCTATGCGGGGTACCCCATGAGTGCGAGTGAGAAGGAGTGACGGCATGGATCAGAACCGCCAGCTCGCCAGCGCAGAATAAAATACTGCGACAATACGAGAGACTGGCAATAATGGGCCCCACCCAGCCAAGCACGGCGCGGCTGGCCGCGGCTGGGTGTGGCGCCGGCGCCCAACCCCGCCCGGCACGTGGGGACCATCCCTCAACCCCGTATAAATTTAGTACAAAACAGATCTTTCTTCGAAATAGACCCTGTTGTTAACGAAGGTCGCGCCCTTTTAAACGGTTCCAGGGAAACAATTAACCAATGTATGGGGCAAACGAATACAATCTTCACTTGGCGGTGGGTGCTGGGTCAAATTGCACTCACCGTGATTTTGGGTCGCCGACATCCGCGGATGACGCATCTGCTTTCATTCAAAGTTTTGTCATAATTGAAATAACTTTGGACGGGGTGCTTCGGTTTGTCGTCGTCGTCGGCAGGACCAGGATTAGGAGGAGGATCACTCATTTTCCTTCACAGTGATGCTCGCGGCCGGTTGAATTGTTACCAAGTGGAACGTCAAACAAGATCTAACAGGTGCCCTCGCGCTCGCGGCTCCCACCCCTACGACCTGTCTTATTTATGTTCTTCTTACTTGTAGCTGGGAAGCACCAACTTTCAATGAGGTCAGCTAGATTTTAGTCTGCTTCTAAAGGGACAGCCGGTACAGGTTGAATCACGGAATCATCCACTGATTACTGCTTCTAAAAATATTACTGTCTCCACAGAGAAGAATAAGTTTTAAATGCTGAAGGTATTTGGCGATGTGCGAGGGAGAAAGGGGCGGTCAAGGGAGGGGAAGACGGAGAGAGACGCAACAGCGTAGGCCGCGCTGGCCAGGCCAGGCACTGCCCCTGCCCCTGACTGCACTCCGGCCGCCGCGCAGAGCATAGTGCTCTTGGACCGCACTTTGGGCCGCGCCGTGCTCAACGCCGTGACCGTGAATGGGCATCCTGGTGGACGACGGCCGACGGGGACGGTGCGCCGTGCTGGAATCCCGTGGTCAAGTCGTGGCCTGGCCTACGTCTTGCGCGACGAGCTTCACGTTTGACACGACGCTCTGCACCATGTGCTCCGCCAGGATGCCTCGCCCTCGCCTCGCCGCGCCGCCGCGATCACCATCTACACCATCGCTGGTGTAGAAGGGGTCCACGGAGCTGTGGCTGAACTGGCGCTGCCCGCCGTCCTGTGCGGCGCCGCGCGACCAGCTGGCCACCACTCTACCGGGAGGCAGCAGGGACTGGAGGCTGGCCGGCCGCCTTGTCCTGGACCAGCAGTGGTGTTGACGCCGCCTGTCTGATGGTCTTGTCCACCATGTCCATGCGTAGCCATGCGTGGTGCTCAGCCCCAGGGCCACGGCGCGGCGCGCCCGTTGGCCTATGGCCGGACCGCCGGGTCCGTGTCCCGCTGCTCCGCGGCGTGGGCAGCTCCCGCCCCGCCGTGGAGTCCGCTACGCACTGCGAGGCCCATGCGGCCGCCGCGCCGCGTGCGCTTTTGGGCGTGCGGCGTGCGCAGTGTATGAAGCAGTTCACTCAAGTCGCGCTTCCAGCCCATACCGCCCTGGGCTCGCTTGTCGTCGTGATCATGGGCGAGTCGTGGCGACGCGGTTATTTTTGGTAGTGATGCCCCCCCTCCCCGGTTCAACCGCCATCACTATCATCACCGTGATGCCTTTCCGACACTCCATGCTGTTCGGTGGGTGGGTGGGTCTCGTAGATCGTGGTCGTGGTCCTAAAGCTAGCCATTCCAGCGCACCGACTAAAACCCCAAATCTGTGCCTGTGTTATTAAAATATCGTTTATTTTTCTTTGCAGGTGCTGTGCCTGTGCGACGGATGCAATGGCATGGCGTTGGCGCAGATGGCGTCAAGCTTTAACTCTAAACTTTATTCTCTTCTCCATGTACGTTCAAAGTTAAAACTATGCACCAAAACAATGTAAAACGTTTCATCAAATATATTGATTAATTTCATTGAAAAAAAAAGCCTACTAATTTCCTCATTTCTGCAGACTTTTATCCTCGTAATAAAATCAATAACAGAATCAAGTTATATATTTTGATGTTCTTCTATCAGTGCCTACCAGTGCCTGTGGGGCACCACAACCACAACCGTGACTTCATTAGAACCAAGCCTCAGAACGTTCATATGTAGACGACATAAAAGCAGGACGAACAGGGCGCCTTGACGGAAATATAAGGGAGTATGGGGCGATTTGTAACAGATTTTGGAATTCTCTATACAAAATTAAGAACATTCTGCATATCGGTGTCAAACTTGTGCCAGTTGAATAATCTGGCCCTTCATCTAGACTGTGCAGCTCCGTTGGATCAATCTGGAGTCCGTAATCTTTGAAATCTAAGACGCTTTCCAAACCCTTGCATGCTGTTACGAATCGCCCCAGCATGGGGTGATTTGTAACAGCCATTGGGCTTTTCATAACAGCCTACACATTAAATGAAACATCGTCGGGAATGTTATCTCCTCCAGCAGTTGTTCTTCGGATGTCCTACAGACGCCTTAAAATCTACATTACAAGCTGCCCTTGACCGCCTCAGCATAAACTGACCGGCTATGTCAACCCTAACCTCACTTTTTTCAATTTTGGAGGAAATAATAGAATAACTCGCTTTAAAATGCATTTTGAACTGTGTAAATGTATTGGAATTAGGCAGCAGATGATTCGAGAAATAATTCAAGCATTTAATTGCAAAAATTACTTAAATTATTGTTTTTATACGGGTCTGTTACGAATCACCCCAATTGCCGGCTACGCAAGAAATACGTCCCTAACTATCACTGGACAAAGTAAAAGCACCTTATGCCACGTGGTTACATTGTAAAGGGGTCACGCTTCAAGGCCCCAACAGTACTTCGATGGTGATTCATACCTGGGGAGCCTCAGACAGAAACTTCCTAGAACTCAAAATAAAAGATTTACCCGTTTTCGGTGTACCCTAAATTTCAGACGCCCTCCAAAACTATACCTGAGCACCGATCACATCCGCTTTGATTGTAGAAGGACCCTGTACTTGAAGCGAAAGAGGGGCCATACTCAGATTTTCCTCTGCTCCCTCCACTTAAATTAATAAACGCATGTGTTACGAATCGCCCCTGTTACAAATCGCCCCATACTCCCTTACTGGACCACGGAACGCGGTGCCGGAGGTAGAGATAGGGGCCTGGCGCCTGCAGCAGACTGATTCCGAGAGTCGTTTTCGTCGCTCTGTCTCTCTCGCACTCATGGAGCGTCCCGTACAGCGTTCAGGTGCGAGAGAGACTGAGCGACGAAAACGACTCTCGGAATCAGTCTGCTGGGCTTCCCCTGTGCCGTGCTTGTGGTGGGTGACCGGCGACCGGCCGCACGCCACGGCCCCTTAGCGCCTGACATCCGCAGGGTAGGCAATCCCGCCCTACGCCCGTGCGAGTGGTTGCTGCCCGACTTCTCGCAGGCGCCCGCGGCTGGAAACCAAAACCGACTCGGAAACCCAATTACGTTGCTGCTCGAACTTTTCAGTGTAACGTTACAACACCGTTACTACCCGTATCGGGAAGCACGTAACGTTACAATACCGTCGACTCACAAGTAACGTTACAAATATGTTAAGGTTACTGTAAAGTAAAAAAAATGTGCAATATCATTTTTCAAAATAATTGTGGCATCATGTTTGTATTTAGGTTTCAGGTTGCTTACTATAAGATGAACTTAAACCCAAAGTTGAGGCACTCAACTCCCATTATTTTCTGAGTTATTGAAGTTTACGTAACAAATTTAGTCGTTAACTAAAAATTCTCCTTGCGATGAACCAAAAGTTGTCGAGACTTGATTTTTGTTTTACAAGTTCTTTATTGATTTGCCTACCACGTAGCAAAGCCGGATTTCCAAAATTCCAACATGAAACAGGAATTTTTCACAAAAAACACAAAAAAAACACCAATAAATAGCAAAATTTTACCAAATTTAAGTAAAAAATTCAAAACGCATTTTCCAAACAGAAGTTACAGCTTATCAATGCATATATTGTGAAATCCGGCTTTGCTAGTCTGTTTGTATGTCCATTGGGCCTTTAAATAAAAAATCACACCTCCGTAAACTTTTTGGTTCATCGCAAGGAGAATTTTTAGTAAACGACTAAAATAACACTAAAACCCTCATAACTTTGGAACTAATGGGAGTTGGGAGTCCAGTCTGTGGCTGTAAAAGTTTTTCATGGTAAGCAACTAAATCACCAAAAACCAAAGCACTGCCACCTATACTTTGGAAGATAGTTTTTTCACCTTACAGTAACCTTAACAGAAACGTTTCAAAGTAACGGAACTTCTGACTGTAACATTGTTTAGGAACGTTACGACCTGGTATCGAACTGTTGTACCGGTACGTGAGTAACGACCCGAGCATGTTGTGTACCCATCTCCGGTACACTATGACCAACGTTACCTTTATCGTAACGGTCCAAATGAGAATTTTCTGTTGGGTACGTTACACGTAACGTAACGGACGGATCTTTTGTCATCCGCTACGGTCCGTGGAACGGAACGTGGAACTTAAAAAATGGACCGACTTTAATGCTACGTTACTGGGCCCTGGATTTTGCACACTTCTTAGGTATGTCCTTGGCTCGGCACACGCGAAATTTCACCATCCTAGCTCAACTGGTTCAGTTTTTATAGGCGAAAAACACCTAAAATACGGCGAAAAATAGAGATTTCTGCAGATAGACCACTTCTGTCTTGGAGAAAGGGGGGTCTGGGGGGCGGAGCCCCCCAGCCTTGACAAGTAAAAAGGTGACAAGGGTCAAGATCGTGTTATCTGTAGATAAAACAACTCTATTTAGAACGTAAAGGGTCTGGGGGGCGGAGCCCCCCAGCATTCAACAAGTTAAAAAATAACCGACAAGGGACGAGCCATTGCCTGCCGCAGGCAGGCTAGCGCCGCAGGGCAAGGTAGGTACGCCAGGCGTGGATTGGAGGAACAGGCAGCGAGACATCGCGAAGCCTGTTACGACAAGACGCGGTCTGGCGTAAACCTACCTTGCCATACACTGTTAGAAATTAGCTCCGAAATTTTATGGAGAAAAACCCTATAATCACGTTCATGGAGACTCCATTCATTTTCCATTTTTTTTCGGAGAGATTTTCTCAGCGCTTATATAGATGTTCTTCGGAGCATTCCTTGGGTCCAGATAGGAGGTAAAATGGAAGTCTTTTCTCAAATATATTAAAGAGGACTTCGCTGAAGCATTTTTTCGGTCTGAAATGGCCAAAGAAGGGACAACCTCATTCGAGCTCATTTGACTTATATCCTGTAGCTTTCCCTTTATATTATGAAAACTGAGCTCAAAAAGTAGGGGTTCACCCTTCCCTCAATTTTAAACTGGTTGCAAACCTTTTTTTCGTGTTTTTGTGATAGTGCAGCATGCATTTTCGTTCAAAATTCCGAAATTTTTCGGAGAAAGCCCAGAATTTGCATTTATGGAGAGCTCCATGCAGAAATTTCGGAAAAACTCCATGATTTTTCCATTTTTTTTCGGAATTTTCTGACAGTGCATTTTACCTCCCACCAGGACCCAAGTAATGCTCCGAAAAACATCTGTTTAAGCCGAGGGGGCATAAAAACTCGGGATTTTCGTGTACACATGATTCGGAAAACGCAATGATTGCGCATGGTTTTAATTGATTTCATGGCTGATTTTGCCTTATTTCGCGACGCACCAGCGTGATGCTGAGCGTGATTGCGTGTGATTGTGTTCGGAAAGGAATGATTTCGGACTGATTTGGCCTGGTTTCGTGTGATTCTGCCTAATTTCGGTCGATTTTAGTGATTTTGGCTGATTTCGGATTGCTTGATTTCGCGTGATTCTCAATGATTCGCGTGTGATTTCGGGGGCCGTGTACACATGATTGCGCGAGTTTTTGCCCCCTCGGTTTAAGCCCTGAGAAAATCTCTCCGAAAAAAGATGGAAAATGAATGGAGTCTCCATGTACGTGATTATAGGGTTTTTCTCCATAAAATTTCGGAGCTAATTTCTAACAGTGTGTATGAAACAAGACCAATTTAATACACAGGCCCGAGCGAGCTAGCCGGTGTTGGCTGAGGCATTGTTGCGCGATATTCCGCGCCGTGTCAGGCGGGAAGGGATTGTCAATGTGCCATTGTTAACGCCCGGTGCCGCTGGCGCTGTACCGGGGAGGGATTGTCGAATTCCGTGCAGGCTGCGCCTCCTTGGCTAAGGTGCCACTATTGTCTCGCTTTCTGAAAGCACCCACCTAGCAAGGTGTCACTGTTGCCCAAACTATAAATTGGATCGCTTCTCAGAGCCGGCCAACAGTCGGTAGCCTAGTCTCGAGCTGTGTGGATCTCCCGAATAAACCAAGTGAACCTCAACTCACTATCGTCCTTTACCCGTCCTTCTCACTTATAGTGCCCTACACTACACTTTGATGATGAACCCCCACCCAGAAAAAAAAAGTTTAAATATCTTTGAAGAAAAATGAAAACAACAAATATCTTATTGGCGAGCGATAGCGAGCCCTTGCCGTGTTTGGGCGCTCCAAAAAGTGACTGGTCGTGCGTCTGTCTGTCTGTCTGTCTGTCTGTCTGTCTGTCTGTAGCGTACACGCTCACGTTTCTCAGCAACTACAACACTAATAGTTACCAAATTTTGCACCGAACATCCCCTAAAGGTCCCACAGGGGGAGTTTATCTTATATTCACGATTACTACCGTTTGAAATATTCAAAACATCTTTTTGAATTAGGTTCTTAGCGTGGTTAAGTTGGCAGCATATATAGCAATTTTTCATACTTGCGGCCGCGGCTCTCAAATACGGGACTGGCAAAACATTGGCAAATAAAACAAAATAGAGAGGAGAAGGGCTTAGAAGTGAGTTCGATCTTAGTTTTTCGATATTCTAGAATGATTGAAACCCCTCCGGAGTGTCAACACAGTGAAATACGGAAAATGAAAGTGACAATTATTACGCGTTTCGTCCGTCCGTCCGCCCCCTCCCCTCCCCCGCCACAGGGGAAATGTTTTAGTCAGTGGAGTGTGTTTGATCGTTTGATAATTGCAAGAATGATTTGGTCTTTTTAAGTTTTGAGAGTGTATTTCCATTTTTATTCTCAGACATTATACTTTTTAGTTGTTTGCTTTGCTCAATAACAGTTAGAAAATAGATCAATGCAATCTAAAAGTACAAACCAGACACTAATCTTGCCAAAATAAATAGTCTTTGCTGACTCTTGGCACTGACTCTGGGGAAAGGCTTCATAGCAATGCTGTAAGTTTACTATAGTACTAACCTTAAAGATAACTATATGGTGAGTGAGAGTAGCGCATACATGGTTTGACTTTGACATCTGATTCAATGAGACGATTCAGTGACTTGGTCATATGATTTCATGAGACGATTCTTTTAAATTCATCATACATTGTCTGCGACAACTGGTAATTTGTGTCAGTCATGGTTTGAGTTGGCTGTCTTTTTAATTTATTCAGAATGTTAGGTAAATACTTATGCTATACTGTTTTAAAGATTAAATATCACATCATGACTATCTTTATGAATAAGATTAACTTGCGTTTAGCAATAAGTGGGCTCGACATTGAATCAAATGGAACGATTCATTGGATCTGACAGAAGGTCTTCTCCGTAAAGTAGTTGCAATCAGCCTGCCTGTAAATGTGTCTCTTTTTAATTAATTGAGATAAATCAATGTAGTTTTATCCACTAGTTTAAAATAAAAGGGAGATAAAAGGCGTTTTAGGTATTACTTATAACATTGTGTATTCATAAGTTCAATAACAAGGAGATATCGAATGGAGATACGACACAATGAACAGGAAACACACTTAGAAATTGCGAAAATGACTTCCAATTTCATCCCAGACCATTACTTTTCCCAAAATTTACCAATTTCTGACCAAAATTTTGAAGTCGTGTTCTACATAGTTTCCTGCAGTTTTGGGTGTGCTGATCACGAAAATGACTTCCAATTTCATCCCAGACCTTTACTTTTCCAAATATTTACCAATTTCGGACCAAAATTTTTGAGTCGAGTTATTCATAGTTTCCTGCAGTTTTTGGTGTGCTGATCACGAAAATGACTTCCAATTTCATCTCAGACCTTTACTTTTCCAAATATTTACCAATTTTGGACCAAAATTTTTGAGTCGAGTTTTACATAGTTTCCTGCAGTTTTTGGTGTGCTGATCACGAAAATGGCTTCCAATTTCATCCCAGACCGAAATTTACCAATTTGTGACCAAAATTTCAAAGTTGAGTTTCCCATTGTTTCCTGCAGTTTTCAGTAAGATAATCACGAAAGTGACATGAATTCCGGCCCTTTCGTGACGGAAGACACTGTATTGGCCTTATTGTGCACATATTCTTCGCCATCTCCTATAAGAATGTGTTCAGACGCATCGCTCGCCTACTACGCGCCCAAAGTAAACGGCGCGTACCCCTAGTTTAAAATAATTGACCTAATCCTCCTCCAAAAAAGCGAGTTCTAAGGCAAGTCGCCCAAAGGCGTCACCCAAAGACGTCGCCCAAAGACGTCGCGCCCAAAGACGTGGCCCCAAAGACGTGGCCCCAAAGACGTGGCCCCAAAGACGTGGCCCCAAAGACGTGGCCCAAAGGCGTCGCCGAAGCCATCGGCCAAAGCCGTGGCCCAAAGGCGTCGCCCAAAGACGTGGCCCAAAGCCGTGGCCCAAAGGCGTCGCCCAAAGACGTGGCCCAAAGGCGTCACCCAAAGGCGTGGCCCAAAGGTGTCGCCGAAGCCATCGGCCAAAGCCGTGGCCCAAGGCAGCCCCCAAAGTTGTCACCCTAACGTCTCGCTCTGAGCCGTCGCCCTAAACTTGTCTCCCAAACGCATTTCCTTCGTTTCATTTCCGTACATAAAGTAAGGATAGTACCAATGATTATTTTAGTGTCGCTCCTTCCATTCACTCACAAAATCTATCTTTCGACCAAACGCGTCGCCCAAAGCCGTCGCCCAAACCTCTCGCCAGCGGGTGGAAACTCTGTTGCCAAAAACGGCATGCAAAGGTTTTTTGTGCAGCTTAGATCTCGGAACCCAGAGGTGGTAGGTGAAATCCGAGGTCATATTTGGAATCCTCATCAAATTTCTCTCGGCGTAGGACATGTCTAGTGCCAGGGGCAAAGGAAATGGTCAGTCATTTTGCCATGAGAAAGTAAAAAAACAGGTAAAAAACGCTCTGGGACCAGGATCGAAATTTACGCTTTATCCCGAAAATTGCTATTTGGTCATGCTTAATGTGTGAGAACGGTGTGGCCAATTCAAATTCTGAGTACAGATATGAATTCAGCGTGCTTTCGTGTGTGCATTCCACCTATAAGTTTCAAAGAAGGAGGGTCTGTACCCTTTAGAACACGCAGTCAACGGCAGACTGTTTTGTAATTTTATGCAATACAATCGCTGCATACCCTCTCACAGTTTCACGGCAAAGGTTTTCTGTTATTTTGGTGTGTTGACCACTCCCAGGCAGCGTAATGCACAGGAAATTTCCTCAGGATTCAGAAAATGACCTCAGAATTTACCTACGAGGTCCCGTTCTCTTGCATTAAGTGTTACCACAAAACAATGCAACGTTTCGATCATGGTCCCACAGCGTTTTTTCTCCTTTTTTTCTTTTTCTCATTGCAAAATGACCGACCATTTCCTTGACCTCCCGCTCTAAACATACCCTACGCCGAGTGAAATTTTCTGAGGATTCCAAATATGACCTCGGATTTCACCTACCACCTCTGGGTTCCGAGATCTAAGGTGCACAAAAAACCTTTGCATGTCTTTTTCGGCAATAGAGTTTCCGCCCGCTGCTCTCGCCGGGTCTAGGACAACTCGTCCCGGTCGACTCGATCCCGAGCCAATACGTTCCCGGGCTATCTCGTCCCAACCCCACACTGAGATTCCAAACGCTATGAGTATAGCACGTATGGTGCAATGCAGGTGAGATATCGCACCATACGTGCAATGCGATAGCCATATTGCACCTTACGTGCAATGCGTCCCGAAAATGCCCTATGCTAATGCATGGGAATGGAGAGGCATTGCACTTCATGTGCAATGCTTTTGCATCGCACCAATTGACGCTATACTCATAGCGTTTGGATTTTGAGTGCAGCTGGGCCCGTCCCAAATCGTCCCAATTTTTTAACCGGTCTTGCTACCGCTTCTAGCTCTGCATACGATCCCACTCATCCCATCCCATCCATCCACCCATCCATCCATTCAGCGCGCTCGGAGGGGACTGCATGGTCATTACATGGTTCGTCTGTCGTCTGTCGTCGTCGCCTGCGCCGCCTCGCCGCGCCAGTCCCCACTCCTCACAGCCACCCCCTCCCTCCTTGCCCCCTCTCTGCCCGGCTTCGCCGGCCGGTCCACGGCAAGACCGCTTTGCTAAGCTTGCCTTGGCGGAACTTTTTTAAGCGGTCTTGCTACCGCTTCTAGCTCTGCATCCGATCCCACTCATCCCATCCCATCCATCCATCCATTCAGCGCGTTCGGAGGGGACTGCATGGTCGTGTTGGTCGTCGTCTGTCGTCGCCGCCACGCCGCGCCGCCGCGCCAGTCCCCACTCCTCACAGCCACCCCCTCCCTCCTTGCCCCCTCTCTGCCCGGCTTCCCTAGGCCTCTAGGCTTCCCCGGCCGGTCCACGGCAAGACCGCTTTGCTAAGCTTGCCTTGGCGGAACTTTTTTTTTTAAATTGACCACATCAATTTTAGTGGTCTTTGTCCTGAACCCTCCTGTTTAGAGGTGTCTAGCTACAACGTGGCCGATCGCCCTCAAGTAGCCCAAGACGTCGTCGTTCTTTTTGTATCCCTCGTAGCGGGCCTGGATTCGGGCGTTGCGTGCGTCAGTTGCCACGTAGGGTCCATTGGGGAATTATGGGACACGGGGTAAAAATGGGACAGCACATTCTTGGTCAAGGATTGACATTTTTTGAACTGGTGCCATGCGGAATGTGATGTTTTTATAGCTAAAATATCATTTGGTATGGCATGAGTTCCAAAATTTCAAATCTTGACCAAGAAGCAGCTGTCCCATTTTTACCCCGTGTCACATAATTACCCCCAACTGACCCTATACGGAGCGCCGTTTCGGCGGTAAGTGGCCGCACTCGTCGCGGCCGCACTCCATGTCAACCACGGCCACCTCGTCCTGCAGGTTGTCCAGGAGCACGTACAGCGTGGGGTGGTTCTTGCCCACCAGGGCACCCACGCCTCTCATGTGTTGGTGGTCGAGACTTCTTCATGGTGGCGGGGACGAGTTGGCTCGGTCGGGGGACCTAGTTCAAAAATCATCCGGAGACATTCCATGCCGGTTCGGCCAGGGCCTGAAGGTGACCATTGACGATTTCCGCGCCGCTTTGGCATTTTTTTGTACTCGTCGAGATAGGGCGATTGCCAAATTTTTAGGTCCCTAAGTCCATTTTTGCGCCCAGGGTGGCAATTTTTAGATTTCTCTGAACTTTCTTTAGTGGTTTTGTTAAAATTGCGCTTCGAAGTCCCTTTCTTGGCTCTGCACGGCACAATTTCAACGCTAGCTCAATGATTTTGTGCTTAAAAGATGCGTATTGAATAGAGAAAGAGACTCCAGTGGTCAAATTCTACTTTTGAAGTCATCTTCGTGGTGATCCAAGCGATTTTGCAAATTAAAAACATGTAAAAATGAGGTAATTTTTGCTAACTTTGGCGAGGGATCTTTCGATGACCGACATCGAAATTTGAACTTTTTCTAGCGGATTCTTGAAGGTCTCGAGGAGATCTTTCGAGTTCCGGTGCCAGAAAGTATGGGACCGGCCCTAGTTTAGCCGCTACACCGCTCCAAAGTTTCGAAAAATCCCAAATTTGCACTAAATGGTGCAAGGAGTGGACTTTCGCTTGCAGGCCCACGGCAATTGCCATGCAAATCCCAGGCCATCTCGGCCCGACTAAAACTGACTCGTGCAATAACTTCTACTTGATCCCAAGCCCCAGGGTCACTCACCGGCTCGGGGGTAAAGGGGAGGAGAGGAAAGAATACAGTGAATTTTCACAAAATTATGCCCTAAGCTTTTAAGTCGTCCTAGCCCCGCATCAGTGGTGATTATGAACCTCAGGCCCAGTATGTTTGACAATACTTGATTCCGCCTCCCGCAACTCCCCCCTCGGGAGAAGCGGGTGCTCTACAGGCGTTCGCTCACATTTGTCCGCGGGGAGCGCCTGCGATTAAGTAGAGCAGGCAGCCCCTGCAGCACGCGTGCCGTTTGGTGGCCTACCTTACAGGCGCTTCGGCCCTGGACCACAGGCCCTTGTACACTTTCTTCGGCCCCCTCTGCTAAAAGCGTCGTCTCAAAACATAACCGCAGTAAAATGGGATTGGAATTTTCAAAGAAAAAGCAAGTTCACCGAAAATGTTGCTCATTGTATTTAGGTCCTTGCAAATTGTTTACCCTGGTTTTAATGACTTCTTCCTTAGCTTGGCTATGTTTTTGATCCTTGAAATTCCGCCCTTGCCAATTGAATACTCTGATGAGGCTTCCTTTGAAACTGGGACTGTTTGTTCCCAGGACGTTTGGAATGGGTGGCACATGGCCGCTTTAGTCCAGCGGGTGGAAACTCTGTTGCCAAAAACGTCATGCAAAGGTTTTTTGTGCAGCTTAGATCTCGGAACCCAGAGGTGGTAGGTGAAATCCGAGGTAATATTTGGAATCCTCATAAAATTTCACTCGGCGTAAGACATGTTTAGTGCCAGGGGCAAAGGAAATGGTCAGTCATTTTGCTATGAGAAAGTAAAAAATTCCAATGCTAATCGCATTGCAGGGTGTTCCCAGTTTCATAACTGGTTTAAAAGTAAGTTTTGAAATACCAATAAAAAGGAGTCCTAGTTTGGGAGCGGTATTGCAGCAAAGTTTGTCAAAACAGTAACAAATGTGTAGAAATCATCGTTTGGCCTAACTTTAGGCAGCCACTGCGTCTAATCTAAGGCGGCTAATCGTTCTCCCTCAACGGGTGGGTGTTCTTTGGGCCTTACTTTAGAACACCTTTGTTACGGAGTGCGATTAGCCGCCTTAGTTTGGGAGCGGTATTGCAGCAAAGTTTGTCAAAACGGTAACAAATGTGAAGAAATCGTGGTTTGGGCTGACTTTAGGCAGCCACTGCATCTAATCTAAGGCGGCTAATCGTTCTCTCTCAACGGGTGGGTGTTCTTTGGGCCTTCCTTTGAAACACCTTTGTTACGGAGTGCGATTAGCCGCCTTAGTTTGGGAGCGGTATAGCAGCAAAGTTTGTTGAAACGGTAACAAATGTGCAGAAATCGTGGTTTGAGCTGACTTTAGGCAGCCACTGCGTCTAATCTAAGGCGGCTAATCGTTCTCCCTCAACGGGTGGGTGTTCTTTGGGCCTTACTTTAGAACACCTTTGTTACGGAGTGCGATTAGCCGCCTTAGTTTGGGAGCGGTATTGCAGCAAAGTTTGTCAAAACGGTAACAAATGTGAAGAAATCGTGGTTTGGGCTGACTTTAGGCAGCCACTGCATCTAATCTAAGGCGGCTAATCGTTCTCTCTCAACGGGTGGGTGTTCTTTGGGCCTTCCTTTGAAACACCTTTGTTACGGAGTGCGATTAGCCGCCTTAGTTTGGGAGCGGTATTGCAGCAAAGTTTGTTGAAACGGTAACAAATGTGCAGAAATCGTGGTTTGAGCTGACTTTAGGCACCCACTGCGACTAATCTAAAGCGGCTAATCGTTCTCCCTCAACGGGTGGGTACTCTTTGGGCCTTCCTTTAGAACACCTTTGTTACGGAGTGCGAGTGCGGTTTGTCAAACCAACCGTTTAGCTGGTCACAGAATTGAAGAAAACATGACAAGTCAACCGCAGCCTTTAGAAGCATGCCAAACAATCCAACCTCAGCAACAATGAAGGGGCAGTTTCAATGCGCGACTACTCTTTTTTTCAGTCTCGCGATTTTCGAAAGGGCGCAGACACCGAGAAAATTGTTGCCAACCCACGAAAATTAATTAATTGCGTCTTTTCTGCTACGAACGTTTTACCAATGACGGATTTCAAAGATGTTCCAATGTCAGGACACAGTGCAATGCGCTAGCATTGGCATTTTCGAATTTCACGGCGTGTTGATTTCTTTTGATGGGTCACTTTAAATTTTGACAGTTGGCATGATGGTGTCGTGTCGTTGCCATGGCGATTTTTTTTTCATGTTTTAACCATTTTCTCAGAACACAGACAATTTCTTGTCACTTTGATGAGCCAGAAGGTTTAGTTTTGAGGAGTGGTACCTTTTTTATTTGAACCATTTTTTCATATCATGAACGGTTCTGGTTTTCGATTGTTGCAAATTTATGTTTTTCGCGTTTACGGAAAATTTCCACGATGAATTTTCAAAAAAAATTGGAATTTTCGTTTTTTTTATAGTTGAAATAGTTTAGCGTTGTTTATTTGAAAATCGAAGAGGGGGGGGGGGGGAAGGAATCCACGGACCTCGGACAATAGGGGTTCTTGGGAACCCCTAAAAAACAGGTGAAAAACGCTCTGGGACCAGGATCGAAATTTACGCTTTATCCCGAAAATTGCTATTTGGTCATGCTTAATGTGAGACAACGGTATGGCCCATTCAAATTCTGAGTACAGATATGAATTCAGCGTGCTTTCGTGTGTGCATTCCACCTATAAGTTTCAAAGAAGGAGGGTCTGTACCCTTTAGAACACGCAGTCAACGGCAGACTGTTTCGTAATTTTATGCAATACAATCGCTGCATACCCTCTCGCAGTTTCACGGTAACGGTTTTCTGTTATTTTGGTGTGTTGACCACTCCCAGGCAGCGTAATGCACAGGAAATTTTCTCAGGATTCAGAATATGACCTCAGAATTTACCTACGAGCTCCCGTTCTCTTGCATTAAGTGTTACCACAAAACAATGCTACGTTTCGATCATGGTCCCACAGCGTTTTTTCTCCTTTTTTTCTTTTTCTCATTGCAAATGACCGACCATTTCCTTGACCCTCCCGCTCTAAACATACCCTACGCCGAGTGAACGAGATACGTCGGGACCACAAGAGTTGGGATACAAGTTGGTGGGAACGAGCTGTCCTGCTCCCCTCTCGCCTAAAACCGTGCTTCAGAAACAGCGCGCAAAGCCGCCGCCAAAAGACGTCGCCTAAAGGCGTCACCCAAAGGGCGTCGCCCAAAAGGCGTCGCGCAAGGGCGTCGCTTAAAGGCGTAGGTTAGGTTAGTTTAACCATGCCCAGAAATGCTTGCTTCCATGCATTCCAACACCTTTTTAAGTGAATTCCTTGCATATCCGCATGCATGCATGCATGCATGCAATCATCCACACGAATGGATTAACTGTTCAGACCAAAAGCATGCTTTCTGGTTGACTCATTGGCAAAGCGTGCCAATCATTCTATGAGTTTTTAATGTGTTGGACACAAAATTACTATCTTAAAACTTTCTATAAATCAAGCAGTTAAAATCTAAGAAAAAAATCATTTTTAAAATGATGTTTTGAGATTAGCAACCTGAGGTTTCTTCCCCTTCTTGCTTTCAGGGGCCTTTCTACGTTTTGAACCACTGCCTTTGCCTTTGTCGTTATCTTCACTCTTCACTATCATTCCTGGCATCAGCTTCATGTTTTTCCTATTTGTTCCACGTTCCTTATCTTTCTTTATTACGTTTCTAAAAAAGAAATAAACCAATCAAACAACGACCTTGAAAAACCTAACTAAATCATAATAACATAGGGAAAATTCACAGACCTGACGTTTGTCTTCTTCTTCTTTTTTGTTCTTTAGACGGGCCAGCCCTATCTGGGTCACCATTGTCATACTGCATTCACTATTGTCATCGAACGTTCGCGTTTAGGCTTATTCTTATTTGTGTAGTCTCCCGCCTGCAACATTTAAGTTAATTAACATTAATACAAAAATTAACAAGTTCGACAATTACAAAGAAAAACAAAATAAGTACCTTTGAAGATGATCCCATGGCTACATGACGGTATATCATTACACGAGGTTGGGCTCTGAACAAAAGAATAAAAATCTACACTCCGACAAAAATTAGCGGAACGCTTTTAGTCATCGTAATATTTTCTAAGTCTTTCGAGCTGGGAAGCTGAAATTTGTACAGGGTGCCCCCTCTACTCCCCTCGAGGCCTGCGAAGCGCCTGGCCCGTGCGCCTCCCCTAACGGACGGCACCCACCCCAAGTGCCCAAGGGTGAAAAAAACGATGAAAACGTGCCGTAAAACCAACTTTACCTTGTCACAGAGTCCAAAGTTTTGGTTTACGAGGTCAAAGAGTCTCCTCTTTCGACCGATGCAGGCGGAATTCAATTTGAACAACCCACCCCCCTATGCACTCACCCCCACCCCCTCGAGGGGGTGGATTCGAGCATGTTCGAATTTCGCGCAAAACCAGAGTTGGGCGTCCCCCGTACCAAGGAATCATGTTTTTTCGAGTTTCCAACCACCCCCGGGTGAATCATCCCCCGGAGAGCCCCACCCCCTTTCGAACACCAGCCGTCCGGGGCCTTTCGGTTTGAGCAAAATGCAACAAAACTCCAGGGCGCATTCCTCCAGGTCCAAGAAAACGTCTCAGCGAAGAAACACGGTGCCGGACGACTGCAACCCCTGCGGTAGGGGTGTTCACCCCCCTTGCACCCCTGCACGCCCCTGAGGGGTTGGACAGCCCTCCGACGAGCGTGCTGGTCGAACAAGACATAGGGGAAGCGATTTGAGTTTTCAAGACGATCCCACCACCGTTCGTCTTCCAGAGCGAAAAAAGCGTCAGTTCCAGTAAAAACTACCCTCACTTCACCCCCTTCCGGCGCCTCACTGAGTGAGGTAGCAGTCCCAACCAACGTCACATCACTCGGCCCAGACCTCATTTCAAAGCCCTCGAAGTTTGAGACTGATGCGACAAAGCATGGGACCGTGGGAGCGACGCAACGATGTGCCTGCACTCGGCGGCAATGGATGCGCCGGCCCGACGGCTCCATGCGCCGTGCAGGTAGGCAAGCCAACTCGCCTGGAACCAGGTTAACCCAGGTTGAGTAAAAGCCATTTGGAAGCCTGATTTTGGCTGGTAAGCCACTGTGGCGTGTTGTGAGACATGCCCTGCATACAGTGCTTAAGCGAGTGACGCGCGAACTATTTTAAAAAGAACTTACGTTACTGTTGCCTTTAAAAAAAAAATACCGGAGTAAGATGTGTACAAATAAAGAAATTTGAAGTGTTAAATACAATAAAAAGCCAAAAGAAATTGTGTGAGCCAAATTCTTGTGAATAACATAATTAACGTATGGTTTGGCTTCATTTAGACAAACCATAAACCAACTTGCGCAGACACAGAAAACAATTTGAACAGTAATTATACAAATCAAATGATAAGACTGAATAGTGTTTGAATTGCGCATTACATTTAGAGAAGATGCAAGCTGTTGTACAGACTTTGACCGATCCATCATCCGAGTCTCAATGTTCCTATTTTCTTCGCCCACAATTTTCTTTGTTGTCAATTTTGATAGGGGTGATTCCGTGCGTAGGGGGTCATTTCAGGTCACCGGGGCCTTGCGCCTGAACTGAGGTTGATTTGGTAGCTTGGGCAATTCAAATTTGTTTTACTAAACGAAGACCATGTCCTCATGTGGATAAGTCGATCTAACTTCTGTTTATCTGGGTTTCGTAAGCTGCTAAAGTGTCGTTTTGTAAGTTCCGTCATGGTCACCAACACCTATAATACAACATTGCCATGCTGTAGTATATGACTCAGCCACATCAACAGAAAACTGGCTATTTCACTCTCTCCCCTGACTTATTCTTCACAAAATTACGGAGGGTGACCTTTGTATCATCACTTGTTGAACCCGAAACAGCCTTTGGGAAATGTCCACCGTGTGACCATGGACCTATGCTGTTTTTTACAAATGACGGTCTACTGGGTTCCTTTTCATTTTAGAACTCGCGACCACTTGGGATCGGAAGAACATAAAAAACACTTCCAGATGCCCGTGCCCACGGGACCTGGGGCGGTCAAACGACGCTTCGACACCTGTAAGGAAAAGGCACGCAGTAGCGGCCGCGCGATCCAAAAGGCGCTCAGTTGCGGCCCTGCGATCTGAAAGGCACGCAGCTTGCAGCGCGTGATCCAAAAAGCACTCAGTTTGCCCCGCGCGATCCAAAAGACACGCAGTTTACCGCTGGCGGCCGGTAAACTGCGTGTCTTTTGGATCGCGCGGGCAAACTGAGTGCCTTTTGGATCGCGCGCTGCAAACTGCGTGCCTTTCAGATCGCAGGGCCGCAACTGAGCGCCTTTTGGATCGCGCGGCCGCTACTGCGTGCCTTTTCCTTACAGGTGTCGGCTTCCAGGCCGTCAGAAGAGTTCAAAACGGTAAGGGTGTAAAAATGGATGTAAATTCCGTTTCGGGCCGTAGCTCCTCATCTGAGGGAGAAAGTTCCCACAACCTTCGCTGAAAATGCTATTTTGGATGCTGAAATGACACCGTCAACAGTTTTTACCTATCTTGTAACCCAGTGGTTCAGGAGACTAAAACTTCGCTTTGTAAATTCCGTATCTGTAAATTCCGTCATTATTTCTGTAATTCCGCCGTATTTCATAGGGAGTGAAAATAAAAGTCAACTTGTAGCGCTGCCACACGCTCAGAGGGTACTGTGGGTACTATGTATGCCATCTACACCAAATTTAGCCCCTAAAGTTGAACTTTAAAAAAGAACATTTGGTACATCCAAAATGACCCCCTACGCACGGAATCACCCGGAAGCGCCTTTAGACTCTAACAAAGTTGCTGGAAGAAAAGAAGTTTCAAAGGTCACTTATTTAGATCTAAGTGAGAACAAACAAAAACCATAGTGATTCTTAGCTTCTTACCTTGTACTTCACTTTGAGTTTGAGGAATATTCTCTTTGTTTGAACATCTTACATTGATCGGGGATGGCAAGGAGGCGTTCAATTTATGAGTGCTTTCTGCAAAATAAAACCCGTTCAACATTACTGCAATAAAATGTGAATAAAATTGTCACTAATTTACCACCCTTACCATCTCTTGAGCTGTTCACAGCTTGGGTATCATTTGGAGACGATGCAACCAGTGGCTTGAAAGCCCGTGTCAGAGGATTTGAAGATGATGATACCACTGAAAGAAACAAAATCACAAGGCTAACCAATATTTTTACATCAGCAATTTATAAAAATACAGCTGGGGAAATCTTACATTCACTTCCTTTGTTCGTCTTTGCAGTTTCACACAGTTTCAGAGCTCGTTTGGAGGGAGCGGTTTGCTTTGGAGGAGGAACATCACTTCCTGATAAAAAATCAAACCGTCTCCTAGCCGTCACCTTCTGGGTTGGTTGTTTACTTGGACGGAGAGAAGCAAACCGGTCACTGATAACTACACCACTTCTCACTCTCCGTTTCTTGCGTACCTCAGCAGATGTTTTGGATGTGGCGGAGGAGTCACTGATGTCTGATTCAGGTATCACAGTATTATGAACAGTGTTCACAGTTCGAGGCCACCTTTCATCCGAAGTATCGAAAGGTGACTCAGAAGAATTTTCATAGCGACTAGGCTGGTATATATCTTTATCTTTCAATATTGTCATTTTGCAAACATTCTTCTTCTGAGCCGACGGCTTCTTGGGTAGCTCATCACCAGATGAAGACGACCCGTCAGAGTGACTTTTCAGAGGAACACAAGTTAGAGTTGGCTTGCGTCTGCATAAAATTTACTTGGCCTGACTTCATACATGCACTGTTAAAAATAATCGTAAATTTACGACATTTTGTAGAACAATTATGTCGCTTTTAAACGACATATTTTGTTACGACTCAAGTCGTAAATATACGACTTGAGTCGTAAATTTACGACATATTTGTCGCTAATTTTGATAGCGACACGTTTCGTTTTAAAACGAATTAAGTCGTAAATTTACGACTTAATCGTAAGTTTACGAATCGTAAATTATCTTTGGAATATGTCGTGCAGTTATGACTTCAGTCGTACATTTACGACTCTTGTCGTAAATTGTGTTACGAATCGAAATGAACGACACAAATCGTAATAAGTGAGCAAAATTGTAACTTTTCACCAACTTTTCGGGGATTTTCAGGTGTCATAATATGTAATCGTGATTACGACATTGTCGTAGAGAAATGATTTTTTTAGTCGTTCAGTTACGACGAAGTAGTTTAAGAACGATTTCCGTCGCTATGAAAATTAGCGACTGTTTTGTCGCTAATTTACGACAGAATTCTAACAGTGCGGTGTCTGCAACAAAAGAAAACAAATGACTTGCACAGAAAAAACCTGCAAGACAAGAAAAACTGTTGGTTACGGCATTCAAACTTTATAATATTATTACAAGAACATAAATTTGGAGTACTGGTAGGCTCCAGAAGGTATGGGAACAATGTTGGCTAGAGAAAATACAATTTTGGATGAAAAAAAGTATTCAATACGCATTTTGAACTAAAAAAAAACGCGAAAGTCTCACAGCCGACATAACCTCATAACCGTACTTGGACTAATCTCAAAAATTACTCTTGCACACGATAGGTGCTCGCGGAAAGAAGGTATAAACGTTTTTCTTCAAAGAGAACCTTCACATGACTGGGGGAACCTAAATTACGCATATTAGGCTGATAACTAACTTTAGTGGCTGGATGGGTACGCGAAAAGGCCGGTGTAGCCATTTGGCAACTACTACTTTCATTCAAAGTCCTCCCCGCTCCGGTTGGGGAGCACTAAATTCATCCCGTGACCATAAAATGCCTCCCTGGACTCTATATTTCGATGACACTTACCGGCAGTTTCATAAGTTGCGAGAAATAGTCGCTAAAGCATTGGTGCAATCGGCCCGCCCTGCCGCCATTACGTTGTTGTGATGCGCTTCCCTTCTCTGCCTCGCGTCGCACTGTAGATCGAGTCGATAGGTCGATATATCGATTTTCGAGTTCGATAGACTACGGAAAGTAGATAGGCGCGAAGTTTTGAACTTAAAAGTAGTTCCACGGATTTAAGGGCACTTTGTTGGAGCTGTAGCCATATGGCTACATTGGTAGATAAAGGTTAAAACGAATTAGGCAAAATAAATTTAGAGACAAAAGTACTCCATGAATACTTGTCCCAGACATTACAAAAATCTTTTTCGACTTAAGGAGTATGGGGCGATTTGTAACAGATTTTGGAATTCTCTATACAAAATTAAGAACATTCTGCATATCGGTGTCAACCTTGTGCCAGTTGAGCAGTCTGGCCCTTCATCTAGACTGTGCAGCTCCGTTGGATCAATCTGGAGTCCGTAATCTTTGAAATCTAAGACGCTTTCCAAACCCTTCCATGCTGTTACGAATCGCCCCAGCATGGGGTGATTTGTAACAGCCATGGGCTTTTCATAACAGCCTACACATTAAATGAACATCGTCGGGAATGTTATCTCCTCCAGCAGTTTCTTCGGATGTCCTACAGACGCCTTAAAATCTACATTACAAGCTGCCCTTGACCGCCTCAGCATAAACTGACCGGCTATGTCAACCCTACCTCACTTTTTCAATTTTGGAGGAAATAATAGAATAACTCGCTTTAAAATGCATTTTGAACTGTGTAAATGTATTGGAATTAGCAGCAGATGATTCGCGAAATAATTCAAGCATTTTAATTGCAAAATTACTTAAATTTCTTGTTTTTTTATACGGGTCTGTTACGAATCACCCCAATTGCCGGCTACGCAAGAAATACGTCCCTAACTATCACTGGACAAAGTAAAAGCACCTTATGCCACGTGGTTACAGTTGTAAAGGGTTCACGCTTCAAGGCCCCAACAGTACGTCGATGGTGATTCATACTGGGGAGCCTCAGACAAAACTTCCTAGAACTCAAATAAAGATTTACCTGTTTTCCGGTGTACCCTAAATTTCAGACGCCCTCCAAAACTATACCTGAGCACCGATCACATCCGCTTTGATTGTAGAAGGACCCTGTACTTGAAGCGAAAGATGGGCCATACTCAGATTTTCCTCTGCTCCCTCCTTCACTGTTATTCAACGAATGTGACGTCACATTCGTTAAATGTGAATTGTGTCACATTCGTTTGAATGTGATGTCACATTCGTTTGAATGTTGATCCTTGCTTAAACGAATATGACACCCGCATCAGATGGCCGCATGATGGCCGTGTCACGTTCAAACGAATGTGACATCACATTCAAACGAACGTACAAGATTCCATTCTAACGAATGTGACGTCACATTCGTTGAATAACAGTGTTTTTAATTAATAAACGCATGTGTTACGAATCGCCCCTGTTACAAATCGCCCCATACTCCCTTACAAGACTTGTCGTTGACCAACAACATTTGTTGTTGGTCAACGACTTGTATTGAAAGTAGACTGCTAATGTTTATTACAAGTTAGTCGTTGTGAAATTATCCTTTAGTTCCAGTACGAGTTTGTTTTAACAAGCTATTCGTTCCACAACAAATCTTGTCGCTAAAAAAATTAGCGATAAATTTGTCGCTCAGTTACACAATTTTTGTCAGTGTATTTCTTAACTTATTCTAGGCATCAATACGAACAATTTGGCGTTTCGCTTTTCTCTTTACGATCAAAACTCGCATTACAGCACCAGAAAGTATTATTCACTGAAATTCATTATTTTTTTTAAAACTTTGAGCGCGTTGAGCGACCCCTAAAAATGCTCCAAAAATCGAAAAATGCGGAAAAAATTTCTTTTTGGCTGAACTTTAAGATTCCGTGTCGGCGCTCCTCGATTTTAAAACTTTTTTTTTTTCGCGTGGGCCCCCTACAGGTGCCCCACCCTCCCTCATGACTAAAAGGGAGGGATGTACTTGATGTAGGAAGAACGGGCTCGCCATTAGATGCCAATTAGGCAGGACTGATATTAAAGCAGCCCAGAGCCCTGTCACATAGGAAGCTCTGATGTTATCAGCAGCAGCAAGCCTGTGTAAAGGCAACAGCTGCTAAAGAGCAGCTATCATAGCTGCAACTGAGCCCTCGTCAAAAGGGCATATTCATGGTTTGATGAACCTAAAGGTGCAAATCAAACACAAATATAATACCAAAGGATAACATGAGTGAACTAGAAATAAATACAGGAAAAGTAGCGATATACATCGGCAACTTTGGCCCGTCCCGTACATTAAGATATATGCAAATTTCACCTATGTTTGACCCTGACGGGAATTAAACCTGAGTCTGGGGTTAAAGCAAACGTCGTTTTCGTCATCAGCACCCTCAAAAACATCAGAAAAAAATGCAAAAACTCGAATAAAAAGATGTTAAAAAATTCCCCGCTAGAATTTGAACCCGGGTCCGAACTTCTCCGATTCGCTCGAAACTGGCACCATTGGGTTTTTCTCGTTTGCCCCGATTCCAAAATACCCCTACAGCCCTCCTAGCTGCATCCGTTGCCGAGATCCTCCTCGACCCCATGTGACCATGATGCACCTGCAGCAGCGCCCCCGGGGCTCGGATCGGATTTGCTGCCACCGGCGTTCTTAGGTCACCCAAGGAGCTGCATACCAAATTTGGTCAAGATCGGACCACGGAAAGTCCTCGGACAGACGGACGGCGCACAACAGGATCATACTACATGCCCGTACCCTCCTCACTTTTTTTTTCAAATACCGGAAAAGTAGCGATATACATCGGCAACTTTGGCCCGTCCCGTACATTAAAAACGTACGAATTTCGCCTATGTTTGACCCTGACGGGAATTAAATCTGAGTCTGGGGTTAAAAAAGTCGTTTTCGTCATCAGCACCCTCAAAACATCAGAAACAATGCAAAAACTCGAATAAAAAGAATGTTAAAAATTTCCCCGCGGGTTTGAACCCGGGTCCGAACTTCTCCGTTTCGCTCGAAACGGCACCTTTGGGTTTTTTTCTCTTTGCCCCGTTTCCAAAAAATCCCCCTACATGCCCTCCTAGCTGCATCCGTTGCCGAGATCCCCTCGCCCCCATGTGACCATGATGCCCTGCAGCAGCGCCCCCGGGCTGGGATCGGATTTGCTGCCACCGGGGGGTTCTTAGGTTCACCCAAGGGGGCTGCATCCCAAAATTTGGGTAAAGATCGGACCACGGGAAGTCCTCGAAGGGACGGACGGACGCACAGCAGGGATCATTCACATGCCCGTCCCTCCGTCATTTTTTTTTCAAAAAAAAAACGGGGCGGGCCAAAAATCATAGACTTAGATTTCAATTGAAAAAACTGGAATAAAATTTAAAGGGTTTCTATACCCGCTACCTGATCACCACAATATTATTTTACACAAACCCGTCCTTCATGTTACATACCTTTCTCGCATCAGGGGCCCCCCGTAATACTTTGAGGCCAAAATGGCTACCATTGAGGGAAAAGACTAACACCCCCTCTTGTTTTGTAGAGGCGCTGACCGCAGGGTAAATTTCAGTTCCATCGTCAACGAAATTGGGGCCCCTCCGAGAAAAACGTCCTCAGCATTTCCATTCATTTTTCTAGTTTGCCATGTTGGTTCGGCAGGGCAGGTGGGGCCCCTGCTGCCCCATGATTCACAACGAGTTCACCACGCCCCCGCACCCGCATAATGATATTCCCACCAAAATCAAAAAGGAAATTTCGTCCGCAAGAGGAAAAACTCAAAATAAACCCCTCTCAATAGTTACTTGTGTGATTTGCGCCAAAATCGCCTGCCGACCAGTCCCTTCCAAATCGCGAAAGGGGCCAAAACAAAAGTGGTTACCGCACGCTTCCTCGTCAAATATTTGACGAGGTGGGGTTTTCCCATTCAGCCCCCTTGAATTAAGGGGCCCCCCTCGCGCAGCTCCGCAATAAAAAGATCTTCCGGTCATGGGTGTGCACCCGGTCAAAGTCGGTTCGGCGGCCCACGAAAAATTTGCCTAGCAGGGGAAATTTGAACCCTGCACCTGCAGAATGTTACTTATTGCGGACATGAGTTCTCTGAAACACAAAACCTTGAATGCAGTACCACTTTAACT
>NW_023144626.1:14110879-14148322 GCF_012932325.1 Thrips palmi | reverse complement strand
TGTAATAGGAGCCAAGATATTGGCACTTAAGTGAAACACTGTTTTTACATTTTGCAAAATAGCCAAAAATGAGGTATGGCTATATCTCCGAAAGTATTGGAAATTGGCCAAAACCATTTTAAGGCATCGATCTTAACACTAATTGACGGCGATCCACCAACTTTGGTCCAAATCGGTGACATCATGGCTTTGGCTCTGGTTGACTTGGCATGGAATGACCCAAAGGAACTCTGCAACTCTGGCATGAACTCTGTAACTCTGACAGGAACTCTGGAACTCTAAATGAAACTCTAAAACTCAGACATACACTCTGGAATTTCAGAGTGGATTTACCTTAGTGAACTCGGGCCATACTTTTTTACGTGAAAGTAAATCTTCCTCTACAAGATTACATACGATCACTTACATGCATGTGAAGGGCAAGTAGTCGTGTCGGATGTACGGTTAGGAAGATACAGGGGCTCAGTGGAAAGGTTTTCATTTCAATTGTAGTAAACCGGCGAGCTATGCAGCCATTCGCCAAGTCTAACTCTCATGTCACATGAAAGAAAATTAATCGCAAAACAGTCGTTGACACTAAGGTAGGATATGCACATAAAACGAAGTATTAGAGATGTAGCTTTGCCCCATTTTTATGAAATTCGGAGTTAATAAAGCAACCGCTGTAACAACTGGGGATTATCGTTGTGATTGGATAATCTTCAGCTTGCAGAAGAGCTCTTCAGCTTCCACCACTCAAACCCTGCGAAATAGAAAGTGTTCAGGACATACGCACTCTCCCTGGCGTGACGTTTGAATGTCCGAAATTACCCCGCAAAGTAACAATTTTTTAGTTTTGAGCCCATATAAACCATACTATTTGACCCAGCTGATTGAAAATTTGACACAGTATGCTCTTAACATGATCGAATCGACAAACAATCACCTCATGAACCGGCCATGGACAGTTTCGGCTTGCCAGTCAAAGTTTATACGTATACAGCGAATTTAAATGAAAATGGTTAAATACAAAAACCACTCTTTCTCCTGAAGTTTGCCCCTGATTTGGCCTCCAGGTGATTGATCAGATGGTTTTAAGTGTGGCCGATGCGATGCGCGCAACGGGACAAGCCTCCAAGTTGGCCGTTAGATGGGCGCATCATCGCCATGCTTCCGGGCAGAGTTGTCCGAAATTACACCGAGTGTCCGAAATTACCCCGTTTCACGGTACATCAGAAATCTTCTATGCACATTTTTATCTACACTGTAAAAAATATGTTGTGAATTTACGACGGGAATATTTTCCGAAGGGTTTTTGGGAATGTCCAAAAGTGCACTGTAAATGTTTCTTTCCTACAGGAACTTTTGTAAATCAACGTAGGTTCGTCGTTAATTTACGAAGGTTCTTTGTAAATTTACGAAGAAAAATCGTAAATTTACAAAATTTGTCGTAAATTTACGAAGGGCTTCGTAAATTTACGACGGGCTTCGTAAATCTACGACGGGTCTTCGTAAATCTACGGCGGACCTTCGTAAATAAACGAAGGAAGTGTTGGCAATTTTTTTGCCGAAGGATCCGTTGTTAATTCCAGACGTATAATTACGAAGAATCTCTGTATATTACGAAGTTTCTTTGTTTATAAAAGAAGGTTTCCCCGTAAATTTTCGAAGGATCTTTTTAGATTACGAAGGGGCTTCGTAAATTTCCATTGTGATTGGAAAATCGCAGAGATCTTTCAAAAAAATAACGAAGGATTTTGTAAATATACGAAGAGCTTCGTAAATTAACGAAGGAACCGTTGGCAATTTTTTTGCCGAAGGATCCGTCGTTTATTCCGGATATTAATTTTTACAGTGTATGAACTTTAAAAATACTATTTTTTGGAATTTTGGAGATTTTTTCACCAGGGTCCCCCCTTAATTCATTGACCTCTTTTTTGCAAGATAAATACTTAATCCAAGTGATCAGCAAGAAACTCTTTTTCGACCCGTGTCAGTTATTTCAGTAAAAATTCATGAGAATCCTGTTGTTTAAGATTTTCAAAGTCAGGTGTAGAACTCTGATGAGGCACAAGGAAGCCGGGGGAAATGGCTGTCAATATGATACAAGTGATTGGTTATGGACATAAAAACCACAGAGCGATACCCCCTATCTACAACCGCTTCCTCGATGCACGGCTGGGGACAACCGCTCAGCTGCACCTTGCTTGCGGATAACCGCGCACCATCAGCCACCCTGCCGACAACCGCTTATCTGGCAGGCGGCTCCCGACAACCGCTCACGCCCCTTAAATACGGGAGATGAATCGACGCTTCGCAAATGCTGCATGTAATTCTTTGAGCAAAACTAACTAACCATACTACTAAAGACATTGCTACACTACATTCAGAGTCAATGGATTGGTTTGTACGGGCACTGTGACGGCCACTACGAACGGATAACTGGCGGCCACATAACCCAACCAGCGCCCGGCCGGCCGGGAGATGAGCGGTTGTCGGGAGCCGCCAGCCAGATAAGCGGTTGTCGGCAGGGTGGCTGATGGTGCGCGGTTATCCGGAAGCAAGGTGCAGCTGAGCGGTTGTCCCCAGCCGTGCATCGAGGAAGCGGTTGTAGATAGGGGGTATCGAGAGTAAGCAGCAGGAAAATTGTTGGAGACAGATGTTTTTCTTCGCTTACTTTCCAGGTGGTTTAAGATGCGTATTGGTTTCACACTTTTGCTGCTAATAGAGGATAGATGAATGCACGATAGAGCACATGAGACACTTCCACACATTTCACTGCTGTCACACTGGCAGCCAATGAGCAAACGCAGGGCAGTGAAACAAAAGCTTCAATAGTGGACAGACAAGAATTTAAAGTGAATGATGATTATTTAAGAACATGTGAAGTTTAATCTTTTTCGTTCCGCATACCTGCAATGCTGCATCTATGTAACATGTAGACTTGAAGTTAAACAGGCCACATCCAACACCAACTTTATCTTTCCACCCAGCTGTAACCTCAGAATGCAAAGAAACCTGTGGGTTGTGAATTTTCATTTTGTGTGCCTGAAAATTATATTAGCAGCATGACAAAAATTGCCTTGGAATGCTCGGGTCACATTGATTCGATTCTACATACATAATTACTGGTGTTAGGTGTAAGGCACCCTAACATTACTTCTGTCATCATCTTCAATCGCATCCAATGAAGGCTACGCACTGATTTTGGGATTGCTTCACCTCCACACAATTTACGTGCATAGAAGCATATTCCACAGTCGCAACCATTGGTTTGCTGGGCGGTGGCTAACACATTAACTCTTTTCCACAGAGACCTGGGAAAAGGTTCATTTGATATCTTGTTGTGCTCAGTCTCAATATAATCCAATGCAGTCTAAATGTTGGGGAGGCGTTCGAGATGCACCCTTTGTTGTTGTTTTTGTCTGGCCGGTCCCCTCCAGTGCAGGCGCAAGTGAGTCTCGCCACTTTTGCGATCACTATCTCTGAAAGTTACTCCAGTCGTTTGCAGTGCACTGCCTGATTCTCTCTCCATCTTTGCATGTGTGTAGCGTCTCTTATGCACTACGTCAAGTTTTCTTTCGCATGGGTTGCCTTGATTTTGTTTCATATTTTGGTTACCTAACCCCGTTCTGATGCCGTAGGGAGCTTTTCTGTTCGTGTTATCTTTGTGTTATTGCTCTTGCCTGAAAACCTGCGTTGTTTTTTTTTTTTGTGCAGGTGGTAGAGGAGGATTCTATGATCACTAAGGAGGATACTTTGTAGTGAAGCTATGCTCAGAACAATTACTTCACTGGTAGCCAACGAATGTGACATCACATTCGTTTGAACGTGAAAACTGCGATGTCAGTTTGAACGTGACAAACAGAGAAAATTCATACTCAAACGAATGTGACATGGCGCACCGCTTTGTCACATTTCTTCGGGTGTGACACGAAATCAGCAGGCAAACTGTCACATTAAAACGAATGTGACACATGGTACCCATTGACATACATCGTGTCACATCCAAACAAATGTGACACCCATATGCTGTCACGTTCGTTTGCATGTGACATGCCCTAATTGTCACATTCAATTGAACGTGACACGCCATGACCTGACACTTATGGCGTGTCCGGGGCGTGTCACGTTCGAGGACCTGGTTGTAGATGTGTTGCAGGGCATCCGCTTCAATTCAGTAGTGTACTGCATTCAAGGATTTGTGTTTCAGAGAACTCACGTCCGCAATCAAGTAACATTCTGCAGGTGCAGAGTTCAAATTTGCCCTGCTAGGCTGAATTTTCGTGTGGCCGCCGAACCGACGTTGACCGGCGTGCACACCCATGATCCGGAAGATCGTTTTATTGCAGAGCTGCGCCAGAGGGCGGCCCTAATTCAGAGGGGGCTGAATGAGGATACCCCACCTCGTCAAATATTTGACGAGGAAGCGCTGCGGTAAGCACTATCGTTTTTGGCCCTGTTTCGCAGATTTGGAAGGGACTGGTCGGCAGGCCGACTTTGGCGCCAAATCAAACAAGTGACTATTGAGAGTGGTTATTTTGCAGATTTCCTCAAGATTGCGGACGCAATTCCTCTTGATGTTGGTCGGAATATCATTATGCAGGTGCGGCGGCGTGGTGAACTCGTTGTGAACTCATTGAGGGCAGCAGCGGCCCACCTGCGCCTGCCGAACCAACACTGGCTAGCTAGAAGAATGAATGGAAATGCTGAGGACGATTTTCTCGGAGTGGCCCAATTCGTTGACGATGGAACTGAAATTCTTACCCTGCGGTCAGCGCCTCTACAAAACTATGATGGGGTGTTAGTCGTTTCACTCAATGGTAGCCACTTTGGCCTCAAAGTATTACGGGTGGCCCTGATGCGAGAAATGGTATGTAACTATGAAGGACTGGTTTGTGTAAAATAATATTGTGGTGATCAGTGTAGCTAGTATATGTAACCTTAATTTGATTCCAGTTGTTTCAATTGAAATCTAAGTCTATGATTTTTGGCCCGTCCCGTTTATTTTTTGTAAAAAAATGACGGAGGGACGGTCATATAGTATGATCCCTGCTGTGCGTCCGTTCGTTCGTCCGTCCGTCCGTCCGAGGACTTCCCGTGGTCCGATCTTGACCAAATTTGGTATGCAGCCTCCTTGGGTGACCCTAAGAACCGCCCGGTGGCAGCAAATCCGATCCGAGCCCCGGGGGCGCTGCTGCAGGTGCATCATGGGCTACATGGGGTCGAGGAGGTTCTCGGCAACGGATGCAGCTAGGAGGGCATGTAAGGGAGTATGGGGCGATTTGTAACAGGGGCGATTCGTAACACATGCGTTTATTAATTTAAGTGGAGGGAGCAGAGGAAAATCTGAGTATGGCCCCTCTTTCGCTTCAAGTACAGGGTCCTTCTACAATCAAAGCGGATGTGATCGGTGCTCAGGTATAGTTTTGGAGGGCGTCTGAAATTTAGGGTACACCGAAAACAGGTAAATCTTTTATTTTGAGTTCTAGGAAGTTTCTGTCTGAGGCTCCCCAGGTATGAATCACCATCGAAGTACTGTTGGGGCCTTGAAGCGTGACCCCTTTACAATGTAACCACGTGGCATAAGGTGCTTATACTTTGTCCAGTGATAGTTAGGGACGTATTTCTTGCGTAGCCGGCAATTGGAGTGATTCGTAACAGACCCGTATAAAAACAAGAATTTAAGTAATTTTTGCAATTAAATGCTTGAATTATTTCTCGAATCATCTGCTGCCTAATTCCAATACATTTACACAGTTCAAAATGCATTTTAAAGCGAGTTATTCTATTATTTCCTCCAAAATTGAAAAAAGTGAGGTTAGGGTTGACATAGCCGGTCAGTTTATGCTGAGGCGGTCAAGGGCAGCTTGTAATGTAGATTTTAAGGCGTCTGTAGGACATCCGAAGAACAACTGCTGGAGGAGATAACATTCCCGACGATGTTTCATTTAATGTGTAGGCTGTTATGAAAAGCCCCATGGCTGTTACAAATCACCCCATGCTGGGGCGATTCGTGACAGCATGCAAGGGTTTGGAAAGCGTCTTAGATTTCAAAGATTACGGACTCCAGATTGATCCAACGGAGCTGCACAGTCTAGATGAAGGGCCAGACTGCTCAACTGGCACAAGTTTGACACCGATATGCAGAATGTTCTTAATTTTGTATAGAGAATTCCAAAATCTGTTACAAATCGCCCCATACTCCCTTGGGGGTATTTTTGGAATCGGGGCGACGAGAGAAAACCAATGGTGCCAGTTTCGAGCGAATCGGAGAACTTCGGACCCGGGTTCAAATCCCAGCGGAGTATTTTTTGAACATTCTTTTTATTCGAGTTTTTGCATTGTTTTTGATGTTTTCGAGGGTGCTGATGACGAAAACGACATTTATTTTAACCCCAGACTCAGATTTAATTCCCGTCAGGGTCAAACATAGGCGAAATTCGTACGTTTCCTAATGTACGGGACGGGCCAAAGTTGCCGATGTATATCGCTACTTTTCCTGTTATTTGTAAAAAAAAGTGACGGAGGGACGGGCATGTAGTATGATCCCTGTTGTGCGTCCGTCCGTCTGTCCGAGGACTTCCCGTGGTCCGATCTTGACTAAATTTGGTATGCAGCCTCCTTGGGTGACCCTAAGAACCGCCCGGTGGCAGCAAATCCGATCCGAGCCCCGGGGGCGCTGCTGCAGGTGCATCATGGTCTACATGGGGTCGAGGAGGATCTCGGCAACGGATGCAGCTAGGAGGGCATGTAGGGGTATTTTTGGAATCGGGGCAACGAGAAAAATCCAATGGTGCCAGTTTCGAGCGAATCGGAGAAGTTCAGACCCGGGTTCAAATCCTAGCGGGGAATTTTTTGAACATTCTTTTTATTCGAGTTTTTGCATTGTTTCTGATGTTTTTGAGGGTGCTGATGACGAAAACGACGTTTGCTTTAACCCCAGACTCAGGTTTAATTCCCGTCAGGGTCAAACATAGGCGAAATTTGTATATTTCTCAATGTACGGGACGGGTCAAAGTTGCCGATGTATATCGCTACTTTTCCTGTTATTTATTTCTAGTTCACTCATGTTATCCTTTGTGAATTATATTTGTGTTTTGATTTGCACCTTTAGGTTCATCAAACCATTGGATATGCCCTTTTGACGAGGGCTTCAGTTGCAGCTATGATAGCTGCTCTTTAGCAGCTGTTGCCTTTACACAGGCTTGCTGCTGCTGGTAACATCAGAGCTTCCTATGTCACAGGGCTCTGGGCTGCTTTAATGTCAGTCCTGCCTAATTGGCATCTAATGGCGAGCCCGTTCTTCCTACATCAAGTACATCCCTCCCTTTTAATCATGAGGGAGGGTGGGGCACCTTAGGGTGGCCCACGCGAAAAAAAAAAGTTTTAAAATCGAGGAGCGCCGCACGGAATCTTAAAGTTCAGCCCAAAAGAAATTTTTTCCGCATTTTTTCGAATTTTTTGGAGCATTTTTAGGGGTCGCTCAACGCGCTCATAGTTTTTTTAAAAAAAAAATGAATTTCAGTGCATAATACTTTCTGGTGCTGTAATTCGAGTTTTGATCGTACAGAGAAAAGCGAAACGCCAAATTGTTCGTATTGATGCCTAGAATAAGTTAAGAAATACACTGACAAAAATTTTGTTGTAACTGAGCGACACATTTATCGCTAATTTTTTTAGCGACAAGATTTGTTGTGGAACGAATAGCTTGTTAAACCAAACTCGTACTGGAACTAAAGGATAATTTCACAACGACTAACTTGTAATAACACATTAGCAGTCTACTTTCAAATACAAGTCGTTGACCAACAACAAATGTTGTTGGTCAACGACAAGTCTTGTAAGTCGAAAAAGATTTTGTAATGTCTGGGACAAGTATTCATGGAGTACTTTTGCCTCTAAATTTATTTTGCCTAATTCTGTTTTAACCCTTTATCTACCAATGTGGCCATATGGCTACAGCTCCAACAAAGTGCCCTTAAATCCGTGGAACTACTTTTTAAGTTCAAATCTTCGCGCCTATCTACTTTCCGTAGTCTATCGAACTCGAAAATCGATATATCGACCTATCGACTCGATCTACAGTGCGACGCGAGGCAGAGAAGTGAAGCGCATCACAACACGTAATGGCGGCAGGGCGGGCCGACTTGCATCCAATGCTTTAGCGACTATTTCTCGCAACTTATGAAACTGCCGGTAAGTGTCATCGAAATATAGAGTCCAGGGAGGCATTTTATGGTCACGGGATGAATTTTAGTGCTCCCCAACCGGAGCGGGGAGACTTTGAAAGTAGTAGTTGCCAAATGGCTACACCGGCCTTTTCGCGTACCCACCCAGCCACTAAAGTTAGTTATCAGCCTAATATGCGTAATTTAGTGTTCCCCCAGTCATGTGAAGGTTCTCTTTGAAGAAAAACGTTTATACCCTTCTTTCCGCGAGCACCTATCGTGTGCCAAGAGTAATTTTTGAGATTAAGTCCAAAGTACGGTTATGAGGTTATGTCGGCTGTGAGACTTTCGCGTTTATTTTTAGTTCAAAATGCGTATTGAATACTTTGTCATCCAAAATTGTGTTTTCTCTAGCCAACATTGTTCCCATACCTTCTGGAGCCTACCAGTACTCCAAATTTATGTTCTTGTAATAATATTATAAAAGTTTGAATGCCGTAACCAACAGTTTTTCTTGTCCTTGCATGTTTTTTCTGTGCAAGTCATTTGTTTTCTTTTGTTGCAGACACCGCACTGTTAGAAATTCTGTCGTAAATTAGCGACAAAAAAGTCGCTAATTTTCATAGCGACGGAAATCGTTCTTAAACTACTTCGTCGTAACTGAACGACTAAAAAATCATTTCGCTACGACAATGTCGTAATCACGATTACATATTATGACACCTGAAATCCCCGAAAAGTTGGTGAAAAGTTACAATTTTGCTCACTTATTTACGATTTGTGTCGTTCATTTCCGATTCATAACACAAATTTACGACAAGAGTCGTAAATGTACGACTGAAGTCATAACTGCACGACATATTCCAAAGATAATTTACGATTCGTAAACTTACGATTAAGTCGTAAATTTACGACTTAATTCGTTTTAAAACGAAACGTGTCGCTATCAAAATTAGCGACAAATATGTCGTACATTTACGACTCAAGTCGTATATTGACGACTTGAGTCGTAACAAAATATGTCGTTTAAAAGCGACATAATTGTTCTACAAAATGTCGTAAATTTACGATTATTTTTAACAGTGCATGTCTGAAGTCAGGCCAAGTAAATTTTATGCAAGACGCAAGCCAACTCTAACTTGTGTTCCCTCTGAAAATGTTCACGCTGACGGGTCGTCTTCATCTGGTGATGAGCTACCCAAGAAGCCGTCGGCTCAGAAGAAGAATGTTTGCAAAATGACAATATTGAAAGATAAAGATATATACCAGCCTAGTCGCTATGAAAATTCTTCTGAGTCACCTTTCGATACTTCGGATGAAAGGTGGCCTCGAACTATGAACACTGTTTATAATTGGCTGAGCGATAGCGAAGCCTGTTACTCCAGTGCGGTTGAAAAGTTTTGTCTGTCTGTCCGTCTGTCTGTCTGTGTGTCTGTGTGTCCGCACTACTCCTCCTGAACGGCTCGGCCGATCTGGCTGAGATTTTGCAGGCTTATTAGGTATGTTCTTGGCTCGGCACACGCGAAATTTCACCATCCTAGCTCAACTGGTTCAGTTTTTATAGCCGAAAAACACCTAAAAAACGGCGAAAAATCGAGTTTTCTGCAGGTAGATCACCTCTGTCTTGAAGAAAGGGGGGTCCCCCCCAGCCTCGACAAGTAAAGAAGTGACAAGGGTCAAGATCGTGTTATCTGCACTGTTAAAAAAATCAGTTGTAATTTTCATAACATTGGTTGGCATTTTTTTCACAAACAATTGTTATGAAAATTAAAATCACAAATGATTGTAAATTGTTTTACAATCACGTTATGAAAATTCATATCATGTTATGAAAATTCATATTCGCGTTTGCGAGGTCATTTCAGGGCAGTTAAGCAAAAGGACAACTAAGTGTTCATGTATATGAACACCTATGCGGCCTTATGCCATATAGTGAACCGATTCCGCTTTTGATCAGCGGGTTTCGAACCCGGGATCTTTGACTTGTAGTGCACGCTCTTTACCGCTGTGCTACCACGTCCCACGGGAGGCGGAGGGTCAGCTACCTGATGACTCTACCAGCGCCCCTTGGCCACGCCTCTTGAGCCAGTTATGAAATTTACAATCGGATTAGGAAAATTACTACTGTGTGCTCAAAATCAACACTTAAGATTCGCAATTTTCAGAACATGGTTTGAAAATTACCAACAACTGTCAATTTTACGAAAATGTTTCGAATTTTCACATCAAGTTATGAAAATTGCAATGTTTGTAAAATTCATATCCGTGTTCGGAAAATTGTCATCAAAATTGCATTGAAAATTCATAACTTTTTTAACAGTGTGTAGATGAAGCAACTCTATCTAGAATTAAGGGGGATCTGGGGGGCGGAGCCCCCCAGCATGCAACACGCAAGAAGCAATCGACGATGGACAAGCCAATGCCTGCCGAAGGCAGGCTAGCGCCGCAGGCCAAGGTAGGTACGCCAGGCGCGGATTGGAGGAACAGGCCGCGAGACATCGCGAAGCCTGTTACGACAAGACGCGGTCTGGCGTAAACCTACCTTGTACTGTGATACCTGAATCAGACATCAGTGACTCCTCCGCCACATCCAAAACATCTGCTGAGGTACGCAAGAAACGGAGAGTGAGAAGTGGTATCAGTGACCGGTTTGCTTCTCTCCGTCCAAGTAAACAAGCAACATAGAAGGTGACGGCTAGGAGACGGTTTGATTTTTTATCAGGAAGTGATGTTCCTCCTCCAAAGCAAACTGCTTCCTCCAAACGAGCTCTGAAACTGTGTGAAACTGCAAAGACGAACAAAGGAAGTGAATGTAAGATTTCCCCAGCTGTATTTTTATAAATTGCTGATGTAAAAATATTGGTTAGCCTTGTGATTTTGTTTCTTTCAGTGGTATCATCATCTTCAAATCCTCTGACACGGGCTTTCAAGCCACTGGTTGTATCGTCTCCAAATGATACCCAAGCTGTGAACAGCTCAAGAGATGGTAAGGGTGGTAAATTAGTGACAATTTTATTCACATTTTATTGCAGTAATTTTGAACGGGTTTTATTTTGCAGAAAGCACGCATAAATTGAACGCCTCCTTGCCATATCCGATCAATGTAAGATGTTCAAACAAAGAGAATATTCCTCAAACTCAAAGTGAAGTACAAGGTAAGAAGCTAAGAATCACTATGTTTTTTGTTTGTTCTCACTTAGATCTAAATAAGTGACCTTTGAAACTTCTTTTCTTCCAGCAACTTTGTTAGAGTCTAAAGGCGCTCCTATCAAAATTGACAACAAAGAAAATTGTGGGCGAAGAAAATAGGAACATTGAGACTCGGATGAAGGATCGGTCAAAGTCTGTACAACAGCTTGCATCTTCTTCTGAATGTAATGCGCAATTCAAACACTATTCAGTCTTATCATTTGATTTGTATAATTACTGTTCTAATTGTTTTCTGTGTCTGCGCAAGTTTTGGTTATAGTTTATGTCTAAATGAAGCCAAACCATACGTTAATTATGTTATTCACAAGAATTTTGGCATCACACATTTCTTTTGTGCTTTTTATTGTATTTAACACTGCACATTCTTTATTTGTTACACATCTTACTCCGGTATTTTTTTTTAAAGGCAACCAGTAACGTAAGTTCTTTTTTAAAATAGTTCGCGCGTCACTACGCTTAAGCACTGTATGCAGGGCATGTCTCCCAACACGCCACAGTGGCTTACCAGCCAAAATCAGGCTTCCAAATGGCTTTTAATCAACCTGGTTAACCTGGTTCCAGGCGAGTTGGCTTGCCTACCTGCACGGCGCATGGAGCCGTCGGGCCGGCGCATCCATTGCTGCCGAGTGCAGGCACATCGTTGCGTCGCTCCCACGGTCCCATGCTTTGTCGCATCAGTCTGAAACTTGGAGGGCTTTGAAATGAGGTCTGGGCCGAGTGATGTGACGTTGGTTGGGACTGCTACCCTCACTCAGTGAGGCGCCGGAAGGGGGTGAAGTGAGGGGTGGTTTTTACTGGAACTGACGCTTTTTTCGCTCTGGAAGACGAACGGTTGGTGGGATCGTCTTGAAAACTTCAGATCGCTTCCCCTATGTCTTGTTTCACCAGCCCGCTCGTCGGAGGGCTTCCAACCCCTCCAGGGGCGTGCAGGGGTGCAAGGGGGTGAACACCCCTACCGCAGGGGTTGCAGTCGTCCGGCACCGTGTTTCTTCGCTGAGACGTCTTCTTGGACACTGGAGGAATGCGCCCTGGAGTTTTGTTGCATTTTGCTCAAACCGAAAGGCCCCGGACGGCTGGTGTTCGAAAGGGGGTGGGGCTCTCCGGGGGATGATTCACCCGGGGGTGGTTGGAAACTCGAAAAAACATGATTCCTTGGTACGGGGGACGCCCCAACTCTGTTTTGCGCGAAATTCGAACATGCTCGAAATCCACCCCCTCGAGGGGGTGGGGGTGAGTGCACAGGGGGGTGGGTTGGTTCAAATTGAATTCCGCTTGCATCGGTCGAAAGAGGAGACTCATTTGACCTCGTAAACCAAAACTTTGGACTCTGTGACAAGGTAAAGTTGGTTTTTACGGCACGTTTTCATCGTTTTTTTCACCCTTGGGCACTTAGGGGTGGGTGCCGTCCGTTAGGGGAGGCGCACGGGCCAGGCGCTTCGCAGGCCTCGAGGGGAGTAGAGGGGGCACCCCTGTACAAAATTTCAGCTTCCCAGCTCGAAAGACATAGAAAATATTACGATGACTAAAAGCGTTCCGCTAATTTTTGTCGGGAGTGTAGATTTTTATTCTTTTGTTTCAGAGCCCAACCTCGTGTAATGATGTACCGTCATGTAGCCATGGATCATCTTCAAAGGTACTTATCTTGTTTTTCTTTGTAATTGTCGAACTTTGTTAATTTTTGTATTAATGTTTAATTAACTTAAATGTTGCAGGCGGAGACTACAGCAAATAAGAATAAGCCTAAACGCGAACGTTCGACTGACAATAGTGAATGCAGTATTGACAATGGTGACCCAGATAGGTCTGGTCCGTCTAAAAGAACAAAGAAGAAGAAAGACAAACGTCAGGTCTGTGAATTTCTCCTATGTTATTATGATTTAGTTAGTGTTTTTCAAGGTCGTTGTTTGATTGGTTTATTTCTTTTTTAGAAACGTAATAAGAAAGATAAGGAACGTGGAACAAATAAGGAAAAACATGAAGCTGATGACAGGAATGATAGTGAAGAGTGAAGATAACGACAAAGGCAAAGGCAGTGGTTCAAAACGTAGAAAGGCCCCTGAAAGCAAGAAGGGGAAGAAACCTCAGGTTTGCTAATCTCAAAACATCATTTAAAAATGATTTTTTTCTTAGATTTTAACTGCTTGATTCATAGGAAGTTTTTAAGATAGTAAATTTTATGTTACAACACATTAAAAACTCAATAGAATGATTGGCACGCTTTGCCAATGAGTCAACCAGAAAGCATGCTTTTTGGTCTGTACAGTTAATCCATTCGTGTGGATGATTGCATGCATGCATGCGGATATGCAAGGAATTCACTTAAAAAGGTGTTGGAATGCATGGAAGCAAGCATTTCTGGGCATGGTTTAACTAACCTAACCTACGCCTTTAAGCGACGCCCTTGCGCGACGCCCTTTGGGTGACGCCTTTAGGCGACGTCTTTTGGCGGCGGCTTTGCGCGCTGTTTCTGAAGCACGGTTTTAGGCGAGAGGGGAGCAGGACAGCTCGTTCCCACCAACTTGTTCCCAACTCTTGTGGTCCCGACGTTATCTCGTTCCCGGATGATTTTTGAACTAGGTCCCCCGACCGAGCCAACTCGTCCCCGCCACCATGAAGAAGTCTCGACCACCAACACATGCACCCACAAAAGGCGTTTCTTGAACGAAGATAATGTACTTGCCATAAGTGAATTTTCTTGACACATTCAAGAAAATTCACTTGTGACAAGTGTACTTTCACTTATGACAAGTACAGTATCTTGGTTCAAGAAACGCCTTTTTTGGGTGTGAGAGGCGTGGGTGCCCTGGTGGGCAAGAACCACCCCACGCTGTACGTGCTCCTGGACAACCTGCAGGACGAGGTGGCCGTGGTTGACATGGAGTGCGGCCGCGACGAGGGCGGCCACTTACCGCCGAAACGGCGCTCCGTATAGGGTCAGTTGGGGGTAATTATGTGACACGGGGTAAAAATGGGACTGCTGCTTCTTGGTCAAGATTTGAAATTTTGGAACTCATGCCATACCAAATGATATTTTAGCTATAAAAACATCACATTCCGCATGGCACCAGTTCAAAAAATGTCAATCCTTGACCAAGAATGTGCTGTCCCATTTTTACCCCGTGTCCCATAATTCCCCAATGGACCCTACGTGGCAACTGACGCATGCAACGCCCGAATCCAGGCCCGCTACGAGGGAAACAAAAAGAACGACGACGTCTTGGGCTACTTGAGGGCGATCGGCCACGTTGTAGCTAGACACCTCTAAACAGGAGGGTTCAGGACAAAGACGAGGGGTGAATCACTCGGCGTTCTGGTGTACACATGAGTACACGAGTACGGGTGAGTACACCTTGCTTTACTCATAAATTTCACAATTTGAAACGTTTTAAGGCTTCATTTAGCGTTTTTAACGGCAGTCGACGTTAAATCAGTCGAAAAACTAGAGAATTTCACCTTTTTAAAACTTGTGAGTACACTGAGTACGGGCAAATTTGTACACATGAGTACACTAGTGATTCACCCCTCGGACAAAGACCACTAAAATTGATGTGGTCAATTTAAAAAAAAAAGTTCCGCCAAGGCAAGCTTAGCAAAGCGGTCTTGCCGTGGACCGGCCGGCGAACCCGGGCAGAGAGGGGGCAAGGAGGGAGGGGGTGCACTCTAAATGTAGGGTGCCCAGCAACTGGGCGCCTTTGTCGCCCGCCCCACTTTTTAGGGTGCCAAATGTCGCCCAGTTCCTGGGCACCTTTGTCACTCAGTCTCGGGGTGGACAAACCATTAAGAAACCTGCCTTCACCCATGGCTCAGCAGCAACTGAGGTGCCGAAGGTGCCCAGAATCTAGGCACCTTAGTCGCCCAGGATCTAGACACCTGAGCATGCTCTACCATGGGAGAGGGTCGGTTACTGTATGATTTGTTCACCCCGAGACTGGGCGACAAAGGTGCCCAGAAACTGGGCGACATTTGGCACCCTAAAAAGTGGGGCGGGCGACAAAGGCACCCAGTTGCTGGGCACCCCATATTTTGAGTGTGGCTGTGAGGAGTGGGGGCTGGCGCGGCGAGGCGGCGTCGCGGCGCACACTGATAAAAATTTTGTAGTAACTTAGCGACACCGCTAATTTTTTTAACGACAAGATTTGTTGTGGAACGAATAGCTTGTCAAACCATAGTCGTACAGGAACTAAAGGATAATTTCACAACGACTAACTTGTAATAACACATCAACAGTCCACTTTCCAAAACAAGTCGTTGACCAACAACAAATGTTGTAAGTCAACGACAAGTATTGTAAGTCGAAAAAGATTTTGTTATGTCTGCAACAAGTACTCGTGGAGAACTTTTGTCGCTAAATTTATTTTGCATGGTTCTTTTTTATCAATAGTAATTTCACTATGACTGGGCGAACAAATTAGATGAATTTTCATAATTCGCTTTAATTGAGCAGATAATTGCAAAAGATGTGGTTTCCACACAAATTGTATCGTTAAGGGTGATATCAAGAATATTGTTCTTCAACGACAAATTGTCGCTGACTTGAGTCAACGACAGTTGTTTCGCTTTGGTTCATAATGAAATTCTATGTTTTGAAACGACTAAATTTTCACTCATCTGATTGTTTCTGTACAACCATTTTTTAACAGTGCAGGCGACGACGACAGACGACAGACGAACCATGTAATGACCATGCAGTCCCCTCCGAGCGCGCTGAATGGATGGATGGGTGGATGGATGGGATGGGATGAGTGGGATCGTATGCAGAGCTAGAAGCGGTAGCAAGACCGGTTAAAAAATTGGGACGATTTGGGACGGGCCCAGCTGGGGTTGGGACGAGATAGCCCGGGAACGTATTGGCTCGGGATCGAGTCGACCGGGACGAGTTGTCCTAGACCCGGCGAGAGGTTTGGGCGACGGCTTTGGGCGACGCGTTTGGTCGAAAGATAGATTTTGTGAGTGAAGGGAAGGAGCGACACTAAAATAAAATTGGTACTATCCTTACTTTATGTACGGAAATGAAACGAAGGAAATGCGTTGGGAACAAGTTTAGGGCGACGGTTTAGAGCGAGAGTTGGGTGACAACTTTGGGGGGTGCCTTGGGGCCCCGCTTTGGGCGAGCTTGGGCCCCGCTTTGGGGACCCCCGTCTTTGGGGGACGTCTTTGGGGCCCCGTCCACGTCTTTGGGGCCACGTCTTTGGGGGACGTCTTTGGGGGACTCTTTGGGGGCCCTCTTTGGGGGACGTCTTTGGGCCACGTTTTGGGCCACGTCTTTGGGGCCACGTCTTTGGGGGACGTCTTTGGGCCACGTCTTTGGGCGACGTCTTTGGGCGACGTCTTTGGGCCACGCCTTTGGGCGACGTCTTTGGGCGACGTCTTTGGGCGACGTCTTTGGGCGACGTCTTTGGGCGACGTCTTTGGGCGACGTCTTTGGGCCACGCCTTTGGGCGACGTCTTTGAGCGACGCCTTTGGGCGACGCCTTTGGGCGACTTGCCTTAGAACTCGCTTTTTTAGAGGAGGATAAGGTCAATTATTTTAAATAAGATATTTGTTGTTTTCATTTTTCTTCAAAGATATTTTAACTTTTTTTTTATTTTTCTGGGTGGGGGTTCATCATCAAAGTGTAGTGTAGGGCACTATAAGTGAGAAGGACGGGTAAAGGACGATAGTGAGTTGAGGTTCACTTGGTTTATTCGGGAGATCCACACAGCTCGAGACTAGGCTACCGACTGTTGGCCGGCTCTGAGAAGCGATCCAATTTATAGTTTGGGCAACAGTGACACCTTGCTAGGTGGGTGCTTTCAGAAAGCGAGACAATAGTGGCACCTGCGCCAAGGAGGCGCAGCCTGCACGGAATTCGACAATCCCTCCCCGGTACAGCGCCAGCGGCACCGGGCGTAATGGCACATTGACAATCCCTTCCCGCCTGACACGGCGCGGAATATCGCGCAACAATGCCTCAGCCAACACCGGCTAGCTTGCTCGGGCCTGTGTATTCAATTGGTCTTGTTTCATACACACTGTTAGAAATTAGCTCCGAAATTTTATGGAGAAAAACCCTATAATCACGTACATGGAGACTCCATTCATTTTCCATCTTTTTTCGGAGAGATTTTGTCAGGGCTTAAACCGAGGGGGCAAAAACTCGCGCAATCATGTGTACACGGCCCCCGAAATCACACGCGAATCATTGAGAATCACGCGAAATCAAGCAATCCGAAATCAGCCAAAATCACTAAAATCGACCGAAATTAGGCAGAATCACACGAAACCAGGCCAAATCAGTCCGAAATCATTCCTTTCCGAACACAATCACACGCAATCACGCTCAGCATCACGCTGGTGCGTCGCGAAATAAGGCAAAATCAGCCATGAAATCAATTAAAACCATGCGCAATAATTGCGTTTTCCGAATCATGTGTACACGAAAATCCCGAGTTTTTATGCCCCCTCGGCTTACACAGATGTTTTTCGGAGCATTACTTGGGTCCTGGTGGGAGGTAAAATGCATATCCTTTTTCAGATATGTTAAAGAGGGCTTCGCTGAAGCATTCTTTAGTCTGAAATGGTCATAGAAGGGATGATCTCCTTCGAGCTCATTGGACTTGTATCCTGTAGCTTTCCTTTAATATTATGAAAACCTGAGGTAAACAAGTAGGGGGTAACTTTCCCTCATTGGCCCGCCCTTCTATTCAAAAAATAGGGGGAGGGCCTATGCATTTGCCTTTGTGTCTGTGTGTTGTTGTTGTTGGCGTCTTTGTACAAGGAAGGAGTTGAGCTAGAGTAACCAGATTTGGAGGGTACTTCAGGAGTACCTTCCAAACAAATAATCCGGTGGTGCAAATCCCGTCCGGGTCGCACTAGGGCTGCTGCAGGTGCATCATGGTTTACATGAGCGGGAGGGGGATTTCCGCCATTATTGGTGCTAGCAGGGCACATAGGGGTATTTTCGGAATCGGGGCGACGAGACAAGATGAATGGACCGGGTCCCGACCCCATCGGCCGCTTTTACAAGTTGGCCAGATCAGGATCTTCATAAAAGGGGGTTGACCGACTAAAAAAATTTATTGCAGATTTCGATTGGTCTCAGCAAGACCTTTTCAACGAGGGGTCGGAAAGGGGGTCCAGGAGCCCGACTTCGTCTATTAGTCACATCAGGATCTTGAAAAAAGGGGGTCGACCGACTGAAATTTTTTACTTAAGTTTTGGATAGGTCTTGGCAAGACCTCTTCAACGAGGGGTCGGAAGGGGGGTCCACAGGAGCCCGCCTTCATGAGTTATGGGAAAAAGTGCGACGGACTCGTTTTGCGCTCCTGCTGGGCCTCTATTGCAAGGAGTTGCAGTAGCATGGCAAATATGGGTATTTTCGGAATGAGGGCGAAGAGACAAATGAAACGGGCATATTCTAAGGACAGTTGGAGTAAAAAGTGTAAGGACTATTGCATATTGTGAATAGAAGGGCGGGCTTAAGTCACGATGGTACATCGATAACTTTGCTTTACCCGCTCACGGTGTGTGTGATGCGAGCGGGCCGAAGGCCCGGGCCTTCCACTGGCCAAGTTGGGTCTGATGCGAGGGCCGAAGGCCCGAGAAAAGGCCGCCGGCAGGCCAAGCTGGGCCGGCCCCCTGTCGAACCGAGTTGCCGGCGCAGCGAAGCGGAGCTGGCAACTCGGTTCGACGGAAGGGCGGGCCCTAGCTTGTTTTTTAACTGGTTGCAAACCTTTTTTCGTGTTTTCGTGATAATGAAGCATGCATTTTTGTTCAAAATTCCGAAACTTTTCGGAGAAAGTGTAGCCACCAAATTACTCACAGACTAAAACTGAATATTTATAAACGGAGGCACCGGCAAGCCTTAGATAGAGTGGGTGAGGGTGATCAACTTTGACTTTATAATCTCACAAATGTTTGGGCGCCAACTGAAGTACAGACTTATCATTAAGACACATAATCACAGCACTGACTGCGAACTTCTCACTCAGAAGATTTGTCCATATCCAAATCACTTCACTACACAAGCTTGCTGCTCTTGATCTTGGAGTGAAGGAACACATAGCGGAGAATGGCCTCAACGCAGTGTACAAAATACAAAACCCTGAAAATACACAATGCAGGTAAGCTAGGAGTAGGCTAAAGCATGGCAAACCATGGGCAACATAACCTCCAAGTTAACGACAGCAAGAGTGGAACAGGCCACAGACAAACTCACCGAGGACAAAGTACAGATTATACTAAGTTGTTAAAACTAGATGAGACCTCTCGGGTTAGGGAAACAGTGGGACTACATGATGAACTTAGCCAGGCCGCCGAAGCGAGCACTGGGAGTTGTTAACAGAACGAAAGTCCACAGCTGAATGACAGAACCCAGAAAACAGGGGGGGGGGGGAATCTGGGTATAGAGTTTTGGCCATCGCCGCTCGGGCATGTTAGCCAGGAGATTTTCACTGCCTTGTGGCACTTTTATAACTTCAGGTGGGGGTGCCGCCAGGAGGGCTTTAAAGGCGTTCGCGATGGCGGCCACATCCTTCGGCGTACTCCGTCTTAGCATGTCTGGATATTTCGTTTTGATTTCATTTTCTTCCAGTATTTCTTGGTAGCGGACTCTATCCGTAAATTGGCACTCGTTGATTAAATGAATGTTTGACCCCGTTTCGCCGCATCTGGGGCATAGCGGTGAGTCTACGGCTCGGATTCTATGCAGATGCTCAGGGGCGTGCGTGTGGCCGATCCTGAGCCTGACCAGAGTAGCTGCAATTTTCCTTTTTAGTTCTGGTGCTTTGGAGATCCATGCCCGTGTTGGGTACTTTTCTTGGATGTTGAAATTCCACCTTCCTTTATTTTGGTGTGGGCATTCCCAGTCAGCTTGAACTTCTTGCAGGGTGATGGTTTTAATTTTCTGGATGTGACTTGAGCTTTCTGCTTGGTGGCTTTCCTAACCATGTACTCGGGCTAGCTTAGCGAAATAATCTGCCACTTCGTTGGGGGCTATGCCCTTGTGGCTTGGGATCCAGTTTAGTTGTACCTTTTTGTTGTTTTCTTCTAAGTCGGCCAATTTTTCACGGATAATAGAGACCACTACAGGTTCCTTGTCCCTGACGTAATGTTTTAAATTCTCTAGTATACTTCTGTTAACCCAGAAAACACGGAAGGGCGAAAACTTCCGGTGACAGTATGAAAAATAGTTAAGAACGAACCGAAGTCGAAAGGAAGATCGAAACGGAACGAGGTATGGAAAATTTAGAGGGCAGTAGTAGAGCGGGAAATTTAAACAAGTAACGGACGAAAGTGGACGTTACAAAAGCCCAGAATTTGCATTTATGGAGAGCTCCATGCAGAAGTTTCGGAAAAACTCCATGATTTTTCTATTTTTTTCGGAATTTTCTGACAGTGTAGGGTAGCAGGCTCGTGAAATATGGCTTCATTTTCATGTTTTTCAGAATTTACTCCACTGGTAATCACGCTAGACCAAATCTGAGGGCAGATTCGGATTCCTCGTCGCATTTTACGTCAGATTAGCTTTACCGCATGAAAATTCGATGGCGAGACTTTAATGTCTCGCCCCTGGTGTGGCGAGAAGTCTGACCTTTGGATTTGTAGTGCACGTCCCACAAGCCCTCCAAGAAGATAGGCACGAGGAGGGTGTGAGGTAGGCCAGCACGCCCAGCCGCTGCCTGCAGGCGGAGACGGTACGCCCGCGCAGTCTCTGCGGGCCTCTGGGTGCAGGCGCGGACGGACGCGGCGACTGAGTGGCCGGAGGGCCGCTGGCCGAAGGCGTCCACACTCTACAAAAAATGTCCGGTCCACGCCGTTAATTTATTACCAATGTTTGCTGTTATGCAATTCACGACGTTTGCTGTGAACTAGTTCACGGCGTTCACTGTGATCTCGGTTACAGTGTTCACTGTGATCTGGCCACAGTAAACGCCCTGAATTGGAGGCTGATTTGCCACACTTCGGTGCTCAGCGGCGTCAAACTCACAGTGTTTACTGTGAACCAGATCACAGTGAACACCGTGAACAAGATCACAGTGAATCGCGTGAGCAGATCACAGTAAACGCTGTGAATTGACCTACGGTGAAAACTGGTAATAAATTAACGGCATTGACAGGACATTTTTGGTAGAGTGCATGAGCGCCGCGTCTAAGGCAGAAAATGACGCCGGCTTTCCTCCGGCAGTGTGGTGAAGAACGTCCTCGCCGCGCCGCTGAGGCACGACGCCAGCGCAATGGCCGCCGTGGTGGCATCGTGCTCTTGAAGCACGATGGCGGCCTGCGCCTGGAGTTCGGCATAGTCCTTGGAGTAATACTGTCAAGCATAGTCCCACGTGCTGTCGTACTGCGGAAGGCGGGGTGTGGGGCCGCGCGATGGTATAGGAATGCAGTTTGATGGCAGTTTCTGTGCTTTCGCGTCCACAGTTGCGACTGTGGTGACCACAGTGTGGTCGCTGTGCATTGTGCCCCATAGTGCAACTGCCCTTCCAGTGCAAATTCTATCTGCAGACTCCAACTGCTGTTGAGCCTCTGCAGTTTCAACTACAGTTGATCTACTGATCCATTCGCGCGAGAAACAATCGCACGTTATGATATCCAAAAGTTAAACTAAATTTGACATTTACGTGAATCACCATGCGTAAGAAATTTGTCAACTAAAGAGTTCTGAGTGTTCACTCTTTCAAATGAATTGACAAAATGTCACATTCATCATCAACAATTTTTTTTACCACTGGTGGAATAAGCTCAAAGTATTATTTAAAGAAACATTCTCTTTAGTATCATCTGCTTTCACGTAAGCATTAACGTTTTTTGCCTCCAAAATCGAAACAAATCACATTTTAGGACGTTTGAGACCATTTGCAGACTGGTCAATGCCACGCCATCGCTGGACGCTTCAACTCGCTTGCAATCAAAGAATTCTTTTCTCCGGGAACGGTAACATGAAATCCTTTGAATGGTACATTCCGGTCCGTCCGTCTGTCACTCCCTTCGATTCGCCAAAGGAAGAGCCACGTCTTCATCGGAAGCCCGAGCGGTGGCTTTCAAGCCCTGCCGGCGACAGCCAAATGGCGTTTTCCCGCCCGTCGCTCCTTTCAGCGCGGTGACTCACAAGGGAAGTCCAAGTCTTGCCGTGATGGGCCTCGGTGGCACCATGGACGCCCTAAGCCAGCACGCAGCAGTCAGCCCTCGACAGACGGCCCGCCATGTCGTTTCGGCGTGCCACGCTGTGCCTCTGGGCGCTGGGCTTCGAGGTCGGCTCCTCCTTTGGCATCATCCCAGTGCAGTGGCGCGACGGCCAAGTGCGCGCCCAGAGCGTCAGGGCACTGCTGGCCAAGAGTGCGTGCATGCTGCTCGCCAGGGCCGCCTGCCTCGCCGCGGTTTCCTCTTTCTTAACTGCGGCGTTCCACACCGCCACGTACTCCCCCTTGCTTTTCGCGTACGCCAGGCGGCGGCGCGAGCTGGCCTTGCTGTTGCGCGGCCTGTGGGGGTATCTTGAGGTCAGGGTTGTTGACCAGTTAGTTCGTAGATACACGAGGCGGAAGAAGGGGAAAGGTCGAGTTGAAACCGTGCACTTTTGCAGATGCAGGAGGATGTGACCTGTCTCACCACACTTATTTTTGGACCAAATTTTCGCTCATGTTTACTTGATAGACTGATAAGAGGTCACTGAATCAACTCGACTTAACCCCTTGTTCCGCTTCCTGGATCAACTTTCGATGTCAGTGTTCAGTTTTTGTGTTTTTGTCAGCTTTGGGTCAATTTCAATGCATTCAGCCAAATTACGAGTAAACCTAACTGAGTTGAGATGGATCTTTTAAAATTCCGTCTAAATTTTATGAATTTCAAAGACATTTGGCCTAAAAAATATCAAGATTGCTCAGGAATTTCTCCTGACGAACTACGTAATCGTTTAAGCAAGGATAATTCTTAGTAATTTACCCCGTATACTCAGCACACTCTCTTTAGCGTGTACTAACGAGTACACTCTCGTCAACGTGTATTTAACTGCATGTATTTCCAGGATCTAAGCACACACTCGTTAGAGTCTACTCATCTAAGCACACTCTCGTTGGAGTGTACTAATCTCAGTACTCTCGTCGGAATGTACTTGTGAGTACACGCTGAACATAGTGTGCTGAGCACACTGTTGAGTTTGCAGAGTAGAATAAGGCGGTTACCCGTTTCAGCAACGATAACGCGGTTACCCGTTACAGTAACGCAGAGTTAAGTTCACAATCCCTCTCGCAGGTGCACCCGCTGCGTGCGGCCAGCTGGCGTGCCCTGTTCCTCATCACAGTCGTGGCCCTGGGGTCCGCGTCGGCCATCCGCGGGATTTTCGCACGCGAAAACGCCGTAAAGTTCGCCATGCAAGACAACAGCACCGTGCAGGCCTTGGCCCTGGCCGGCATCCAGGCCATTGCGGTGGTCCCGACCGTCTGCACGTACTTGCGCATCGTGTGCCCGCCGGCGCTGCTGGGCGCCGCGGCCGCGGACCTGCGCTTGGACTGCAGGCGCACGGTGGTCGCGGCACTGCAAGGCCGCGCCCCGCTGGACGGCCTGGCCTGGCGAGCGCTGCGTCAGCGCCAGTTCCTCCTGCACGACATGTACCGCCAGTGCCACCGAGCTAACGGCCGCGTGGCGGCAATCACGATGATCGGTTTCATGCTGGTGTTATCACCCAGCTTCAGCGTGCCCTACACGATTGTGTACGCGGAAAACCTCCTCTCCGCGCTGCTCTACCAGAGCGTGTTCCTCACGCTGGTGGTTGTCTTCGTCTGGCTGTGCCGGTGGCCGGCGCAAGAGGTACTCTACTACAAATCGAAGAGCGTACATTGTAGTATGCTCTAACTGGCGCATGCGTGCAAGCACGCTCTAGCTAGTGCGTGCCTGCCAAGCATGCACTTACTAGTGCATACATGCCATGTACACGCTTCCTGAAGCAGGCAACTCCCTATCCCTTATGCACTAGATGCATGCTTCAGTCATGAGATTAGGGCTTAGTAGATCCGCAACGGAGCCGTCAGAACGGCCGGAATCTGCCGCTTTCTGACCTGCGTGTCACTGTTTCTCCGCAACCGTAGCGAGTTACGAAACGCTGGAGGTTTCATTCGAAAGAGGAAGGTTCAGAATACCGTAAACCGGGGAAACTTGAGACAATATTTCACGTTTTTGGACCGTGTGTTTGTGGACAACTTCTCTCACCAACCCGAATCCCAACTTTGTTTTATTTCACATGATTACATTCGGTTTGGACCCCACGAATTTTTTGTGGGTCTCCTAAAATGAGAGTAATGGGCCTCTAAAGTTGTCTCAAGTTACCCCGTCATATGGGGTAACTTGAGACACACCTAGTTTTTACTTTGCTTTTTCACGGAAGTGGGGTTTTTGCCAGTCCATAATGATTTTCTGAGACATTTAACTCATTTTCAATGAAAATTACTACTTGTGGAATATATTAGAAGATTTTTGATCCTTATATTAAGGGGAGGTTCTACTGAAAATATTGCATTTTTCAAATTGAGACCCAGTGTAAAAATTTGTTGCAGATGTATAGTAATACATAGTTAATGGTCAAACATGAAATTTAGAGCCCAATACCTCCCTCCAAATCTAGTCGAAGAGGTTTTTTCAGCCTATTGTAGCAATATCTTAAAAATTCTCCTACGCAAAGCATTTTAACGTAAACTGATGTTCTGGACATTTTTCACTTCTTTGGCTCATATGCAATAAAGCGTGGCATCACCAAGACATGGGACCCAACAAATTTATTTTGTCGTTGCTTTTCAGAAAAAAAGTCACTAAAATATCAGAAATTTTAACATTTTCTTGAAATTTTATTGACATGCTGTCTTAAAAACACAGCTTATGGTTTTGTAATGGTCCCAGTATCTTACTAATGCCACGGTTTATCAATTATGAACCAAAGAAGTGAAAAATGCCCAGAACATCAGTTTACGTTGAAATACTTTGCGTAGGAGAATTTTTCAAGTTACGACTGGAAATAGCACAAAATTCCTCTTCGACTGGGTTGGGGGCTAGGTATTGCTCTCCAAACTTCAAATTTAACTATTTACTATGAAATACTTTAAATTTACAATGAATATTGATAATGGGACTCAATTTGAAGAAAGTAAGATTTTCAGTAGAACCTCCCCTTAAAATTTTTTCATCAAAGTTACATTTGGTAATTTAAGGGATAAAGGCACGTCAGAAGCGCAACGATTCTCCCATTTCACATCCAACTCTGTCAACTATGTACTGCGATTCTCTCATCTCACATCCAACCCTGACACCTGCTAAGACATTTTTCTTTATTTCTACGTACACAAGTCCATTCCTGCAAAGGTATATAGTCTTAGTCAATTTTTAAAATTTACTCAAAATCCTTAAACTATCTTTACAGTTGTTTTTCTTCAAAAAATCGACGGTTCTTGGGCTATAAGTTGTCCGATTTCAATGACATTTAGCTCGTTGGAAAGGTAATTAAATTCCTCATCTTTTGAGACTTCAAGATTAATTATATCTCATCTGGTCCGTGTGTAGTTGAGAAAACACTCCAACTTGAAGCTGCATATCGACTTGGGACCCTCTACACTGTCTAAAAAAGTGATTCCCGATCAAATGCGGCTTAGTTTTGATCTTAGAACGGAGAGGTCCGTTACTTTAAACCACCCTGTCACTGGTTTTTTGACAAAGAGGCGTAAGTCCACTGAACCAAATTTTTCAGGACGGCCAAAAACATACCGTTTTTAGCTCCTAAGATCTATAAATTCCCACACAACACTCAAATTTTTGTGACAAATTCTTTGAGAAAGTGTGCATCTTTTGGTAAAAATCTCATGTGTGTAACTCTTTTGTAACTCCTACAATGTCAGAAAAACCCTTCCAAATGAGGTGTGATTTTTGACAAAGAGGCGTAAGTCCAGGTGGATTTTTGACAAAGAGGCGTACGTCCAGATGGTTTTTTGACAAAGAGACGTAAGTCCAGGTGGATTTTTGACAAAGAGGCGTAAGTCCAGGTGGTTTTTTGACAAAGAGGCGTAAGTCCAGGTGGATTTTTGACAAAGAGGCGTAAGTCCATTAGCCATTCTGACAAACAGGCGTAAGTCCATAGGCCATTCTGACAAACAGGCGTAAGTCCACAGACTATCCCGATAAACTAGTTCAGATTTGTAATTAACCACTTACGAATGTCCACAGCTAATGTGGTGAAAATGGCGAATGTCCACTCATGAGGTCACAGAGTGGTTTGCAACATGTCAACACTGTTTTAATCAAATAATAATGACTAATGGTTCCTCTCATCTCAATCCCATCAGGCTAACAATACATATCTCAAAACGGACTCTTAAATATTTGCAAGGGGTATCAGATCTAAAAGACCAGCATTCTTCGTCACCTGAGTCCGATGATGATGGTGAAACCAGAGTCCGATGACGATGGTGAATGTTGCATTCGTCTTCTTAGGCAGCACTTGGCCTAAGTCATGGGCCCAACACAGAGTGTGCTACATGGAGGTTATCAGCATGGATGAGTCCAGGTTCTCCCCAGCTGCAGAAGATTAATGCGCCAATCACCATCTCCATCGGACTCCGGTGAGGAAGAATGCTGCTCTATTAAATCTGATTACCCTCGCAAAGATGTAAGAGTCCATTCTGAAATACGTATTGTAAGCCTGATGCGATTGAGATGAGAGGAAACGTTACACTTCAAACCTAACTGTCTACTAAGTACACACTTACAAATGCATGCTTGCAAGTCCACACTTACAAACGCATGCTTCACGCATGGAGTTATACGGCGCCAGGGATGCGTTTGTTAGTGTGTACTTGCAAGCATGCATTTGTAAGTATGTACTTGGCCAAGCATGCGTTTATGTGTACTTGGAAGCTTGCATTTTTAGGTGTGTACTTAGTTGACAGTTAGGTTTGCACTGAAGTCATTATTATTTGATTGGAACAGTGTTCACAAGTTGCAAACCACTCAGTGACCTCATGAGTGGTTAGTTGATTGGGATGGTCTGTGGACTTATGCAACGGACTTACGACTTAAGGTCCATGGACTTACGCCTGATTGTCAGAAAGCTCTATGGACTTACGCCTGTTTGTCAGAATGTTCTATGGACTTACGCCTGTTTGTCAGAATGACCCATGGACTTACGCCTGTTTGTCAAAATGGCCTGTGGACTTACGCCTCTTTGTCAGAATGGCCAATGGACTTACGCCTCTTTGTCAAAAACCCACCTGGACTTACGCCTCTTTGTCAAAAACCCACCTGGACTTACGCCTCTTTGTCAAAAAACCACCTGGACTTACGCCTCTTTGTCAAAAAACCACCTGGACTTACGCCTCTTTGTCAGAAAACGGGTGGACTTACGCCCCTTTGTCAAAAATGGAATGGACTTACGCCCTTTGGACACCTTCTGTATCTTCTGAACTAATTGAGATATTTTCATTTTTCAAAAACCAGTAGGCTTGTTCTTTAATTTTAAATTCTTTTCTGAAAAAAAGTGGATTTTGCCAATTTGTGGACTTACGCCCCTTTGTCAAAAAACCAGTGCTGTAGTACAAGGAGGTGCCAGTGTCAAGTAAGGGAGGGTGGGGCACGTAATGACACTTTTTGGATTTTGGCACTCACTCCGATACTATGCGAGAAATGAATCTGCTTACACCTCAGAAGGTTGCTTTGATCCTTCCTTGATCGCAAAAACATAGTGTGGCGTTTTGACAACACCTATTTCTATTATTTACATAGCTTCCCGCAGACCTCTGCACTTGTCACTTGGTGCCCCAGCCCGGGGCACCTAGTGACAGGTCATATAACTCACATTACCAGCATAGAGCGACGCTCCAGCTAATTGAAAATTATCTGTTTTAGACTCTTTAAGCTTTTTAAATATCAAACCATTCTGAACGGCGCCATTTTTTCCCAAGAAACTGCATTTTACTACATTGCCAATCAAATTCAATGTTCTACGAAATTGTCGTACAAATTAGTCTTATTTATGTTTCGTTGTGTGACAATCGGTGACAATTTACTTCGCGGTTGCCAAATCGATGTTTTAAAACGTTTAAATCGTTGCAATACGGTAAATAGAGTGTGTCTGTCACTACCTGCCCCGGGGGCTCATTTCCGTTCAAAATTTGATATTAAAGAAATGAAATCATGTGTTTGAGCTGGTTAAGCGAAAACAACTTCCTAAGGGTCCTTATTATTGATTAAAAGTGCCAGAACGATCGGCAGTGCCGTGTACTGGAAGAATAGCGAGAAAACATTTTGTTAACAAGTCGTAAAATCTGTGATTTTGGGTAATGTTTTTTTTGCTTTTATTCTAGGGGCTAAAATATTTTGTTCAAAGTCTCACTTTCACTTGAACATGATTCCATAGCACAAGACCTTTAGATAAGCCACCTCAAGGTGTCTGAAAGAGCCATAGGGTGGCCAGGGCACCCCTGTGTCACTAGGTGCCCCTGTCACTAGGTGCCCCACCCTCCCTTAACGCCACTCAACTTCCGTCAAATTCAATGAAATTTGGTGTCTCAAGTTACCCCGCACAGTTACCATTTTCTATAAAAGTCAGTATTACCCGATGAATGATGGGTTTCCCTCAAAACACATGCTGCATTTAGAATGTTGAAATAATAGGGTTGAAAGGTACTACAGTCATTTGGGTCTCAGCAAGACGTGTTTCGAGTACCAAGGGAGACTTGAAACACTTCTCTAAAATTGTTAAATTTACTAAAATTGAAAAATCGTTTTAGATCTGACCAGCTTGGTCCCAACCCGCCGTTCACACACTTAATCGTCTTTCCAAAGAAGTATGAAAGAAAGTGCTAGGGCAGTTTTGACCTCCGAATGTGCCGAGCCAGGTGGCAGCTCCAAAAAGGTGGAAAAGCAGAAGTGTCTCAAGTTACCCTTGCTGTCTCAAGTTACCCCGGTTTACGGTACTCCCTAAATTCCAAAACTTGTCGACCCACGCGCCTCTGTTTGAATGGAAGCGACTTACCACCGATTCGGCGGCAAAACGAACCTGTATGAAGATTTATGGCGGCAAAAAACCGGCTGTTGTTCCCATCTAACCTTTACGGCCTTCCAGAAAAGCCACAAACGCTCCTAGACATTAAGTTTCTCATACGTACCTCCATAGCCTCGCGCCGGAGTCCTGGCCGCATCCAAACCGGGACTCTGGCAAATGGTGGTCGCAAACCGAATCCTAGCAAAGCAGCCTGATCGAGGGGGTGATAGGGTACTTCGGAGAAAACCCTGACCGGAAGTCAGCGACAGACCGAGAGAAACAAAAGAGCGTCGTCAGGCCGTGCTGGGCGGTGGTGGGGGTCGAAATCGGCGGGGTGGGGGCAGCATGCGCGCGCCGCCTTACCCCCAATCCGCCGATTTCGCCCCCCCACCACCGCTCAGCACGGCCTCCCGACGTTCTTTTGTTTCTCCCGTTCTGTCGCTGACTTCCGGTCTGGGTTTTCTCCGAAGTACCCCAATACTGCAAGAAATCGTGTACCGTCGAGGGGGGGTAACTTGGGACATTTTTTCAGGGTTTATTGAACGCCAGAGGCAAGATTCTAAACCCCAGCCCATTGGATCCTTTCTATGTAAAAGTTTGACCCTTTCCCCATGATTTGATGCTTGTCTGATTCATTTGCCTCGATTATATCGTTTACAAGCGGTCTCGAAAGAGTGTCCCAAGTTACCCCATGCCCGGGGGTAACTTGGGACAGTAGGAAATTTAGCTACATTCCCATTCATCTATTGATGTTAATGGATGTCATAAATTTAAGTCAAAAAACATGTAGACCAAGAATTTAGGCCTAGGAACTCTTGTAGGACCGATATCGGACTCTATCTAGGGCTCTTCGTGGAACTTTCTTTTCTACTGGTATTTTTCAGGCATTTTCTGAAAATTTCAAAATATGGATTACCAGAAGACAAAACTGCAGAGCAAGGCATCTCTTTCCAAAATCAGCGTAAAATCCGAAGTCTAACTTATGTCAGGGACCGGGTCAGTCAATTCCTGGGAGGCTAGGACTGCTGGAAACATGAGGAAGATACTGTCCCAAGTTACCCCGTGAAATTTCGATTTTTGATAAAGTGAAGTCTGGGCCGAAGATAGGAAAACTTATCAACGCCTTTTTGAGAACGTTCTTGGTTGTGTATGATCTAACAATCTAGAGAGACTAGTCCTTGCACTAGGGTCAACTTGTCAATGTTTGACATTTTATGTCAAAAACCCTATTATGTAGTTCCCGTTTCTAAAATACTAATTGTGATTTTATTCATTCCATCTTTCCGCGCGTGCCCTAAAACCCTCTGAAACAAAACCCTCCCGGGGTTTGACGCTAGGAACCCCCGTCGTGAATGGCAGCCCCAAACAAGCTGTACAGGGCAGACTGTCCCAATTTACCCCCGTTGACGGTACAGACTATTCTGGCATTACGCGGTATAACGGAGATATTACACGTGTTTTATTCGGCCTTAAAATGTCAAAAGTTTGTATATTTAACCGACAATGGTATTACCATCACGTGTATTGCGCGTAATACACGACTTTTGTGTAACTTACGGGTTTGTTATGCGAATGTGTACCCCCTTTAAAAGACTTAAAGGTCTCGCCGAAACATAACATAACATGAGAGTAACGCCATTTCCTGTTCAGTTATTGTGTGAGGGACATACATTCTTAAACGTTTCTTTGATTTGACGAGCAATACTACACTTTGACATGGCAGCGACCAGTCATCGTTTTACCGACACAGTTCCAGGCATTGACCACAGAACTCAAGTGTCTCTTCGTTCAGCACCGACATCTTTTTTCCCCAAGTGCGGAAAAGGAGGTAAGCGAAAAAGGCGCCCCTTTTCCTCCGGGGGGTTCCTTGTGGGCTCGTCGCCCGGCACTGTGAGAAAAATGTAAGGGAGTATGGGGTGATTTGTAACAGATTTCGGAATTCTCTGTACAAAATTAAGAACATTCTGCATATCGGTGTCAAACTTGTGCCAGTTGAGCAGTCTGGCCCTTCATCTAGACTGTGCAGCTCCATTGGATCAATCTGGAGTCCGTAATCTTTGAAATCTAAGACGTTTTCCAAACCCTTGCATGCTGTTACGAATCGCCCCTGCATGGTGTGATTTGTAACAGCCATGGGGCTTTTCATAACATCCTACACATTAAACTAGGGGTACGCGCCGTTTAGTTTGGGCGCGTAGTAGGCGAGCGATGCGTCTGAACACATTCTTATAGGAGATGGCAAAGATTGGAGAATAAGGCCAACACAGTGTGTTCCGTAACGAAAGGGCCGGAATTAATGTCATTTTCGTGATTATCTTACTGAAAACTGCAGGAAACTATGTAAAACTCGACTTCAAAATTTTGGTCCGAAATTGGTAAATATTTGGAAAAGTAAAGGTCTGGGATGAAGTTGGAAGTCATTTTCGTGATCAGTACACCAAACACTGCAGGAAACTATGTAAAACTCGACTTGAAAATTTTGGTCCGAAATTGGTAAATTTTGGGAAAAGTAAAGGTCTGGGATGAAATTGGAAGTCATTTTCGTGATCAGCACACCAAAAACTGCAGGAAACTATGTAAAACTCGACTTAAAAATTTTGGTCCGAAATTGGTAATTTTTGGGAAAAGTAAAGGTCTGGGATGAAATTGGAAGTCATTTTCGTGATCAGCGCACCAAAAACTGCAGGAAACTATGTAAAACTCGACTTAAAAAATTTGGTCCGAAATTGGTAAGTTTAGGGAAAAGTAAAGGTCTGGAGTGAAAATAAAAGTCATTTTTGTGATCAGCACACCAAATACTGGAGGAAACAATGACTCACTGAGAAAATTCTGGTCCAAAATCATATAATTCTAGTTAAAAGTATGGGCCTGCAGTTGTTAACATGAACGCAATTACTAAGTGTGTTTCTTGTTCATGGTGTCGTAACATGAACCCTGACACTGTTACTCAGTCGAGTAACATTCAACAGCGAGGGGTACCTCACTTCGAAAACAGGTGTACACTGACTGGTGACTATACTCAATTTCCACTTTGACTAGACTGAAAATATCACGAAATGCATTGCAAAAATACTAAAATTGGGACAAATTTACGTGGTTTTGCCGACTTTTTCAGGCAGTGACTGGAGTCAGGGGTGTACACTGACTAGACGAAGTGAGGTACCCCTCGTTCAACAGTCAGCATTGAATTGCTTAGTACGATTCACAAATGCTTCAATTACCATTCGATATCTCCTTGTTATTGAACTTATGAATACGCAATGTTATTTGTAATACCTATAAAGCCCCCTTTTTTCTACCTTTTATTTTAAACTAGTGGATGAAACTAGATTTTTCTCAATTAATTTTAAAAAGAGACACATTTACAGGCAGGCTGATTGCAACTACTTTACGGAGAAGACCTTCTGCTAGATCCAATGAATCGTTTCATAGAATCCAATGTCGAGCCCACTTATTGCTAAACGCAAGTTAATCTTATTCATAATGATAATTCATGATGTGATATTTAATTTTTGAAACAGTATAGCATAAGTATTTACCTAACATTCTGAGTAAATTAAAAACTCAAAACCCTGACCGACACAAATTTCCAGTTGTCGCAGGCAATATATGATGAAGTTTTAAAAAAATCGTTCATGAAATCATATGACCAAGTCACTGAATCGTCTCATTGAATCAGATGTCAATGTCAATCCTTTTATGCGCTACACTCACTCACCATATAGTTATCTTTAAGGTTAGTACTATAGTAAACACAGCATTGCAATGAAGCCTTTTTCCCCGAGTCAGTGCCAAGAGTCAGCAATGACTTTTTTATTTGGCAAGATTAGTGTCTGGTTCGTACTTTTGGATTGTATTAATCTATTTTCTTACTGTTATTGAGCAAAACAAAAAACTAAAAGGAATAATGTTTGAGAATAAAAAAGGAAATACACTCTCAAAGCTTACAAAGACCAAATCATTCTTGCAATTATCAAAAACCACATTTACTGACTAAAAACTTTCCCTGTAGCAGGGGAGGGGAGGGGGCGGATGGACGGACGAAACCCCGTAATAATTGTCACTTTCATTTCCGTATTTCACTGCGTTGACACTCCGGAGGGGTTTTTAATCATTCTAGAATGTTGAAAACTAAGGTGGATCTCATTTCCAAACCGTTCTGCTATTCATTTTTTTTTATTTGTTGATTTTCTTTTGTCCCGTATTTGAGAGCCGCGGCCGCAGGTATGAGAAAAATTTGGGAACTAACTGCTGCCAACCTAACCATGCTAAAAACTGATTCAAAAAGATGTTTTCAATATTTCAAACGATACTAAACAGCGATTTGGGAAAAAAAATCGTGTTGGGCGGAAGTAAGACGACGCTAAATGCGGAAAGTAAGGAAACATACCTGTTGTAGCCGCTGAGAAACGTGAGCGTGTACGAAAAGAGGGACAGACGGACAGACAGACTCACGACCCGTCACTTTTTTGGGGCGCCCAAACACGGCAAGGGCTCGCTATCGCTCGCCAATGAAACATCGTCAGGAATGTTATCTCCTCTACCAGTTGTTCTTCGGGGGTCCTGCAGACGTTTAGAAATCTTTATTACAAGCTGCCGTTGACCGCCTCAGCATTAACTGATAGGCTATGTCAAACCTAACCTCACTTTTTTCAATTTTAGAGGAAAGCATAGAATAACTCGCTTTAAAATGCATTCCGAGCAGTGTAAATGTATTGGGGAAAAAAACAGCAGATGATTCAAGAAATAATTCAAGCATTTTTAAAAGCAAAAAAAAACCCCTTTAAATTTTTGTTTTTATAGGGTCTGTTACGAATCACCCCAAATGCCTGGTTTCGCAAGAAATCCGTCTTTAACTATCACTGAACAAAGTAAAAGCAAAATTATGCCACGTGTTTACATTGTAAAGGGGGCACGCTTCAAGGCCCCAACGGTACTTCGATGGTGGATTTTTATACCTTTGGGGGGCCTCAGACAAAAATTCCAAACTCAAAATAAAAGATTTGCCTGTTTGCCGAAATTTCGGTGTACCCTATATTTCAGACGCCCTCCAAAAAATATACCTGAGCACCGATCACATCCGATTCGATTGGGTTTAACGACCCTGTACTTGAAGCGAAAAAAGGGGCCATACTCAGTTTTCCTCTGCTCCCTCCACTTTAGACGCACTTGTTTCGAATCGCCCCCGTTACAAAACCCCCCCATACTCCCCTTTCGGTATTCCCGTTAATTTATTACCAGGATTTTCCGTACTTAAAAGTACGGTGTTTTCCGTACCTAGAAGTACAACAGCGTTTACCGTACCCGGGGGCCCTTCAAAAAGGGCGTCACTTTTTAGGAGGGAGGGGTCCGAGAAATCGTGACCCAAATGTGACATGGGGGGAGGGGAATGAAGGCTTTTTGACATCACACTTTCAAAAAGTGTAAAGTTGCCAAATATACTAGGTGTGAGCCTCTTAAAAATAAACTGAAATCAGCAATCCCCGCCTACTTCAGCTAATTTAAGCTGAAGTAGGCGGGGATTGCTGACAATTTAGTCACCGGCTTAAGTATTTTAGCTGTCTCAGATTTTTCCGAACAAGTTCGCGTTAGACCGGATTCGACCGGAGTGTGACGTCATATTTGAACGGCCCCCTGGAAGTACAGCGATTCCCGTAGTTTGTACAAACACGGTAAAAATGCCGCCTTGAAATCCAAGGGGATGTCTTGTTTATTTCCAAGGGGTTTGAGTGAATTTTCAAAGTGGTTCAAATCAAGATCTTTTTATAGAAATAGATTCGTCTCGACAAGGCAAACAAAAAATGTCAACACATCTCATAGGTTTGGATGGGAAATGACAACGTTATTGAGCTTCAAAAGTACCAAAAAGGTCATTTTTTGACCATCTTTTAAAGTTGTGGGTGGGTGACGAAGAACTCCGCCCCGGTTAAGGGGAGGTTCTGGTGAAAATCTTGCCATTTTCCAAATGGATCCTACAGTCATAATTTGTTCGGAATATAAAATTTTTCAATGGGGAGACTAAAATTTGACTTTTGAAGGCACATGCCAGGCTGTAAACCCAGTCGAAGAGTCTTTTTGAGCCTATTTTGGCTGTATCTTAAAAAATTTCCCTTTCGCATACTATTTTGTCGTAAAAAGGGTTTACCTTGACATTTTTCACTTCTTCGACTCATTTTTAAAAGATTTCCCGGGATGCATAGCTCAAAACTTCCATTTATTATTTAAATTAGCTTTTTAAGCTGAAAAGTCCCTAAAATTTGTCTATTTTTTACATTTTTGATCAATTTTAGTGAAATGCTTGGTTAGAAAGCTTGCGAATAAAAATGCAATTGACTTTTGAGAGGGCATGCCGGCTTTTTAAAAAAAGAATCGAAGAAGGAAAAATGTCTAAGCCAAACCTTTTTCGACAAAATAGTAGCGCAAGAAGATTTTTAAAGTTATAGCCTAAATGGGAGAAAAAGGCTCTGCGACTGGATTAGGGGATAGAATGTGCCCCCAATGAAAAATTTTAATAAATATTGATAAGACATTAAATTTTTAACAAATTTTCACAGTGGGACCTATTTAGGAGAAAATAGCATTTTCACCAGAACCTCCCCTTAACTCGTTCCCGGTCTTTCTCGCACCCGGCTAAGCCGCCCCCAGTTTCATTTGAGACTCGCCCCAGCAGTTGTGCCTACCCGGGCCCAATGCTCATTTTTTGAATTTTCCCCCCAAATACCCCACCTGCCCTTTCTACTGAGCGGTTCCATGCTAAACCAACGAACTCTTGGAAACTCATCTCTTCGATGTGGATGAAACTTTTTTTAGGGGTAGGGGTCATTATGAAAAGATCCAATGTCAAAGGATTTTGCGATATATCACCCCGTTTGGCTGTTGTAACATAGCAAAGTTTTCACTTTGGTCAGGATCATGATATTTCCTTTATTTTTCTCCGTACTTACTGAACGTTTTTATATTTCTTCCGACAAAGGTTCTTTACGTTAAAAGAGCTGGGGAACGCGACGGAAATAGTTTTGAGACGATTGGGTGAAGTTTTGATGTCGCTCTCTCGATTTAACGTAATTTTTTTTTTCTCCTCGAAAAATTGTTGTTTCAAAAATAGCTCATCTTCGATTTCGATGTGACTTTCCTCCCATGATCATCTCACATATTGGAAGAAAATCCTAAAAGGATTTGGTCGTCCCACCGTAAGTTTTGTTTCTGGGTACGAAAAGATGTATCATTTTGGCCGTTTTACTTGAATTCTCGAACGAACTTTCTTAGTTTGCGTCGAAGCTCATGACACGTGAGCATTGTCTTGAGACGAATTCTTTGATGTATAGTAAAGTCATTTTGGACAATTTTGAAAATTTACACCCTATTTTAGTATGAGAGAATTGGTGGCGACTTAACCTGGGGACCGAAGGGACGGGACCGGAAGGGCGTGGGTGTCGGGATAGACCGGGGACGAGTTATTTGGGACGAGTTGACCTGCATCCTTGTGGGTTAATAGCTTTTTCATTTTCCATCCAAACCTATGACATGCGTTGACATTTTTTGTTTGTCTTGACGAGACGAATCAATTTCTGTAAGAACATCTTGATTTGGACCACTTTAAAAAAATTCACTTGATTTAAACCACTTTTTGTGAAATTTGAAAATTCACTCAAATCCCTTTGAAATATAACAGGACATCCCCCTTTGGGCTTCAAGGCGGCACTTTTAAAAGTGAAGTTGAAGAGATCTTGCGTTAAATTCAATTCTAAAGAGTTTTAAGTAAATTTTCAAAATCTCCTAAATTGAATTTGATGTCAAGAAATGACTACTTCTTGACAAGTGCATTGTACAAATTGGGGTGATCGCCGTACTTCCAGGTACAGTAAACGCTGTATTCTAGGTACGGTGAGCACCGTACTTTAATGGGTACGGTAAACGCCGTACTTCTAGGTTCGGCAAACACCGTACTTCAACGGGTAAGTACGGTAAACGCTGTACTTTTAGGACGGTAAATACCGTACCGTCAAAGGGGGTACACGGTAAAAAAAGGAACCTGGTTTTCCCCGGAAGCCAATGGTGAGGCTAGGCGATTCCAGGGACTTCCT
>NW_023144626.1:14094247-14110379 GCF_012932325.1 Thrips palmi | reverse complement strand
GGGCTGGCACGACTATATACTTGAGCACCGATCACATCCGCTTCGATTGATCAAGGACCTCTATTTGAAGTGAAAGAGGGGCCATACTCAGTTTTTCCTCTGCTCCCTTCACTTAAATTAACAACGCATTTGTTACGAATCACCCCTGTTACAAATCCCCCCACAACCCTTACGGGGCTTTTTAGCGATATTCGATTCTATCCGAGTCTTAGCTAGTAAAAAGTAACTGAATGCTAGAAAGTTTGGCTTTTATTTTGAGATTTCTAGACTGAATCTGATCTTTAACTCTCCGCAACACAATTTAAAGTGTTTAAACAATGGTTTTGTTCTTTCAGCCAAGGGAGCCCAGGAAATAACAGTCAAAGTGAGAAGAATGAGTTTTCAGCCAAACCATGCATTGTAGAGGTCAATTTTTTTGGTTAGACAACTTATCTATGGGAAGGTAACATTTAAAAAAAAAATATGGAGCAAATCGGAGGGGGTCGATATAACGGGATATTGAAGTAGGATGGAATAACCCCTTCATGCTTTCTTATGTGTGTGTGTGTATTTCAGTGGTTGCACCTGTCGCCAATCCAGGACATGCCAATTCCTTGCCATCACAGAGAAGTAGTGCCTCTTGCAGAGCAATAGCGAAGCCCGTAACTCGGGAAGGATTGAAACGTGATGTCTCGAAAGTGGTAATTCTACCACCTATAAGGAGAATTGTTCACAAAACGTGGTCTCGCCACGAAAGTAGAAAGAGGGCAATGCACACAATGCAACAGTAAAATTTTATTTCATTAAACACAAGACTTGGTATAGAAAATTGGCAGTGCGATTGCCACTTGCGCCTATGCAACAACACAGTATTTATTTCCATGTGCCAGACCCAGGTGAGCAGGACGGTTTAGCAGACCCAGGGTGGCTAACGAAGAACACTAGGAGCAGGCTCGTCAGCACGCCCCTAAAGAGCTGGCTTCTGGTTCTGAATCTAGGAGCTTGTTAGTGAGAAAGGCCCATAGCAGCTGATTAGTTCTGCTGGGCCTTGAGACCTCGTTCGTGGTGTCAAGCCCTGCACCCTGTTCTCTGAGAAAGTCCTTTAAGAGCTGATTTGTGGAGCTGAAGTTTGCGAGCTGGTTCGTGGGAAAGGCCCATAGCAGCCGATTTGTTTTGATAAACCTTGGGAGCTGGGTCGTGGGAAGGGCTCTTTCTAAGGGCTGGTTTGTGGTGCTGAACTTCGAGAGCTGGTTTGTGGGAAGGGCGTTTGGCAGCTGATTTGTTGTGCTGGACTTTGGTAGCTCGGTCGTAGGAAAGGCTCTTCTCAAGAGCTGGCTTGTGGTGCTGAACCTTAAGAGCTGGTTTGTGCTGCTGAACCTTGGGATTTGCTCCGTGAGAAAGTCCATTATGAGCTGATTTGTGGTGCTGAATTTTGAGAGCTGTAGTGGGGGTAATGAACCGGGAAAAACCCCCATAGAACGTTGCAAATTGGGTTACAAGCAAGCTTGCACACGTCTTCTATTGCCCCAAATGGTCGATTTGGCCCGAAGCACACGTAAAATTTTTCCCTTAGGACTCAAATGGGGGGCGTTAAAGGTTAAAAGTGTTCAAAATTTTCGAAGTTTCAATTTTGACAGTTAAAATCGTGCGACGAATGGTTTTCGCATAATTCGAGGTCGGAGAATTCATTGGCGATGTCAGAACAACGATGAGGTCACCGGAAGTACCGGAAATGGCCGCCATTTTGGATAATGGCGGCCAAATTCTTCGGATTTCGAACGGCTCCGCAACCAGTTGAGTTGGGTGTCGTTCCGATAGTTTCAGGGGTCTCTGAAGGCCACTGTGATGTCAAATTAAAAGTATTTAGCAGAGAAATACAGAAAAAAAGCTTCTCAGCTGTGAAAAATGAATCTGAACGATGCAGTGCTTTCCCGGATAAAGTGAAGGGAACGCAGTTTCTCTGCTTTGGTAAATTAAACATGTTTGATGCGCTGAAATGACGTCTGGGGCGTTCCATGGTAGATTTACACGAGTTAAATCGACCATCTCCGATTTTGCTCATATTTGGCTCAAATGTTGCCCTCATAGGAGGGAAACATCCGTGCAAAAACTCACAGCCGTAGCTCCAGTAGTTTCCGAGATAACAGCGGTTCAAAGTTTTTATTTAAGACTTTCCAAAACTTTTATTTCAAAAGTGTAAAATGGGTCCCATTTCCGTACCGTTCACTCTAGAAGGACGAAAATGGTATCATATCCGTAAAATCACGAGAGGAATCCGAATATGCCCCCCCAAGGATCGTAGCTCAACTCTTTCTATCCGAAATCGCAATTTTTAGCTTATTTTTCAGGCATTTTGGGCTTTGGTGAGGGGGTTCCCAATCGAAAAATCGACTTATTCAGGGTGCAATCGGTAGGTCTCTGACCCTACTTTCAAGTTCAAATGACGAAAGTATGGGGTATTTGGGCCCCCTTTTTCGCTCCACAGCCCGTTGAAAAATAAAAAATCGCCAATTTGACCCATTTTGAGCCAAAATTGCACATATTTGAGGCCATATTGCAGGAGATCGGCACCAGATACAGAGGTCTGCCAGGGCTCATTTGAAAGGAAATTTCATGCCCTTTCGATGTGTGAAATAAAAATCTTGGGTATTGGCCCTCTTTTCACGGTACACGCAGATATGTAAAAGTGTGCAAACCTCAAAAGCGACATAATTCACCAAAATTTGTTTCATGACAGAAATGAAGGTCTTGTGTGCCTCTACCGCACTAAAAACGGTTTTGTAATTCATTTAGAGTGCAGGTACCTTCAGATACGCACCTCATTGCGGGCATTTTGGTGCCAAGTCTATCGAATGAGGGATTTATTTGAATGGTGCAGCACCGGCCACCTCGTTGATGGAATAATTGTTTCCAGCATGGCAAGGGGATGTCCATTAACAAAGGAACGCAGTATTGGACCCTTGAAGACCCGCGCATTTGACGGGAAATTTGATTTTCATTAACTAGTATAGAAGAGCACCGGCAACCACAAATACAACAAACGACGAACGCAAGCTATGTTTCTCATACCGAGTTAGGCCGGGCACAAACGAGGTCCCTGCCATGATCCCTACGTAAACACCTGAAAGGTAAGGGTAGTTCTTTCTCAAATCGCACGACCCCGAAATCGATGTCTCGGATTCGGACCAAAATTGGTGGACTTATTGCTTGGGTCACCAAAACCAAGTTTCTGACCCCGAAAAAATTTTTTTTGCTCTAAAAATATTTTTTTCTCCTAAAAGTGTTAAAAAATGGACCAAAAATCGAATATTCGTCCAATTGACCCTACATTGTGCAAAGTTGTTTTTTCAACGTCTTTTGATCTTATTTATCCTATTTTATCCTATCCCCCTCAGAAATGATTTTTAACAACACTAAAAACCTTGAAAAACGACCAAATTTTAAGAGCAGTTGCCAAAATTCGGGGCACTTTTGAAGGCCATAGAACCGCAAGAAAAAAATGTGGAAAAGTCGGCTTTTTTCTCGGCCAATTTATTCAGTGATGTCCCACGATTTAAAACTGAACGCAGTCGAGCTCCGGTGCAATACTGCAGAAAGACCAAAAAACCCCTATCAAAAGTATAGGGGAAAGACACGGAACGTTACAGGATACGGAACGTTACATTTTCATTCAAACAGGCCTAGTAACTCTCTTGCTATGAATTAAAACACGCCATTTGGTGTGAGCACCTGTTTTAAGATTCCTCAACACGTCCCGAAAGAATCATATCTCTGTTTGGTCTAGAACTTGCCCGGGGAACAGAAAAGCATTTTAAAATCATGGTCGGACACTACCGAAACATAACTATAAAAAAGATTCTGAGCTTTCTATTAACTTCTCAGAGTTCCCGTTTGCACCATTCGACGGCAAAAATGCTACAGATTAATCTGACGACAAGGCTGAGAACTATCAGTGGAGTGCAACGCGAGAAACCATGTTAATTCACATGTAACGTTCCGCAAAGTCAACCACGGAGGACATTTTGCGTTTACAGATTGCACCCAAATCGAGCTCGTAAAAACGAGTTCAGTAACATGTGTCTGATAGATAAAATAATAAAGTTTCCGAATATCTTCTCAGAATCGTTCTACGTTCAATATTACTGAAATTAAGCATCGAAACTTTGAATTTGTGGACGGGGGACATGCCGGAACGTTACAAAATGACCCTTTGGAGCACTTTATCGACATCTTCTGAATTGAAAAAGTGGTGACTCAAGATGGATAAGAGTAGGCGACGTCGAGCCCAACACAACGCACCAAACCGCACCTCAATAGGTTAAAAAATAACGATTATAGAGCCAAAAGACACGAAAGATACCCTTATTTTGGCAACTGCTCTTAACGTTTTCTTGAATACCCAAAAAATGCATCCGAATTTTTTCATGAAAATTTGTTTTTGAATTCATCTTTTGGTCCTCTAACATGTGTCAAAAAATTGGGAGATTTAAATTTGCTTCCCTTTAAAATAATTTTTTTCCACTTTTTTCAAAGAAAATTTTCACTGAAATGACTCAATTTATCAAGTTTCAGCAAGACTATTAAAGTCTGATGGCTCCTTGATCCCCCTGGATGGGCAGGGATGTTTGGAAAAGTATTACTGAGTAGATAGTAGCTTCAAGATGTTTATTTTTAATTATTTTGATGGTTGACAGGCAATACCGGTAAGTTCCTCTAGACTCCGACGAAGTCCCGGCCCATAGGCCCCGATCCGACCCCGACCGGGTCCCGACTTGGCCCCGACCCGGCTCCGACCCGGCCCCGACCCGGCCCCGACCCGGCCCAGACCCGGCCCAGACCCGGGCCCCGACCCGGCCGAGACCGGCAAAGACCCGGCCGAGACCCCGGGAAAGACCCGGCTCAGACCCGCCAAGTGGCCGGGGCCCGGGCCCACACCCCGGGCGCCCGATAGGAATCCGGCACAGCCTTGGCTGAGCCCCCGGGAGATTTCCCACCGACCGGCCAAATCCGGGCCCCGGTGTAAGAGTGCAACACCCGAAGAGTGGTCTACCTACACTGTGCCCGGCGGAACCCGCCCAGTCCGGACTCACGGTGTAGGGAGGTGCACTCTTACACCGTGGCCGGACTCGGTCGGACTCTGCCGGGGCTTAGCCAAGGCTTTGCCGGATTCCATGGGGGGACCGGGTGTCGGCCCGGGGTTTTTTACGGGTCTCGGCCAGGTCTTTGCCGGGTCTGGGCCGGGTTGGGCCGGGTCTCGGCCGGGGCGGGGCCAAGTCGGGACCCGGTCGGGGTCGGATCGGGGCCTATGGGCCGGGACTTCGTCGGAGTCTAGAGCAACTTACCGGTATTGCCTGTCAACCATCTAAAATAATTAAAAATAAACATCTTGAAGCTACTATCTACTCAGAAAACATTTCCAACATCCCTGCCCATCCAGGAGGACCAGGCCCCATGAGACTTGAATAGTCTTGCTGAAAACTTGATAAATTAAGTCATTTCAGTGAAAATTTTTTTAAAAAAAGTAAAAAAAATTATTTTAAAGGCAATTCAATTTAAACTCCCCCAAATTTTTTTGACACTGTTAGAGGACCAAAAGATAAATTTTAAAAAACAAATTTTCATAAAAAAATTGGGTGCTTTTTTTGGGTATTCAAAAAAAACGTTCAAATTTGGTCGTTTTTCATGGTTTTAAGGGGTTTAAAAAATCATTTCTGAGTGGGATAGGATAAAAAGGATAAAATAAATCAAAAGACGTTGAAAAAAAACTTTGCACAATGTAGGGTAAATTGGACAAACATTCGATTTTGGTCCTTTTTTTAACACTTTTAGGGGAAAAAAATATTTTAGAGAAAAAAAATTTTTTTCGGGGTCAGAAATGGTTTTGGTGACCCAAGCAATGAGCCCACCAAGTTTGGTCCGAATCCGGACATCGTTTTCGGGGGTCGTGCGATTTGAGAAAGAACTCCCCGTAAGCAAGAACCAACAGTTTTTCTTATAAGTTGCCAGAAAGTGCTACTTTCCCCCCCCAAAAAAGTAGCACTTTTTGGCAACTTATAAGAGAAAACTGTTGGTTCTTGCTTACCTTTCAGGTGTTTACGTAGGGATCATGGCAGGGACCTCGTTTGTGCCCGGCCTAACTCGGTATGAGAAACATAGCTTGCGTTCGTCGTTTGTTGTATTTGTGGTTGCCGGTGCTCTTCTATACTAGTTAATGAAAATCAAATTTCCCGTCAAATGCGCGGGTCTTCAAGGGTCCAATACTGCGTTCCTTTGTTAATGGACATCCCCTTGCCATGCTGGAAACAATTATTCCATCAACGAGGTGGCCGGTGCTGCACCATTCAAATAAATCCCTCATTCGATAGACTTGGCACCAAAAAAGCCCGCAATGAGGTGGTATCTGAAGGTACCTGCACTCTAAATGAATTACAAAACCGTTTTTAGTGCGGTAGAGGCACACAAGACCTTCATTTCTGTCATGAAACAAATTTTGGTGAATTATGTCGCTTTTGAGGTTTGCACACTTTTACATATCTGCGTGTACCGTGAAAAGAGGGCCAATACCCAAGATTTTTATTTCACACATCGAAAGGGCATGAAATTTCCTTTCAAATGAGCCCTGGCAGACCTCTGTATCTGGTGCCGATCTCCTGCAATATGGCCTCAAATATGTGCAATTTTGGCTCAAAATGGGTCAAATTGGCGATTTTTTATTTTTCAACGGGCTGTGGAGCGAAAACGAGGGCCATACCCCATACTTTCGTCATTTGAACTTGAAAGTAGGGTCAGAGACCTACCGATTGCACCCTGAATAAGTCGATTTTTCGATTGGGAACACCCCTCACCAAAGCCTCAAAAGTGCCTGAAAAATAAGCTCAAAATTGCGATTTCGGATAGAAAGAGTTGAGCTACGATCCTTGGGGGGGCATATTCGGATTCCTCTCGTGATTTTACGGATATGATACCATTTTCGTCCTTCTAGAGTGAACGGTACGGAAATGGGACCCATTTTACACTTTTGAAATAAAAGTTTTGGAAAGTCTTAAATAAAAACTTTGAACCGCTGTATCTCGGAAACTACTGGAGCTACGGCTGTGAGATTTTGCACGGATGTTCCCTCCTATGAGGGCAACATTTGAGCCAAATATGAGCAAAATCGGAGATGGTCGATTTAACTCGTGTAAATCTACCATGGTCTGTTCAAATGTGTACTCGCATTTTAGGTCCAACATTAATTTGTAACTGTCATATCTCGATCTCAAAATCTTGAAAGTATGTGAAGAAATCAAGATAGCAAACTACGTCCAGAAAAACCCCAAAACGAAAGTGAGGAAGGATAATGACCCTGCAAGTTCTATGGCGTGCTTGGCACACTTCTGTGCCGATGATCTTCGAAGACATTCCATGGGCATGAAGCAAAAAATTTGCCTTCGCTTCAAAAAGGACCTTACATCTGAAACCAGATAGCCGTAACTTGCCTCGATTAGGTATCATAACGTTATTGTAAGCAGTGAGACTGAATGTATACTTGACATTAAATTCCAGAGACGTGTGCTCTGAGAAGCTTTTATAGAGTTAATTATAAGGAAACGATGTTATGCCGTGCGTCTAAAAGTTGAGTAAAAGAATGAAAAAGATAAGAAAAGTTTTCCTTCTAATGCAAGAGTTTTATCTGAACTTTGTGTTCCTGAAAGTTAAGAGGGTTTTTTTATTTGGTCTAGCTTTAAAATTTTGAACGTGTTGTGGCCTAATGTTTTTTTTTCTTAGTCGACATCTAAAGCTGCGCAAGAAAGGTGTGAGAAAGGACAGAACGAGATGCATTTAATGTATGGAGAAACATCAAAGCCTTCTGTTGAAACATTGTCAGGAACAGATGAATCTGTAAGCGAATAAAAACCGTCTAATTGGTAACTGTGTATAATGTTTCAAATAATTTTTGGTACATTTTCATTTTATATTTTTCATTAGGTTTGGGAAATGATGACTCTTTTTTTGAAGGAACTGATAGTTTTTTTTTGTCGACTGCTGTAAGTTTCTTTTTTATTACTTTTATAATTACAAAAGGTGTTTGGGGATAACAAAAACTTTCTTCCATAGTCGACATCGAAAGAAGGTTCAGCAAAACTAAGAGAAAACATAGGAAAAGAGAAAGAACACGAAACCCGATAGAGAAGACAAGGGGACCGAAACAATTGAAACAGTAAGAAATCACAAGGTTGTTAAAATAGTAATTTTTTTTTTGAAGACTCACTAACTGTTAACCATTGTAGGCTGACAAAAGTACATCTGTCTCTGGGGTAAGGGGGGGGTCATGCCATATACTTCCCCCGATGCGCAAGAAGAAAGAGAGGGAATTGACATTGACTTCCCTGAGCGAAATAATAAGTTGAAACCCAAGAGAAAAAATGATGCATCTCCTGACAAGGTATTTACCTTATGGTTGTATGTAGCAGCATAAATCATGTTTAAATTTTAATGCTCGTTGTCTTCATTAGGCTGACAAAACCACTTCTATGTCTAGTTTCTGTGAAACTGAAGCAAGTCCTTTGGAAAAAGGAAATGTTATAGTGGAGGCTGAAACTGGTGAAGGGGGAAAGAAAGACAAGGGGAAAATCAAAACCAAAGAAATCCAAAGAAGAAGAAGAAGGCAGAAACAGAAAAAAGGTATTTTTTTACATATTGTTATGTAGATGTTGACCTGTATAGTTAGCGTGACTTTTACATTAATTTTACTTTTGGGTAGGATTCTTCTGACGATGAAGTGAATGCCTTGAACCAAGCTAGTGAAACTCTGCAAGATTTCAGATCAGTGAAAGATCTTGTGGAAAAGTTATATTTAAATGTGTAACATTTGAAGTCGTCCAGACACAAAATGGGAAGACAATCCGAGTGCAGCTTGAGGAGAAAGTTAAAGAGGACCAGATAGATACCTTTTTGTTATTTGCCAAGGCGGTTTTTGAAAGTGGTTGAGGAAAATATCAAGCAGTATATTGCCATTTGCAAGTCAGAGAAGCCGTTTTTTTTGGCTTTTTAGGTTTGAAGGGGGAAGGGGTTTCCCAAAACCACTTTACTAGGATTCAGAAAAGCTCAACACAATCAAATATATCTTAAAAATCTTAATACAAAAAGTATTAAGATACGTAGTTTAAGATACGTACAGACACCGTGTTTTTGGCAGGCTACTGAGTTGCGCTGCGCGCGTCCGCTCGCTGTCGCTCGCGAACGCGCTCCGCACTGTGGGAAAAAAACACAGTAAATCCTGTAGTGATCAGTACAGCTGTCACTGTAGTTCAGAGTACAGGATTTACCGTCCTTTTTTTACAGGATCTACTGTACTTTGTACGGGATTTACTTTACCACAGGAGTGGAGTACGTGTTAAGGGAAATGTCCGGATCCCGGCGACCCCCAAGTTTTACCGGTAAATGATAGGAGTAACCTCCCCAAACCCCGGGGAAATGTCTGTCCGAGCCAGGTTCTCCTATCATTACCGGGAAGTGTTGCGGTAAATCGACATTTCCCGGTCGGCTGCGGGAAATGTTGAGTGGGAGGTGGTTATGGTGTCTAGGTCAAGGTGTCTATTATTGGGTCGCCGCTACAGCAACCGACCCCGGCGCGCTACCCCCAAAATTCGAAATTTTCAGTCTTAATCCCTCAAAGAAAAAGTAGAACATGTTGAAAAAAAAAATTTCCCCTCTCCAACCAACCTCCTCACTCAACTTTTCCCCGCAGCCGCCCGGTAAATGTCGATTTCCGCAACATTTCCCCGGTAAATGATAGGAGAACCCGACTTTTCCCCGGGGTTTGGGTAGGTTACTCCTAACATTTACCGGTAAATCTTAGGAGTCGCCGGGATCCGGACTTTTCCCCTTGACATATATAATAATATATGGCGTTATTTTCACACCGCGTGTCTGCAACGGCTAGTCACGCCATAATTTGGCTATGTGTCCGCCCATTACTTTTCCAGTGAATGCAATCCCTTTAAAAATGCGCTTCAATTATGATTTTCATTTACAGTCGACACCCAAAACAAGACCAAAACCAACCAAGAAAAGAAAAAAGAAAAAGCAGGACAAGAACAAAAAAGTGGACATGGAAACAGAGACAATTCAAACTGTAAGTACTCAACCATACTCACCACTAATAAAAGATTTCCAGGCTGACAAAACAACATCAGTACCCGGTTTGTCAGGCGGAGATGTAATGCCGTTACAAAACCAAGCAGTTGAAGAAAGCGAAGAAACCCAACAAAGATGACAAAGGAAATGATACGGTACTGGTAACACCTCTATAAACACGCTTTAGCACAAAATTACCAAGTCACTAAATTATTATTTGCAGGCTAAAAAGAGTACATCTATAACGGGTTTGTGCCCAAATGATACCCCAAAAAGATATAACAACAGAGGAAATAAAGAAATACGCCTCTAACAAGTGCCACAAAAGAAAAGCCAAAAAAAAGGACAAAGATACAGACAAAGAAAAACATAAGGACACAGAAAAAAGGAAAGGTTCTTCAATATATAAAAAAAGAAATACATTTGCTTAAGCACAAGCTTTTTCAAACCATATTTTTTTCTCGGGGTAGGATTTTCTGATGAGGCGAATAAGCTAAACAAACGAATGAAAATCTAAAAATTTTCGATCAATTAATGATTTCCCTGAGAAACATTACTAAAATGTTGAAATCGGTACAACCCAAAACAGCAAAACAGTCAGAGTTCAGCTACAAGAGAATGAGATAAAGTATTTGCTCACCTTCCTAGGAGATTCCTAAAGGTTATTGAAGATAACCCAAAGGAATACCTAACCATTAGCAACTCAGATAAACCATTTTACATGGTTTTCCCTTTGGTTGAAAGGAAAAGGCTTCAGATACATTTTACTCGAAACCCGCAAAAGCATCAGTAAACATAATCAACATAGTTCTTCATCTGAAGCTAATAAGTACTGCTAATTTGTTTTTTTTTCATGCTTTTGTAGTGTAGGGCACTATAAGTGATTAGGACGGGAAAGGGACGAGAGAGAGAGTAGGGGTTCACGGGTTTTATCAGGGAGATCCGCACAGACCGAGACCAGGCGCGGACTAATGACCCGGCCTGAGGCGCGATCCAATTATAGTCTGGGCAACAGTGACACCGCTTGGTGGGTGAGTTCAGAAGGAGGAGTATTGTAGGACCCTTTGCCAAGAGTGAGGGAAGCAAGCCGGAGTGGGGAAGAAGACGAGAAAAAAAAATGCTGACTGACACTTGTTTGCTCTGCTTTACACCGTCAAATCTCTACACCACTCCCAAAAAGTTAACCCCCTTTGCCTTTGTTAAGCTATTCTTTTCCTATTCCTTTTCCTTCACTGTGGCAAAAAGCTACGGAAAATTCTGTAAAACTTGTGGTAATTCTCCGTAGGCCCCTTATCAATATTCTCCGTAGGCTCTTACAGTATTTTCTGTAGGACCGCACAGTATTCTCCGTAGGACCGCACAGTGATCTCCGTAGGACTATACAGTCTTCGAGGTCCTACGGAGAAAACTGTGCGGATTTTCAGAGAATACTGTGGGCCCCACGGAGAATACTGTAAGAGCCTACGGAGAATATTGATAAGAGGGCTACGGAGAATCCTGGCAAAAAAATTAACAGGATTTCCCTACCTTTTTCCACAGTGTTTTGTACGTTCTTTATTAAATTTCCATTTTTTGTTGTTAAGTTGTCATTCTGTCTGGGTTGGTAATACTGACTCTGTGCCTTTCTTAGTGTTGTTTTTTTTCTGCTTTTGACTTGCCTTTTCAACCAAAACAAAAGTTCCCTTTAGGCAATTTTTGGGTTATACTTTGAGACTTTGTGAAACACATTCTACTTCTCCGCAGTCTTCACTCCGCATACGCTCTGTTACAGGCAGCGTTGCCCCTCTTGGCGGTCCCGTCTCCCTCGAGTTTGACTGGGGCGGCAAGTTGTATAAGTGGAACGGGTATGAGGCTGATATTGCGGAGGACTGTATTGTGGGTAGCGACATGATGGCGCACTTTGTCGTCAATATATTGTACTCGAACCGTACGATCCAAGTGTGCCGCGACCCCCGGCACTTCCTGCTACCACCGCGAGGCCGTTCGGCTTCCCTTCACCACAAAAGAGGGCGCTTCCGCCGCCCCCCTTTTCGGTGTACTATGTGGTGCGCAGCGGCCCCCGGTTCGAGCTGCCACCTGGCGCCATCTGCCCGATCATGGCCACCATTGCGCGCGGTGACGGCCTGCCGTTCGAGGAGGATCTTGCTGGAACCCGTGGCGCCGGAAAACCCCGGCGGCGTCATGGCGGCACAGACGGCCCCCATGGCACCGCACGTCGAGAGGCCTCTTGACATGTCCACGGGGGCGCCACGGGGAGGACCTGCCACGGCAACCTCCGGCCGCGCGGACACATCCGCGCGTTCGCGAGCAACAGCGAGCGGACGCGCGTAGCGTCACTGCCGAAACACATGCCTGTTCGTCACGCGACCAACGAAAAATCGCCAAAAAGATATACCACTAACTGATAACCCCTAGGTTAAGCTAGGTCCCTTTCCATCCGATTCCGTTCCCTTTCATCTCCTTCGCTCACGTTCCGTCCCAGGCTTCCCTCTCATTCTCTCCCCTTCCGTCACATTCGATTCCGTCCCACTGCATGCCGTCTGTTCGTCACAGTTTCAGAACTTCCTCCGTCCCATTCCCTCCCCTTCCGTCCCATTGGATGGCGTCTGTTCGTCACAGTTTCGGTTCCTCCTCCGTCCCCTTCCGTCCCATTCCTTTGTAGCCAACAAATTACTGACAGACTAAAACTGAATATTGTTAAACGGAGGCACCGGCAAGCCTTGGATGCAGAGTGGGTGAGGGTGATCAGCTTTGACTTTTCTAATCTCGCAAATGTTTGGGCGCCAGGCGACAAAGTCACCATCAAAGGAAATAGGCTACTTGAACTCAACACCGATTTAACAATAACAGGAACCATTTTAATAACGGACAGATCACGCTTAACTCAAGCACAGAACTCACACCAAGGGCAAAACTCAAGCCCATACAAATCCATACTCATATCCATACACACAATCACAAATACAATCAAACCGAACCAACGGTAATCACAAACAGAACTAAATTAAAATCAGCACGGGCACGCCATGGGCACTGGCTTCAGCAGAATATCAACAGCTCGAATAAGAACCGTACAAATTCTATCAAATCAAAAGAACTTAACTAGTTCACTGAAGAGTGCAAAGATAACCTCTCCCAAGGTATGACTAAAACACACTGGGCAAGATTAGTCCAATACCCAGGCGAACACAAACTCATAAAGTGTCTCAACGAAAAGACTGCCTGACTCAAACAGATCAGTTTTGCTACTTGCAAACAATTCAGAACTTTGAACTAAGAAACTAAACCAAAGACTTACTGAAGTACACACTTATAACTGAGACACATAATCACAGCACTGACTGCGAACTTCTCACTCGGAAGATTTGTCCATATCCAAATCACTTCACTACACAAGCTTGCAGGTCCAGATCTCGGAGTGAAGGAACACATGGCGGAGAATGGCCTCAACGCACAGTGTGACGAACCAAATACAAAACCCTGAAAATACACAATACAGGAGTTCAAGGAGTAAGCTAAAGCATGGCAAACCATGGGCAACATAACCTCCAAGTTAACGATAGCAAAAGTGGAATAGGCCACGGACAAACTCACCGAGGACAAAGTACAGATTATACTAAGTTGCTAAAACTAGATGAGACCTCTCGGGTAAGGGAAACAGTGGGACTACATGACGAACTTAGCCAGGCCGCCGAAGCGAGCACTGGAAGTTGTTAACAGAACGAAAGTCCACAGCTGAATCACAGAACACAGAAAACACGGAAGGGCGCAAACTTCCGGAGACAGTATGAAAAATAGTAAAGAACGAACCCAAGTCGAAAAGAAGATCGAAACGGAACGAGATATGGAAAATTCAGAGGGCAGTAGTAGAGAGGGAAATTTAAACAAGTAACAGACGCAAAGTGGATGTTACACCTTCCCCTCCGATCCCATGGGATTCCGTCCCACTCCGTCCACTTCCATCCCACTTCTGACTCCAATGTTAATCAGGAGACTCGGTAGGGAATAAGTGGTTTATCAGGGATGGGTGGATGACTCGAGACAGGACCGATGTACAGTGTCAGAGCTAGCTGCCTGGTTGCTACGCGACATTGTTGCGAGGGTGGCCGGCAATAGCCGGCAGGTGGTAGTCACTCAGTAGCCTGCCGAAACACATGTCTGTTCGTCACGCGACCAACAAAAAATCGCCAAAAAGATATACCACTAACTGATAACCACCCTAGGTTAAGCTAGGTCCCTTTCCATCCGATTCCGTTCCCTTTCATCTCCTTCGCTCACGTTCCGTCCCAGGCTTCCCTCTCATTCTCTCCCCTTCCGTCACATTCGATTCCGTCCCACTGCATGCCGTCTGTTTGTCACAGTTTCCGACCTTCCTCCGTCCCATTCCCTCCCCTTCCGTCCCATTGCATACCGTCCCCTTCCGTCCCATTGGAAGGCGTGTGTTCGTCACAGTTTCGGTCCCTATTCCGTCCCATTCTCCTTCGTCCCATCAGATATCGTCCCATTCCGTCCCCTTCCGTGTGACCTTTGATCACACTTTTGTGGTTAAGACAAGGCTATGCCGTGCCGTGAAAGCTCTGCGTGTAGGCGACATCGGCCGCATCGGCCAGTGCGACCGCCTCGAGCCCCCCGCCCGCCGCGACGGCCGCGTATTGTTGACGCTTGGGAGGTCCGCGCGCTCGGCGGCCCCCGCCTGCTGGCCGGTGCTGACAATGGCGACGCACCTCCTGGTGGCGGCGCCCTGGTCGAAAGTCGCGGCACTGTATTACAGTGCGGTTAAACCGCACAGCAAATGCCCACGCCCGCGCCAACGCCGAAGCTAAGGTCAAGGCCCAGGCCTAGCCCCAGCGTCAGCCCCAAGACCACCCTAGCCCAGGCCAGCCCAGCCCAGGCCAAAGCAGCCGGGAAGACGGCCGCTTCACCTCCATCCACCCCACCGCCCTCTTCCGTCCCTCCACCGACCTGGAGGAGCTCCCTTTTGGGGTAGTGCCCCCCCCCCCCCCCCCCGTCCCCTGCTTCGATTGACGTCGACGCCCTCACCCCTCCGCCTACTCCTCCCCCTGAATGGAGCGAGGAAGACTTTGATGATCTGATGAAGCTGAGCTGGAGCGCTGCCTCCCTTGAGGATGACGCCTACAACGCCATGATAGTAAGTTCGTGGTTTTTAAAAAAAGCTTTATCATTCATTAATATCACCTTTCTAGTTTCATATTCTGTCTTTTCTTGTTTGCAGAATCTTCTCAACTCCAGCTTTGAAGAGTCAGCCGCTGTGGGGGAAGTCTTCCATGGAAGCGAGGACCCTGTCACCCAGGAGACCACACTGCAAAAAATCAGTGTCAGATACGGATCATGCTACGGCGTTCCGTATACCCCAATGGTGATACGGACATCTGCCGTATCACTTCTCCCATAAGAGCCTATGCTTTGTAAAGCGTGGTACGGAAATTTAACGGAAAATGTACCGCTAATTTTACACCGGAGGTTGCCGTTTCGGTTTTCCGTTTGTGAAATAGTCCAAAATGCTCTACGGACAGTGAGGAACGGACGCTCCGTAACGCAAAGTTCTCTGACGAAACGCATGAAACGGTCACTCCGTAGGGATACGGACTGGCCGTTACACGTTATCCGTTATAGAAATTTGAGTTACGGAGTGTCCGTTCCCCACTGTCCGTAGAGCATTTGGACTATTTCACAAACGGAAAACCGAAACGGCAACCTCCGGTGTAAAATTGCGGTACATTTTCCGTTAAATTTCCGTAGCACGCTTTACAAAGCACAGGCTCTTATGGAAAGAGTGGTACGGCGGGTCCGTATCACCATTTCAGGGGGTATACGGAACACCGTAGCATGACCCGTATCAGACACTGATTTTTTGCAGTGCACCCAAGGCGACCCAAGGCGAGTCCGGGGATTCATCAGCTCCCGTAAGTTCGTTTTAAAGTTTAAAATTTTTTTATTTCGTTGAAGAAGCAGTTGACTTAATTTTTTTTTTCAGGCCCCCTTCCCTTCCCAGCCTCCTTCCACCCCTTCCCCA
>NW_023144626.1:14071892-14093747 GCF_012932325.1 Thrips palmi | reverse complement strand
CACTTGATAAGAAATGGGCGAGAACAACAAAGTTTGGTGACTCTTTTGTCTGCTACTGGATGTTCAAGGAAAGGTTGCATTACATTTTTCTTGTAATGCATAAGTATTGTTTGCTTTTAGACAATTAGGTGGTACACAATTGTGCCGTTCTTTGCTTTGCTGTGCCTTCAGTTTTCCTACCTGTAGTGTCTGTCCCTACTTTTCCGCAATTTTTGGCAGTTCCTTTAACTTTTCTCTTTTGTCCACAGGTTTTGCTGCAATTTTATTGTGGAGTGATGGGGTCGCTTCCAAAACCAGCTGTTGTTGCCACAAGCACCAGGGATGATGTGAGCGCCTTCCTCCATTCTCAGGGCACACTGAAGCCGGAGACCATCAGCTTATTTTTTGGTGAGAATAGTTTTTGTGGTTTCCCTTTATTTTCTGTCATTCTTTTTGATGTGTGTCCTGGTGCTTTGGTTCTGCTTTGTCTTTTATTGTGTTGCTTTGTTTTGTAGGATTTTAGTCGTGCTGGTCATTTACATGTTTAATGCGTCATGGAATGGGAAGATGATGAGATGGACAATGGTGGTGGGATGGTGGTTGATGTGATTCATGATGACGATAATCCTGATGAAATAAGTGATGATGGTAGTTCAGATGGTGAAATTGATCCCAGATATGATGCCTTAGAGAGATTACCCAATGGTGAACCAGACATCAAACATGCTGCCGTTAAACTGATTGTGGACATGAGAGTAGTCCCTACAATGACAAGAGTTGGTGTTCGCAGGGCGATGAATGCTGCAGAACTTGTTATTAAAGTAAACAATTTATCTCTCAGAAATAATGTTGAGCAATATTTGACTAGAATGGATCAAATTGATACACCCCGGGGTCAAGCTCTTCTTGAAAAGTTTGAGAAACCAAGCCCTTTTGATGGCATCAAGTCTGATGGAGCACAGATATCTGGTATCAAGCAGTATTACTCTTATATTCAGCCTGCAACATGTAACGTTGGTGAACATTTGGATTTACGATTGGAAGATAATGGCTTTTATGGTTTGAGACCTGTGCCAGGTACTTATCAATCCGTTTCTTTAATCGAAATCCTTAAGTTGGTGGCAAGGAAAACCGACATCATGGAATATGTTAATAACTTGCGACCCTCTGAGGATGGTGTGCTTAGGTGTTTCACTGATAGTGATCAGTATCGGAGGAGTGAGTTCTTTCAGCAGTTTCCTCATGCGTTTCAAATTGCTTTGTATTATGATGATGTGGATGCATGCCGTGCACAAGGACCCAAGAGTGGACTGCACCAGATGGGTCATTTTCTTGTTAAAGTTTTGAATCTCCCTTCTTGGATCAACTCTACATTGGCTGCACTCCACCCAGTTGTGATGGCAAATTCACTTGATTGTCAGGGTACTTTTGATGGTGTTCTCCATCGTTTTGTGGCTGAGATTCAGCGACTGGAAGGGCCAGCAGGTGTGAGAGTGTTTATTAGTGGAGAATTTGTTGTCTTAAGAGCTACACTGGTTGCTGTGAAAGCTGACTCCAAGGCTGCGCACGAACTCTTAGGTCTTCTGAGTTGTAGTGCTCGTCATTTCTGCCGGCAATGTATGATCTCAAGACAAGAGCTTCATTTTGGGGAAGTTGCCTTTGGAGCAAGGCGAACACCTGAGTTGTCAGATGCTCAGTTGCAGAGGGTTGCGCAGAACGATGCGTACAGTACTGAATGTGGGCTTAGATACAGGACGTGCCTTCATGACACCCGTTACTTTAGATTAGAAAATAACTGCAACTTCGACCTCATGCATGATGGCGCTGAGGGTGTGGTTATTATGCTAATACGATTGTGCCTAAGGCAGTTCATTTGCATTGAAAATTTGTTCACAGTTCCTGAACTTAATCAAAGAATATTTGCATTCAATTATGGGAAACAAAACATCAAGGATCGTCCAACACCAAACTTCACCCTTGAGTCCCTCCAACAAGCTGACAGAGTACACAAGCAGAAGATGAATGCAGCCCAGACCCTAGTTCTTTTCAGAGCCCTTCCTTTCTTATTGGACAATATTGGAGAAGAGGGTGTTGATCCAGACCATCCTCACTACCAAATGTTACTGCTGCTGTCACAAATTCATCAGATGGGTTCTGCACCAGCCATCCCGAGAGATGCTGTCCCTATGATGGGAAGACTTCTAGAGGTGTTCAGACGCAGCTGGTACATTGTTTTTCCTGGCATTGATCCAATTAATAGATTCCATCAGCTCATGCACCTTTCTGAAAATACTTTAGAAAAAGGACCACAGAGGCAGTTCTGGTGCTTTAACGAAGAGGGAAAGAATTGCCCAGTAAAAAGGCACTTAACCACCACCAACAACTTCGTAAACCCTCAGATGACTACTTTACAACAGCAACAAATTTTTCAAGCAAAGGTTTGGGGAACCAGATCTCGTAACATTGAAAAGGAGGTCAAATATGCTGGGAAAACAACAGTGTTAGTTGGTACTCTGCCTGTCGCTCTTCAGCTAAGAGCTTTAGGCTTTGCTGATGATGATGAAGTCAGGTGTGCTAGAGCTGTGCAGGTTCGAAGCTTCGAGTACAGGATTGGAGAATTTCTACTGTATGTCATAGGTTCCCAGAACTTGGATAATTTGCCTAGCTTTGGAAGAATTGCTTCAATTATTTGTCCTGAGGGCACTGATATAGTATGGATTGCTCTTCAGCACTGGCAGACAGTAGGTCTGGTAGAACGGTTCAATGCATACCATGTTGCCATGCTTGAAAACGCTCCTACCCATCTTATTGATGTGGAAGATCTTCCTCTGCATGCTCCTATTAGTGCTTGGCAAGACTACTCGACTGATAACACTTACTTGTGTCTGAAACATTCAATGTTTTGACTAGATGGTGAGTGGGTTTGCATGTATCATTTCCCCTCTGTGTTGGATATATGGGCATGTTGGGTGTTGCTTTTGTTTTTCTGGGAGGAAGAGGGGCTAGTTATAATTTTTAAGCATTTTGTTTATTTCTTTTAAACTGCATGCAACAACAATGAAGAAGTTTCAACTTATCGTGTCGTTTGTTTTTGCTTTCATCTGTTTCAGAACAAGAAGTTGATGGAGAGGCTTTTCTTGAACTTAATGATGAAACTCTCCGACAAGATTTTAATGAGATAACTTTTGGGGAGAGGAAGAAAATTTTGAAAATTATAAGCTGTCTCGTTGGGCCAGATGCTAACACAAGCTCATCCTCTGCTAGTGACACATTAATTTTGAACGATTCATCATGCTCCTTTATTAATTCTTCTGGCTCATCTATAATAACATTGGATCAAGATTTGGTATTATATTTATTGCATTCCACTATTTGAATTGAAATCAAATTTTTGGTCTTGTGCTATATTACTTTCTTTTTTTGTCAATGAAGGGCTGTGCAGTGCTGGAAGGCTATGTTGATGATGATGGTGTAGTCCGACCAATTTCAAACATTGATCAAGCTAAGCTGGAACCCTGTATTAGTGCTTCATTCATTAAGAAACGGAAAGCTTCATCAAATAATTACAAGAGAGATCGATTAAAGAAAAGAACTAGCCCTGAAGAAGTGGTGTGTTATGATCTTCATTTTTTTAATAACATCTTTTAATAACATCTAGTTATAAGTGTTACATTATATCTCTTATCTGAAATTAATGAATGTAACTTTAATGTCCACAGACTCCTATGGATATAATTCCCATTCTACGAGATTCTGAGGCTGGTTGCCAAGTTGAAGAATTTATAAATGAGAAAGGGTTTTTGTCTGTTTCTCATCAAATTACTCTCATGAAGATATTACATAAATATGTAACAAGCAGCAGAGAGAGTCCATTGAAGCAGTAAGTTCCACTTAAAGCTCTCAAAGTATTCAGTCTTTGTACAAATTTATCTTTTACTGGTCTTCTCTGTTCTTTTTCATCAATAGCTATCCAGAGGCAACAGTTAAGATTGCGATGGCGAAGGGAATCACATCAGCTTTCCCCGCCTTAGCGGATAAGGGACCATGCCCCTGGGTAAATGAATACATATTTATTTGATATGTGAAGATGATGTTCAATGCCAGCAATATAACTAATAAACCAAAATTATTCTGCTTTCAGGAGTCGTGGTCGAGAATAGTTCAAAATAAATTTGAGACAGTTCGCTCAAAACTACCAAAAGAGAAGAAAAAAAATAATGTTAAGAGCGGTTGCAAAAGTTCGAGTACAAACTCCACTTCTCGACCAGAATCCACATCCGCCTCATCTTCTAAAACTATTGTTCCATCTGCTTCCTCTACGCCTTATACCAGCTCTAATAATCCTGAAATCGAGTCAAAGGTAAATAATTTTGTCGAATTTTCATACCTAAAACCACTTGGTATTCTAAAAGTTTTTTTATCAATGGTTACAGAAATCCTGGCTGAGAGATGTTGTACCCACATCAAGAAACAAACACGAAATCAGTCAAGCTTTAGATATAACTTTCATTGAAAGGAGGAAGTGGATTAAGTCTCAAAAGCCAACTTGCACAGATATTGTAGTGCAGTACAGACCTTTAGCGAGTTATGAGGGTGAAATGGTAAGATGTGGCATTTCAGGCTCCACTGTTGTTTTTTGTTTGTTTGCTTCATTGTCGGCAAATAAGTTGTACCATCAATTTTTTTTTTCAGATATCAGAAGAGTTTGCACGTATGGAAAAGCTTCATGTAGATCTTGTCAGTAGGTTTCAAATAATGGCTCCGTATATTGTCAGGCATGCTAATGTATTGAAAGAACAACTCACTTTGGATGTCCAGAACATGTTTAATGATGGTAAGTACATGATGGAAAGGAAACTTCATCCTATAGCTTCATTTAGCATAAGCTAACGCTTTGTGTCTTTTCAGATTGCTTGGTTGCCCTCATGATGTTGCCAAAGATTTTGGTTCCAACTTCAAACAGTAAAACCACAACTGCTTCACTTCTTCAGCACATCAAAAAGTACAAGAAACATATAGATGCCATACCAAGCAGTGCTTTGCTACAAGTAACTCCTGTAAGAATAATCTTATTAGTATGTGTGTGTATATTGTTATCATCTTCAATAACATTCTGTCCTCATTTTCCTTGCAGGCTGGAACTGACGTGGAACATTATATATCTGTGGAAAGCTGCCTGACCGAACCTGCACCCATTTTCCCATTCATACTTTGGTCAACAAATTCAAAGAAAGATGGAAAATTGTATCTGAAGATAGATAAACTGTCATTTTTGGTGGGTTGTATTAAGCAGCCTGATCAGTGTGGTATTGAAGTTCTGAAGGCAGTGTCACTTTCGCTCAAGGCCCACCACGTATTTAACTTAGAGTATCATCCCTCTATGAAACCCTTTTACAATTATTTAGAAATCTTATGTGGAATCAGTACATCACCACTTCTGTGTGTAACAAAGTTGATTAACGCACTCAGAACTTTGGAAGAAAACCCTTTGTCGTAGGGAGAGTATCATCCCTCTGTGAAACCCTTTTACAATTATTTAGAAATCTTATGTGGAATCAGTCCATCACCACTTCTGTGTGTAACAAAGTTGATTAACGCACTCAGAAATTTGGAAGAAAACCCTTTGTCATAGGGAGAGTATCATCCCTCTGTGAAACCCTTTTACAATTATTTAGAAATCTTATGTGGAATCAGTACATCACCACTTCTGTGTGTAACAAAGTTGATTAACGCACTCAGAAATTTGGAAGAAAACCCTTTGTCATAGGGTGTGGGAGAGACATTTGTCCACTTCATATGATATTGGAGGGCCTCCATTCCACTCTTCATGAATTTGGAATTCTCTTATATTTGTCATGACATTTAATAATAACAGATTCCAATCTTTGCCACTTCACTTATTGATAAATTCAAGGTTGTACATGTATCTAATACAAATTCCGTAATCAGCTTGATTAGCCTCATGTACTTGATTTTTATGTTGTCATGTTTGTAGTGGTAATACTGAGGATGTCAATCAAAAATATTATCTTTAGGCTTTAACAGTGATCTACTTTTGGCTCAAGCAAAGTGGAGGGTGATAATTCCACTTTTCATTTAATTTGAATTTCTTAAAGTGTAAACATGACCCAGTCTATGTCCATAGATTTGTTATGACATTTAATAGTAATAACTGTATCCAATCTTCGCCCATTCACTTATTGATTTAATTCAAGTTTATACATGTATCTAATTCAAATTTCATATTCAGCTTTCATTAGCCTCATCTAAGTAGATGTTGTCATGTTTGTGATGGTAAAACTGAGGATGTCAATGAAACATTATCTTTAGGCTGTAACAGTGATTTAATTTTGGCTCAAGCAAAGTGGATCATTCCACTTTTCATTTATTTTGAATTTCTTGAAGTGTATGTCATGCTCAACTACTTGATATATGTTTGTAATGATACAACTTGGGACGTCAATGAAAAATGTTATCTTTCCGCTCAAACAGTGACTTTATTTTCGTTTTACAATCCAGATTTACAATCAAATTTTTGCGAGAGATCTATTAAAAATAAAACTTCAAAAATAAAACTTCACCCTTCTACATATGATTACTGAGAAGGAACCCACAAGCCAAGCGAAGTCAGCAAGTCAAATCTACAACAGAACAACACCTCATAAAAGACACATGAGTTTACCCACGCGTAGCTTCAGAAATTTTGCTTTCAATTTGCAAGATCCCTCCCCTCTGAAAGTGTGACACAAACAACACTTCTAATAAAAATAAAATCAAATGGAGGTCTCTGACAAGAGTATGCCTTAAATGCAGGCAGGCACTGATGTCATCCGTGGTCCTTGCAGCAGCCTTGGCAGGTCTTGGAATTGCGAGCAATCCAATTGCAGGAAACTCTGAGAACAACAGACCAAAGTTAATAAATTGCAACCTTTCTCTGAGCATCAAGGAAGAGACAAAAGAAATGGGTTTGAGTAGCAACACACATCACAGTAAAATTGTTAATGCGAGCACACTGCAAAATAACCACAGTGAATCCCCTTAATTATTTTTTTTTTTCAGGATATGCTGAAGTTTAGAAAACAGGATTTACTGTGCCTGGTACAGGATTTATTCCGTACTCCACGCCTGTGGTACAGTAAATCCTGTACTCTGAACTACAGTGACAGCTGTACTAATCACTACAAGATTTACTGTGATTTTTTTCCCACAGTGCAGTACACTGCAACACAGTTTGTGATGCTACTTGCTCCAACACGTAATAAAGACATTTTTGACAATTATCAAACCACAATAATGCAGTTTATGGTTCCAGAATGGAAGCAAATAAAGACAAGACTACTCAAACACAAATAATATAATACTACATTTTAATTTTTGCCAAGTGTATCTTGCTGCCACTAAATACGTTTAAAATTAGGACCTACATCTTTATTCTTATTGGTCTTTACCTGACAAGAAAATTCCTTTCCTCGCTGCAAGGTTGTAACGGTATCAGGCCTCCAATTACAAATCTGCAGCTTCAGCGACTGCCATCAAACCCTGTGGGTAAAAGACACAAGTTAAAGTAACTGCCAAAATGGGAGGAGAGAGACAGACTAAAAGTTATATTGACTGCACAAGCAAAGCAAACAACAGATCAAAACATAGGAGATGAGCTCAGCCATTTAAAATGTGAAAAAAAAGCAAACAAATACCACTTAATCCAACCAATGTGTCTGTGGAGGGTTTAGTCAAACTAAACTGCAATAACTATCCCTTCTCTCCACCAACACAAACATGAATGCAACTGCATGTGCTTAGAAAAAGGAACAAGAAATAACAAACATCATACTGTGATTGTCAAACCCACACTGAGATGTTACTTAACTCAACACGTAATAAAGCCATCACTAGCTATAATGAAACAACCCTGTCACAATTAGGTAATTATGTGGCTCAAGAAAGCAAAAATATAAAGACTGGACCACACAAACAAAAACCAAATAAATTTGAAGCTAACAAAAGAAAGACTGCCTTTGGAATTGAATATTTACCATTTAAAATTAGTACTAATGACAAGTGCTCACATTACATATTACCTGGTTAAAAAATGTTCATTTCCTCGTTAAGCGTGCAATGGGCTCCTGTATGATATCCCAACTTTCCCGCTCAACAAAACTGTAGCTCTGCTGATTGCTGGCGATCCCTGAGGATGAGAGAAATAAACATTAAAGCGACAAAGCAATGCAACACAATAACAGAAGGCAACACAACAACAAAAGCAGAACCAAAGCACCAGGACACACATCAAAAAGAATGACAGAAAATAAAGGGAAACCACAAAAACTATTCTCACCAAAAAATAAGCTGATGGTCTCCGGCTTCAGTGTGCCCTGAGAATGGAGGAAGGCGCTCACATCATCCCTGGTGCTTGTGGCAACAACAGCTGGTTTTGGAAGCGACCCCATCACTCCACAATAAAATTGCAGCAAAACCTGTGGACAAAAGAGAAAAGTTAAAGGAACTGCCAAAAATTGCGGAAAAGTAGGGACAGACACTACAGGTAGGAAAACTGAAGGCACAGCAAAGCAAAGAACGGCACAATTGTGTACCACCTAATTGTCTAAAAGCAAACAATACTTATGCATTACAAGAAAAATGTAATGCAACCTTTCCTTGAACATCCAGTAGCAGACAAAAGAGTCACCAAACTTTGTTGTTCTCGCCCATTTCTTATCAAGTGAAATAATAGCAAAAATTAACTATGAAGATAAAAAGGCTTAGTACTTTTAAAATAAAGAAAAAAACTATGTGATCACTTCACGGTCAAAATCAAACCAATATGTATGTGCAGGGCTAAGACCTATAACTTGTGCCCATAAAGAAATTGAGAAACAAGTGCTCAAATAAGAATCACCTTTCCCCCCTAAAACAAAAACATTAATGCAACTGCATGTGCCAAGAAATAGGGATATGAAGCAACACACATCATAATGTGTTTGTTATTGCGAGCAATTCACTGCATATAACACACACATTGATTGTCATGGCACTTGACCAAACATATAATAATGCCTTTGTAAAGTAACATCAAACCATCATGATGAAACTTGTCACAATGAAGCTCAAGAATGTAAGAAAATAAAGACTAGATTACTCCAACACGAGCCAAACACAAATGAAATATTACAAAATTTAATTTATGCTAAATAAACCCTGTCGCCACTAAATATTTGACATTTAAAATAAGGTCCTCCATCTTATTCTCTCATTAGAATTTACCTCACAAGAGAATTTCAGTCCTCGCTGCAACCAAAGGAATCTGCACAGCAACTGGTTATTCTCCTGTGGGGAAAGAAACAAAGTTAAAGTAACTGACAAAACATGGGGAAAGAGAGAGACAAAGACTAGAAGTGAGGTTGGTTGCACAAGCAAAGCAAACACCAGCGCAAAACAAACTCCGTCCAACGCACCACTCAACATTAGGTTATACTAAATCAATGGCAAACATTTTGACATTAGAATGCAATCTGGGCAGGGACGATAGAAAACACAATATTTACACTGTGACAAACAACAGCTACTAGCCTTGTTCACTATTGACAAGGCACACATTGGAATTTTACGATGCTAATGGCCTACAGATACAGTTTACCTGACAAGAAAATGACTGTCCTCGCTGCAAGGGTGAAGTGACACGATGGCGATGGAAGGACACCAAAACTATCTCCACAGCTGCAGCAACTGGTTATCCTCCTGTGGGAAAGAAACAATTTTAAAGTAACTGACAAAACATGGGGAAAGAGAGAGACAAAGACTAGAAGTGAGGTTGGTTGCACAAGCAAGGCAAAACACCAGCACAAAACAAACTCCGTCCAACGCACCACTCAACATTAGGTTATACTAAATTATGGCAAACATTTTGACATTGGAATGCAATCTGCGCAGGCAAGACAGAAAACCCAAGTTTTACATTGTGACAGTGGACGGCTACCAGCTTTGTTCACTATTGACAAGGCAAACATTGGAACTGTCTGATACTAACAGCCTACAGATGCAAGTGTAGAACTACAGCCTATAACAAGCTAACTCTTCCGATAATCCGACAGGCCAGTGCTTGTGCGAGGGCTCCGGTATCAAAAGTAAATTAGGATGTCGTTATTTAGGACAAGAGATGCACAAAAGCGATTGAGAATGGAATGAAGCAAGAAATTGTAAGGTTAGGAGGTTATGAGCCGGCTGGCCGGCTACTTCTCTCTTTAGACGAAACTGTTGATGACGAGCGTGAGTGATCACAGCACGAAGACGAAACACATTTCTGCTTTTGAAAAATTCACCCGCAGACCAATAGATTACAAACTAGATTACAGAAATCATTGCGACAAGCAGCACGAAACATACACTTTTTTGGCATTCCACCTCACTGCCTTCTAGACTGGTCTCTTCTCCCTCCTGCTCACGATCACGTCGATCACGTCACCGGAAACAGAAAGGCCAACACCAATGAGGCGGCGCGAAGCGTTTGAACTGTCATGTCACTACTTTCGCGACTCAGATCTCTAATTCTTACTTAATTCTGTAAGACACGCTGCAGACACGCCGCGGGAGGCCGCCGACAGACGTTTCGAGGCCCTTGGAAACACGTTCCAAGCGAATAACACTAAATTCCAAGCGAGTCCCTTGGATTTGGTTGTGTTTTCCAAGGGACCTGTGGTTCGGAAACCAAGGTGGCCCATTTCCCAGGGCCTCCCTTGGAATCTTGGCTTGATTCCAAGGGAGGCCCCTGGAATTTGACCTCATTCCAAGGGGCTCCCTTGGTTTTCGTCTTTTCCCCTTGGTTTTCAAAAAATCCCCTTGGATTCCAAGGCGAGACTTTTACCGTGGGTGTGAAAATGATTTTAAATGCGAAACTATGGTTGAGTACTTACAGTTTAAATTGTCTCTGTTTCCTTGTCCACTTTTTTTTTTCTTGCCCCTGTTTTTTTTTTCCTCTTTTTTTGGGTTTGGGTTTTTGTGTCTTTTTTTGGACGTCGCTGAAAATTTAATATCATAATTGAAGCGAAATTTTAAGGTATTGCATTCCGGGAAAACGTAATGGCGGACACATAGCCAATATGGCGTGACAAGAAAAAAATTAGCCGTTGCAGACCCGCGGTGTGAAAATAACGCCAAAATGTTATATATATTTTAAAGGGGAAAATGTCCGGATCCCGGCGACTCCTAAGTTTTACCGGTAAATGTTAGGAGTAACCTACCCAACCCGGGAAATGTCGGGTTCTCCTATCATTTACCGGGAAGTGTTGCGGAAATCGACATTTCCCGGGTCGGCTGCGGGAAATGTTGAGTGAGGAGGTTGGTTCGAGAGGGAATTTTTTTATTCAACATGTTCTACTTTTTCTTCGAGGCATTTAGACTGAAAATTTCAAATTTTTGGGAAAGTAGCGCCCCGGGGATCGGTTGCTGTAGCGGCGACCCAATATAGCCCCCTTGACCTAGACACCAAAACCCAAACCTCCACACTCAACATTTCCCGCAGCCGACCGGGAAATGTCGATTTACCGCAACATTTCCCCGGAAAAATGATAGGAGAACCTGGCTCGGACAGACTTTTCCCCCCGGGTTGGGTATTTTACTCCTATCATTTACCGGTAAATCTTGGGAGTCGCTGGGATCCGGACTTTTCCCCTTAAACACTACTCCACTCCTGTGGTAACAGTAAATCCCGTACAAAGTACAGTAGATCCTGTAAAAAAAGGACGGTAAATCCTGTACTCTGAACTACAGTGCCCGCTGTACTAAACACTACACTGTAAAACATATGTTGTGAATTTACGATGGAATATTTTTTCCCAAAAATTTTTTGGGAAAGTCCAAAAGTGCACTGTTAATGTTTCTTTCCTACAGGAACTTTGTGAATCAACGTAGATTCGTCGTTAAATTTTTGAAGGTTCTTTGTAAAATTTTCGAAAAAAAATCGTAAATTTACAAAAACCGTTGTAAATTTACGAAGGGCTTCGTAAATTTACGACGGGCTTTCGTCAATCTACGACGGGTCTTCGTAAATCTACGGCGGCCCCTTTGTAATAAACGAAGGAAGTGTTGGCAATTTTTTTTTCCGAAGGATCCGTCGCTAATTCCAGACATATAATTACGAAGAATCTCTGTATATTAAAAGAAGTTTCTTTTTTATAAACGAAGGTTCCCTGTTAATTTACGAAGGATCTTTGTAGATTTACGAAGGTGCTTCGTAAATTTCCATTGTGATTGGAAAATCAGCAGATAGATCTTCCTAAAAAATAACGAAGGTTTTTGTAAATATACGAAGAGCTTCGTAAATTAACGAAGGAACCGTTGGCAATTTTTTTGCCGAAGGATCCGTCGTTTATTCCGGACATTAATTTTTACAGTGTACAGGATTTACTGTGATTTTTTCCCACAGTGCGGAGCGCGTTCGCGAGCGACAGCGAGCGGACGCGCGTAGCGCAACTCAGTAGCCTGCCGAAACACGCAGGGTGACCGCAGGATTGTCTAGAAAAATTCCCGGTTTTTTCCCGTTTTTTTTTCCGGTGATTTTAAACCCAGTTTTTCCGGGTCCAGGCGATGATTTTAGGGGGATCATATCCGATTTTAAAAGGTACAGATCGCCCGGAATTCAAAAATCAAAGCATCAATGTGCTTATGGTTAAGACAATAGTAGCCGCAACAGCGTGGTAAGTGTTGAGAGGTGCCTTAAAGATGGAACATGTGTAGGTACAAAACAGTAAAAAGTAAAAATGCCGAAGAATACATTTATTTAAAAACAAACTCACAAAACATGGTAAAACTAGTCAAAAAAAAAAAACTTTGGGGAAGGAACACAAAAAAAAAAAATGATACAGGACTCACGAAAGTAAAGTTTTAAAACATATTTCAAGACATGTTTTTAAACTGCTCGTCAATTAACTCTGCCTCCTTCTGGCATCTGCAAGCAATTTAGCTTTTTTCATTGCAAGCCCCTTAGCTAGACTTTTCCCCCTCCCGCTTCCGTTTGATTTCTTTCTCCCCTCAGTCGCTTTGTCTCTCTGCAAACGTAGGTGCTCTTCGTATCTGGGCCCCCGGGGTTGCGTGCGTACTGAATCATGGACTTATTTATGGGTACCTTTGTAACCCCACCGCTTGCTGCAGGAGATGCATCAGTTTTTTCTTTGGGGTTTTAACTTATTATTTCGCTCATGCAAGTCAATGTCAATTCCCTCTCTTTTTTCTTGCGCATCTGGGGGAAATATATTGGGAAAGACATCCCCCCCACTTAGCCCAGAGACAGATTGTTTTGTCAGCCTACAAAAGGTTAACAGTTAGTGAGTCATTCAGAAAAAAATTAAATATTTTAACAACCTTGTGATTTCTTACTGTTTCAATTTTTTCGGTCCCCTTGTCTTCTTTATCAGGTTTCGTGTTCTTTCTCTTTTTCCTATGTTTTCCCTTATATTTGCTGAACCTTCTTTCGATGTCGACTAGGGAAAAAACTTTTGTTATACCCAACACCTTTTGTAATTATATAATTTAAAGAAAAAGAAACTTACAGCAGTCGACAAGAAAAAACTATCAGTTCCTTTAAAAAAAGAGTCATCACTTCCAACCTAATGAAAAAAAATAAAAAGAAAAATTTTACCAAAATAATTTTAAACATTATACCAGTTACCAATTAGACGGTTAATATTTGCTTACAGATTCATCTGTTCCTGACAATGTTTTAACAGAAGGCTTTGATGTTTCTCCATACATTAAATATCTCGTTCTGTCCTTTCTCACACCTTTCTTTCGCAGCTTTTGATTTAGACTAAGAACTAGACTTTAGACTAAGAAAGTAAACATTAGGCCACAACACGTTCAAAATTTTAAAGCTAGACCCAAATAAAAAAAATCTTAAATTACAGGAAACAAAGTTCAGATAAAACTCTTGCATTAGAAGGAAAAATTTTCTTTCTTTTTCATTCTTTGACTCAACTTTTAGACGCACGGCATAAACCCGTTTCCTTATCAAATTAACTCTATAAAATGCTTTTCAGAGCACACGTTCTGGAAAATTTAAATTTTCAAGTATACATTCAGTCTCACTGCTTACAATAACGTTATGATACCTAATCGAGGCAAGTTACGGCTATCTGGTTTCAGATGTAAGGTCCTTTTTGAAGCGAAGGCAAATTTTTTGCTTCATGCCCATGGAACTGTCCTTCGAAGATCATCGGCACAGAAGTGTGCCAAGCACGCCATAGAACTTGCAGGGTCATTATCCTTCACTCACTTTTCGTATTTGGGGTTTTTCTTTGGACGTAGTTTGCTATCTTGATTTCTTCACATACTTTCAAGATTTTGAGATCGAGATATGACAGTTACAAATTAACGTTGGACCTAAAATGCGAGTATATTTACATTTAAACAGACGTCATTTCAGCGCATCAAACATGTTTAATTTACCAAAGCAGAGAAACTGCGTTCCCTTCACTTTATCCTGGAAAGCACTGCATCGTTCAGATTCATTTTTCACAGCTGAGAAGCTGTTTTTCTGCATTTCTCTGCTAAATACTCTCAATTTGACATCACAGTGGCCTTCAGAGACCCCTGAAACTATCGGAACGACACCCAACTCAACTGGTTGCGGAGCCGTTCGAAATCCGAAGAATTTGGCCGCCATTGTCCAAAATGGCGGCCATTTCCGGTACTTCCGGTGACCTCATCGTTGTTCTGACATCGCCAATGAATTCTCCGACCTCGAATTATGCGCAAACCACTCGTCGCACGATTTTAACTGTCAAAATTGAAACTTCGAAAATTTTGAACACTTTTAACCTTTAACGCCCCCGCATTTGAGTCCTAAGGGAAATTTTGACGTGTGCTTCGGGCCAAATCGACCATTTGGGTCAATAGAAGACGTGTGCAAGCTTGATTGTAACCCAATTTGCAACGTTCTATGGGGTTTTCCTGTTTCATTACCCCCACTACAGCTCTCAAAGTTCAGCACCACAAATCAGCTCATAATGGACTTTCTCACGGAGCAAATCCCAAGGTTCAGCAGCACAAACCAGCTCTTAAGGTTCAGCACCACAAGCCAGCTCTTGAGAAGAGCCTTTCCCACGACCGAGCTACCAAAGTCCAGCACAACAAATCAGCTGCCAAACGCCCATCCCACAAACCAGCTCTCAAAGTTCAGCACCACAAACCAGCTCTTAGAAAGAGCCCTTCCCACGACCCAGCTCCCAAGGTTTATCAAAACAATCGGCTGCTAAGGGCCTTTCCCACGAACCAGCTCGCAAACTTCAGCACCACAAATCAGCTCTTAAAGGACTTTCTCAGAGAACAGGTAGCAGGGCTTGACACCACGAACGAGGTCTCAAGGCCCAGCAGAACTAATCAGCTGCAATGGGCCTTTCTCACTAACAAGCTCCTAGATTCAGAACCAGAAGCCAGCTCTTTAGGGGCGTGCTGACGAGCCTGCTCCTAGTGTTCTTCGTTAGCCACCCTGGGTCTGCTAAACCGTCCTGCTCACCTGGGTCTGGCACATGGAAATAAATACTGTGTTGTGCATAGCGCAAGTGGCGGCACTGGCCAATTTTCTATACCAAGTCTTGTGTTTAATGAGATAAAATTTTACTGTTGCATTGTGTGCATTGCCCTCTTTCTACTTTCGTGGCGAGACCACGTTTTGTGAACAATTCTCCTTATAGGTGGTAGAATTACCACTTTCGAGACATCACGTTTCAATCCTTCCCGAGTTACGGGCTTCGCTATTGCTCTGCAAGAGGCACTACTTCTCTGTGATGGCAAGGAATTGGCATGTCCTGGATTGGCGACAGGTGCAACCACTGAAATACACACACACACACACACACACACACACACACACATAAGAAAGCATGAAGGGGTTATTCCATCCTACTTCAATATCCCGTTATATCGACCCCCTCCGATTTGCTCCATATTTTGGTCAAATGTTACCTTCCCATAGATAAGTTGTCTAACCAAAAAAATTGACCTCTACAATGCATGGTTTGGCTGAAAACTCGTTCTTCTCACTTTGACTATTATTTCCTGGGCTCCCTTGGCTGAAAGAACAAAACCATTGTTTAAACACTTTAAATTGTGTTTCGGAGAGTTAAAGATCAGATTCAGTCTAGAAATCTCAAAATAAAAGCCAAACTTTCTAGAATTCAGTTACTTATTACTAGCTAAGACTCGGATAGAATCGAAATATCGCTAAAAAGTCCTGTAAGGGATTGTGGGGCGATTTGTAACAGGGGTGATTCGTAACAAATGCGTATGTTAATTTAAGTGAAGGGAGCAGAGGAAAATCTGAGTATGGCCCCTCTTTCACTTCAAGTAGAGGGTCCTTGATCAATCGAAGCGGATGTGATCGGTGCTCAAGTATATAGTCGTGCCAGCCAAAGGTGGGTTTTCTGGCGACCGTTACAGAAGCCCTCCCCTCCGCCGCCGGACCGGTCGGGCTACCCCCTCCACACTCCACAAAAAATGTCCTGTCAACGCCGTTAATTTATTACCAATGTTTGCTGTTATGCAATTCACGGCGTTTGCCATGAAGTAGTTCACGGCGTTCATTGTGATCTCAGTTACAGTGTTCACTGTGATCTGGCCACAGTAAACGCCGTGAATTGGAGCCTGATTTGCAGTTCATTGCAATGAAACACATATAAATAAACTAACATTCAACAAGAAAGGAGCCTGACCAACTAAGATACCACAAAATAAAAAGTGTTAATTCACAGAACAGTAAACGATTATACTTGCTTATTGTTCACCATTTCATACATTACTAAATAGTGGCCATTTGTCAGGCACTTGTGCAGTGAAGATGGTTCCACCTTATGAAAGAACAGAACCCGATAAGAATTATAATGAAATTGCAATTGATAAATGCAAAGATAACGCACCCAACAGTGTGACTCACCTCCAAATCATTGTATTTAAAAAAGGTTCCTGTTCAGCATTGTGCAATAGTGTAGTAGTTTCCACTGTCAATCGTTGGCCCTAAATGGGTCAGTGAAGACACCATTTTGTACAGAAGAGGTGAACCAGCATGAGGAGAGTCTTCATGAATAAACTGTTTCAGATCGAGCATTGGCTTACACTTAACTATTCTGTTGATTTTGCCTCCTGCATTGTTAAATCTAAAAGGTGACAGATAAAGTGAGACATAATAAAAAGTCAGATACAGAAATACCTTTGAGTTTCAATAATGTCCTGTTTTTAAGGATAAAAATTTGTGCACCTCTTCAGCTGCACACACAACACTTTTGGTGGCTTTTCAAGATAGTATCTCCTCTTGCATTGACCCACTTTGTCACACATGCTGCATTTGTAGTCGGTCATGTGCTCTGGCCCAAAAAATGAAGCTAAGCCATTCTCCAAAGTAGCATAGACTTGTACAGATAAGTCTAAGAATGAGGTATATGATGTTGACAAAGCATCACAGTTCTTGCATTCAACTGTGAATAAAAACAATAATTAGAGAAGCTGGGGTTACATTCATACCTGAAAATGACTTGTTTTCTATTCCTAATACCGTCTGTTCTGATTTAGGAGCCAAATATCCTCCTGACTGGGTTTGTCTCCTTGCTGTGAATGTCTAAGCTGAATAGGAGAATGAGAAGCTCATTTTAAATAAGTGTGTGGTCTTATTTAAGGGTGAAACTGGCGAAACTTTCAAGTAGGCTTCAAAATAATCACAGAACGTTGAAACTTTGCTTAATTATGAGGTTCATTATGGTGAGTTCCCAAAACAAAATTCAATCCAAAATGTTGAACGGTCTCTGAGAAAAGTGGCTTTTTAGTGTTTTTTGGAGCTTTGGGGAAAAATCTTCCTGCGTCTTTCTTTGGGACGGAAAGTCTTGAAAATTTTTTTGGGTTATCCTAAAGATGTATTGAAGAGATTTTAGTGACGGAATTTTCAAATTCAACTTCTGTCCTGAGATATGAGTTATCAAATTTTAACATTAAAAAAAATGATTTTTTCCCTTTTTCAAACTTTTAGGTGTGTTTAAAAAAAAGTAGGGCTGATATCAGATTCCGTCACTAAAATTTTTCTCGACAAGTCATCAATGAATAGAGTCCTGGCAAGACGACTCATGTAGGTGTCAACCAGGAACGCAGGAAGTCTTTGTACGACAAAATTTTTTGTCTACTGAGCAAAGCTGTGAAGTTGTGAGCGTAGAAGCCAACGACAACTGATCTCAATGTTATTTCCTTCCAAATGATAAGAAACTACCCACTTAGCTTAAAGGTGTTCAACCTGTTGAATTTGAAACCTTCTATGCACATTTTATTCTATGAACTTTGAAAATACAATTTTTTGGAATTTTGGCGATTTTTTCACCAGGGCCCCCCTTACAGTGCAGTGTCTGAATCTGGCCAAGTAAATTTTTTATGCAAGACGCAAGCCAACTTAACTTGTGTGCACTCTGAAAATGCTCAAGTCGGACGGGTGCGTCTTTGGCCGCTGGCTGGGAAAGCCGTCGAGGAAGAGTTGGCGGCGAGGAGAAGTGAATGGGAGACACTAGAAAGATTATAATACCGGATAGGCCCTCGCTATGAAACTCGAATTCTCTCTGTGTTTGGGGACCTGTTGCGGCTGTGTTCTCGAACTGTGAAGAATGTTCATAATACTGTGATACCTGTGTTTCATACCTCGTCTGTGGTGGTTTCCGCCACATCAAAAAATCTCATCAGAAAGGGTGACGCAACGAAAAAAAAGACGGTGAGGGATCTGCAAAGAAAGTCGGGTGTATCTAGATAGTGGCGGTAGACGCATGGAAGTGCGGGGTGTAACACGCCGCGGCCAAGTAACCGTGAACCAAACAAGAAAGGGGAGCAAACCGGCTAGCGGCCGCCAAGGCTTCAAGACCTAGAACGGTGGGCAGATGTGGCTCTCCAAAGCAAACCGCCCCTCCAAACGAGCTCTGAATGTGAAACGCACAGACGAACAAAACAGAATGTACTGGTCCCCCACTGTTTTGTAAATTGTGATGTAAAAATATTGGTTAGCCTTTATTGTTTCTTCGTGTATCATCATCTTCAATCTCTGACACGGGCTTTCAAGCCACTGGTTGCATCGTCTCCAAATGATACCAAGCTGTGAACACTCAAGAGATGGTAAGGGTGGTAAATTAGTGACAATTTTATTCACATTTTATTGCAGTAAGTTGAACGGGTTTATTTTGCCAAAGCCTCATAAATTGCACGCCTCCTTGCCATCTCCGATCAATGTAAGATGTTCAAACAAAGAGATTATTCCTCAAACTCAAAGTGAAGTACAAGGTAAGAAGCTAAGAATCACTATGTTTTTTGTTTGTTCTCACTTAGATCTAAATAAGTGACCTTTGAAACTTCTTTTCTTCCAGCAACTTGTTAGAGTCTAAAGGCGCTCAAATATCAAAATTGACAACAAAGAAAATTGTGGGCGAAGAAAATAGGAACATTGAGACTCGGATGATGGATCGGTCAAAGTCTGTACAACAGCTTGCATCTTCTTCTAAATGTAATGCGCAATTCAAACACTATTCAGTCTTATCATTTGATTTGTTGGCTGAGCGATAGCGAAGCCTGTTACTCCAGTGGGGTTGAAAAGTTTTTCCTGTCTGTCTGTCCGTCTGTCTGTCTGTGTGTGTGTGTGTGTGTCCACACTACTCCTCCTGAACGGCTCAGCGATCTCGGTGAGATTTTGCACACTTCTTGGTATGTCCTTGGCTCGGCCACGCGAAATTTCACCATCCTAGCTCAACTGGTTCATTTTTATAGGCGAAAAACACCTAAAAACGGCGAAAGTAGAGATTTCTGCAGATAGACTACTTCTGGCTTAGAGAAAGGGGGGTCTGGGGGGCGGAGCCCCAGCTACGACAGTTAAAAAGTGACAGGGGTCAGATCGTGTTATCTGTAGATAAAACAACTCTATTTAGAATGTAGGGGGGTCTGGGGGGCGGAGCCCCCCAGCATCAACAAGTTAAAAAATAACGAGGATGGACAAGTCATTGCCTGCCGCAGGCAGGCTAGCGCCGCAGGCCAGGTAGGTACGCCAGGCGTGGATTGGGAGGAACAGGCAGCGAGACATCGCGAAGCCTGTTACGACAAGACGCGGTCTGGCGTAAACCTACCTTGTATAACAAGGTAGGTATAACAAGGTAGGTTTACGCCAGCCGCGTCCCCTTGTCGTAACAGGCTTCGCGATGTCTCGCTGCCTGTTCCTCCAATCCACGCCTGGCGTACCTACCTTGGCCTGCGGCGCTAGCCTGCCTGCGGCAGGAAATGGCTTGTCCATTGTCGGTTATTTTTAACTGTTGAATGCTGGGGTGCTCCGCCCCCCAGACCCCCCTACATTCTAAATAGAGTTGTTTTTCTACAAAAACACACCTTGCCCCTTTGTCATTTTTAACTTGTTAAGGCGGGGGGGCTCCGCCCTCCGACCCCCCTTTCTCCAAGCCAGAAGTGATCTTTTGCAGAAAGCTCTACTTTTCGCCGTTTTTTGGGTGTTTTTCGGCTATAAAACTGAAAGTTGAGCTAGGAGGGTGAATTTCGCGTGTCCGAGCCAAGACATACCCAAGAAGTGTGCAAAGTCTCACCGAGATCGGCCGGCCGTTCAGGGGGTAGTGCGGACACACAGACACAAAACAGCCCAAAACAGACAGACAGACAGACGACAACAAAACTTTTCAACCCCACTGAAGTAACGGCTTCGCTATCGCTCAGCCAATTACTGTTAAAATTTGTTTTCTGTGTCTGCGCAAGTTTTGGTTAGCCAAACCATACGTTAATTATGTTATTCACAAAAATTTTGGCATCACACATTTCTTTTGTGTTTTTTAGTGGCTGAGCGATAGCGAAGCCCGTTACTCAGGTGGGGTTGAAAATTTTTCCTGTCTGCGTGTGTGCGTGCGTGCGTGCGTGCGTGTGTGTCCGCACTACTCCTCCTGAACGGCTCGGCCGATCTCGGTGAGATTTTGCACACTTTTTGGGGACGTCCTTGGCTCGGCACACGTCAAATTTCACCATCCTAGCTCAACTGGTTCAGTTTTTATAGCCGAAAAAAACCTAAAAAAAGGCGAAAAATAAGTTTTCTGCAGATAGATCACTTCTGGCTTGGAGAAAGGGGGGTCTGGGGGGCGGGCCCCCCAGCCCCGACAAGTTAAAAAAAGTGACAAGGGTAAGATCGTGTTATCTGCAGATAAACAACTCTATTCAGAATGTAGGGGTCCTGGGGGGCAGAGCCCCCCAGCTTCAAAAAGTTAAAAAATAACCGACAATGGACAAGCCATTGCCTGCCGGAGGCAGGGTGCGCCGCAGGCCAAGGTAGGTACGCCAGGGGTGGGTTGGAGGAACGGCAGCGAGACTCGCGAAGCCTTTTTCGACAAGACGCGGTCTGGGGTAAAACCCACCTTGTTGTATTTAACCTGCACATTCTTTATTTGTTACCCATCTTACTCCGGTATTTTTTTTAAAGGCAACCAGTAACGTAAGTTCCTTTTTAAAAAAGTTCGCGCGTCACTCGCTTAAGCACTGTATGCAGGGATGTCTCCCAACACGCCACAGTGGCTTACCAGCCAAAAACAGGCTTCCAAAAGGCTTTTAATTTAACCTGGTTAACCTGTTCCAAGCGAGTTGGCTTGCCTACCTGCACGGGGCATGGAGCCGTCGGGCCGGCGCATCCATTGCTGCCGAGTGCAGGGACATCGTTGCGTCGCTCCCACGGTCCCATGCTTTGTCGCACATCTCAAACTTGGAGGGCTTTGAAATGAGGTCTGGGGCCCAGTGATGTGACGTTGGATGGACTGCTACCCTCACCCGTGAGGCGCCGGAAAGGGGGGGAAGTGAGGGGGGGTTTTTACTGGAACTGACGCCTTTTTTCGCTCTGGA
>NW_023144626.1:14021155-14071392 GCF_012932325.1 Thrips palmi | reverse complement strand
TATTTTAAAATGATCAGGCTAAATGGTTGCCCCCGGGATGGCGTCCCTAACTAGTTTTGGACGTGCCATGGGAGTCGCTGTTGAACCACTTTTTAAGAGGATCATGAATTTTGTTTGATCGTTGATGGCGTGTAAAGGGAAGGGACTGGACACCCTTACCTTGAGTCAGATGGGCCTAGACGTGATATTTTTTCAGCTCAACACTCAGATGACGCAAAAAAATTTAATTGAATGTAAAAGTTTGGGCAACTTATAATTTTCTTTAAAAAAAGGATGGAGTAATAATTTTAAAAAGGAGGAGAAGTGATAACTTTAAAAGGAGGAGAAGTGATAATTTTAAAAAGGAGGAGAAGTGGAAACTTTGAAGGAAAGGAAGCAATTTGAGAAAATTCTTTTAAAGGGGGAGTGGTGTAGAGATTTGAGGGTTTTAAAAGGAGTTAAACAAGTGTCAGTCAGTATTTTTTTTTCTTGTTTCTTCCCCCTCTGGCTTGCTTCCCTCACTTTTGGGCCCAAAGGCCCCTAAAATACTCCTCTTTCTGAACTCACCCACCAAGCAAGGTGTCACTGTTGCCCAGACTATAAATTGGATCGCGCCTCAGCGCCGGTAAACAGTCTGTAGCCTGGTCTGGGTCTGTGCGCACCCCCCTAAAACCCCGTGAATCCCTACCTCTCTCGTCACTTATCCTTTCCCTCATCACTATTAGTGCCCTACACTACACTACAATATAAAGCTTACGCCCAACTAATGTAGTGTTGATATCTATTTCTTTCAGCCCTTCTCGATTACTCCTTTGCTCTTTTCTGCATCTTTAAAGTATTGTTCTTCACTTTCTGATGTTTCAGACTTTCATCTGAGGCCTTTTGTTGTCTGTTCCTAAAATTTTTAAAGAGAATTATGCAACTTAGCCAGTGCTCTTGTCAAATGAGAAACTACTCTGATAGAGACAATTTTATATATTTATTAGTTTTTTTAAATTTAAGGATGTGTATATTTTACCTTTTGTTCGACACTTTTCACTAGGCTGTTTTCTCGACATGTCCTTCAAGATGGTTGGATGGGTCAGAGCTGTGGCAGTGGGCTCGAGCTGTTGTCTTGGCCTCCCAGTGCTGGCGATGGTGTGCTGTCTCCAGTTTTTTGGGGCCTATGTAATCCTATGAACATATGAGAAGGGGTCTTTTTTAAAATTTTCTGACTGGCTCTATGTACTTGGTTAACAAATTTTTAAAATTGGCAATGAATGCTTCATTTTCCCTTCCCCCAAAGGTCCCATTCTCATGCAATAGCAATTTTGAACCCCCCTTTATGCATAAGTCAAAGAAGCACATTGTATTACCCATAGATGCATGAATTCAATTTCTCCTGGTTTGGGGATTCCCTGAAAACATAGCCACATCTGTATTTAATTTTTGAAACATTGACAAACATAGATGGAACTTATAAGTTGTAAGATCTTACATAAAAACTTGACTTGGATGTGTTGGAGCAGATCCCGAGGCTGTAAAAAATATACTTATTAAAATTTTGGTACATTTAAAAAATTATTATTTCAAAACCCAAAAGATTGCTCTTTACCACTAGACTCTAATCCCCCTTGAGTTTGTGACATCATCAGACAAGTCCTGGAGAAAAATAACAAAATAGATTACAGGGTTTGGGGGCGACACTGGAAACAGCAATCCATCTACTCTGATTTCTGTTTCAACAAGATGAATAAAAAACATGCTGTTAATTTTGCTCTAACGGGTCGTTTGGCGGTGGGGGCACTGCTCTTGCTCTGTCTCAGTCGCTTTCAACACTGAAGTGTAGAGAGAGCACACTTGATTCCGCGCTCTGCTTTCGACGCTCTGTCTCTCTCGCACGCACGGGGCGTCCCGCAAGCGAGCGAGAGAGACAGACGGACACGCAGTGCTCGGCATCAGCAGACTGATTCCGAGAGCCGTTTTCGTTGCTTTGTCTCTCTCGCACTCAAACAGCGCCCCGCAAAGGTGCGAGAGAGACCGCGACGAAAACGACCCTCAGTCTGCATCTGCAGCAACGCTTAACAGAATCGCTCTGTAAAAACTCTGAGTCAAAACTTACCACGCGGCATAAGGTGCAAAATGCACCTTCACGATCTGGAAGTTCTTCAGAGCGTCTGTTGAATCAAGCTCCACGAGCCGGTTGAGACGGGCATGCTGAGACTGAAATGTCGCATAATGTGTCACTGTCCGCCTTCGCAGGACAGGGTCTGCCTTACAGAGAGACTCGAAGGCCAGTCTCAAATCCGCCTCCTTCGCTGATTTCTTGAGTTTGACAATTTTCGATCGCCCTTCGAACTCTAACACAACCTCCATGATTACTACACACGTCAGCTGATCTCTGTCAGTTTTGTAGCGGCGCGCAAGAATTCGCGCCAAGGCAGCAGGTGACAATAGCCAACTGCGGCACACTACATTGAGGAAAACTGATTACTTGCATCAAAACTAACAAATGCAACAAAATTCGTAAAAAAAAATAATTGTATCGTCGTTTTTTTTAAAAGTAAGTTTGATAATTTTTCGGGATAAGGAAGACAGGAAAACGACTTTGCTCGCAGGCTGCAAACTGACAGCCAGCGTTGTTGTTGTTGTTGTTGTTGTTTCTAAAAAGTGAAAACAGTAGACAGTTGAAGGTGAAGTTCAAACGTATCCCTTGTCCTGTGATGTGTAATGACTATTTTTCTTCGTTTAAGTCATAAATCGGACAGGACACGTGATAAGGGGTGAACTGTGTCCGGAGTTAATGGAGGTTTTACTCTGAAATGCCTGCATCATGGTTAGGAGTGTGTTCAGAACTGGTGTTTTACTCGTGTTTGTGCAACTGTGCTGAGGTTAGCCGGCCTAGGCTGATGGGACTCCAATCTTCACTTCAGGAACCTTGTGTTGGATTAACCCATTCAACAGGTGAGAGGGCACAGCCGGGGTTGATGACTGAATAACTGTGGCCATGAAACCCACCATGTGAGCTCTGAAATACAGTGGTCAACATACTTCTTTCATTCCTTGCTTTGTGCCTCTTGGCCTCCATGTCAACAAAGTTAGCAAGGGAGCAAGGCCTAGGTCCAAAACACATCATCTTTTGAGATTTCTTTGCTCATACTTCAAATTTGAATACAGTTTTCAATGATCATCTGCGACATTCTTGCGACACCTGCTTGTGTGATATTTTTAATCGTATCATGCTTGGCGAGCAAGCTGCCAATTGCTGCGTACTTACCATGTACGCTTTAACTTGTAATCTACCTCAAAGGTACGCTTCAGTTTTGAGCGTACTTGTTATGTATGCTGTAACTTGTTGCGTACTTGTTATGTACGCTACAACTTGTTGCGTACTTAACAAGTACGCTTCAAGTTGTAGCGTACTTACAGGTATGCTCCAATAAGAGCGTACTATGTACACACTTGGGTTTGCAGAGTGCAGCAATTCAGCACGGAGTAAGTATTTCGGCGGTGATCAGAGCCTTTTTGCCGCACCTGACATTCACGGCATAAGCAGCGCCTGGGTTTCCCAGAATACTCCCAGGAAAAGGGGGCGTATTTTCGAGCAGCCTCCTGGGAATCCCAGGCGGGTCATTCTACAGAAATGTTACAATTTGGCGTTTTATTTGTGAAACTAAAAGTTGTCCGATTTTACCCAGATTGGTCACAATTTGTAGCTTTGGTCATGGGGAACGCCAAACAGTTGCGAGCGTCTCGCTATTTCATCAGGAGGGAAGTCAGGGGGGGGGGGTAGAAACGAATTTTGACGGCTACGGAGTTTACAGGGGTTGCGCAGGGGGCGGCAACGGCCTAGGAAGCGCGTGAAGCCATGCGCGAGGGAGGTGCAGTGGTTACTTATTTTGCTTCGATTGGAAGATCTTGCCCGTTGATTACAAAACGCTTTGCGCAGATCAAAAGAGCACAAAATTTAAGGTGCATTAGGCCTAGTGGACTGCCCGATACTTCCAATTCAACCGAACACAAGGGCGGAATCATTTACATCAACATGGCGCATTCGAGTTTTTCCTGAATTTTATGATTTCTCGTGTTTTTGGTGTTTTCACTGCACCTTAATGTAAAGTCAGAGGGGAGTTTCGAGAAGAGCATTTAGCCTAATGCACCCTAAATTTCAAGCCTGCTATGACCTTTAGATTTTTCATAGCTACTTCCCCTCTTCCCCCTCCTCTCTTTCTTACGGTTGCTGCGGCGTTCTGGAGCCAGTCTGACTTGAACCTTCGTGCTATTCACTTTCCCTGTCCTCCGAACCCACACTACAGTTAGAACTCAGCATTGGCGACGAGGAACCTCAGCGTAGTTCACCGAAACACGTGCCTACGATCTATAATCAGCCATCCCGTCGGTGCAAGTAAGTGTCTCTCTTTCTTCGCCTGTAAACAAACTTGTCCCTGCAGTGTATGGCCTGGGAGCTCAGCGACTATTCGCTCGCGTTGTTATTTCCCAACGTGATCATGACTCGTGCTGCTCCTGATATTATGCGTGCCTTTCGGCATGACAAGTTCCCTACCGACGGGTCGATCGAATGGGCCACTTACAAAATGTCGTTTGAATTCGCGTTTGACGCGGCCGGCATTGCACATGCCGAGGACAAGCAGGCGTTGCTTTTGGCAAAGATAGGGCCTGAGACGCTGCAATTGCTAGCGTCTCTCCTGTACCCTAAAAAATTGAAAGATAGTTCATACGACGACATAGTCGACAAATTGGACTCCCACCTGGACACAAAGGAAACGACGGTGATTGCTATTGAACGATTTCGAAATCGGAGGCAGGGCAATGACCCAGTACGTGTTTGGATAGCCGATCTCAGAAGACTGGCATCCCGCTGTAACTTTGGGACGAATTTCGGCAACGAAATGTGTGCCCAGATAGTTCGGGGGATTACCTCCACGGCTAATAAAGTGCGCCTCATGGAAAAAACTAAACTGGAGTTAGATGCCGTGATTGCGCTTCTCACAGCTTGGGAAATGGCCCAAGAATCAACAAACGAACTGGACCCCAAACACCTGCGTGTGCATGCTGTGGCCGGGCAGCCCTCCAAGGGCGCCTCCCACTCAAGCCAGCACGTTGCGGGGAGCCCCGATGGGGCGCCAGGCAAAGGTAAAAAAGTGCCGGCGCCGGCTAAGCCAGTGTTGATTCCGGGCCAAGCCTGCCCCACTTGTAAACAAACAGTGCCTCGGGACGACAAGCCTTGTTTCCGCTGTAAAGGAAAACATGCCCCGACAGTGTGTCCGCACATAAACGCTACTTGCGATTACTGTCATGGGCCCGGCCACATTTTAGGGGCTTGTTTCAAGAAAGCTCGGGACGAGAAAGCTGCGAGGGCCGCGCCCAGTAAGCAGCCGCCGGCCAAGCCAACCGAGGCCGCCCCGTCGGTGCACGCGCTAACGTCGGAGGGAGCGGCTGGCCCGATGCAGGGCAGCGCGTCCCCAAATGAGATGTACTACGGCGGCGAGTACGGCCTGTATAACTTGTCGGTTCGCCAGTCTTCGGTACCAATTACCGACGGCCCCATACCGCCGAGCCCGATACCGGGGCCGGCGCAACGCTCATGAACACCACTCAATTTCGACAACTCTGGCCAGGACGACAGTGGGACCCGACGCAACACACGTTGCACCAGTGGGATGGTGGGCACGTCACCATTGTGGGGTCATGTAAGGTTACTGTAACCCACGAAGGTGTCCGTTTCGCTGGCACACTGCGCCTAGCAGACGGCAACGGGCCCTTGCTAATGGGCCGCGATTGGCTAAAGGCGTTAGGGTACACGCTGGCGAAAAGCGTCCACTTAGTGCAAACCTCGCCAGTCCAAGAGGGTGCCCCGCAAGGGGCCCCGGCGGACCTGGCAGGGTACCCTTGCCTACGCCCCGGCTTAGGTAAATACGTTGGCGAGCCGGTAGAACTCAAATTGCGCCCCGATTCAACCCCAATTTTCTTAAAGGCCAGGCCGCTGCCCTATGCTCGCCGCGACGCGGTGAGCAAGGAGCTGGAAAGCCTGGTAAAAATGGGGGTTATCTCCGAGATAACAGAATCGGATTGGGCTACGCCCATCGTATGTATTTATAAGTCGGACGGGTCCATACGAATAGCGGCAGATTATCGTAGTACGGTGAATCGTGCACTTAGGCCGGACCCCTTTCCCTTGCCCACATTGCAGGAAGCTTTCGCGAAGTTGGCAGGGGGGGATGGTGTTTTCGAAATTCGACATCAAAATGGCTTACAATCAAGTCTGCGTTACGGATGAAACGGCCAAAATCCTCGCTATCGCAACACATCGGGGCTTGTTCAAAATGAATAGAATGCCATATGGCATTTCTCGTGCGCCTGCTATTTTTCAACGAATTATGGACGGGTTGCTTAAGGGAATTCCCAGCTTAATTGTGCTGCTAGACGACATCCTGATTGCGGGCCGCACTCGACAAGAGTTGCGGAACCGCGAAAAGGAAGTGCTCCAGCGGTTAAGCGATGCGGGATTCCGTCTTAAAGCCGAGAAATGCGAGTTTGGTGTAGCCCAAGTGCAGTACCTGGGCCATGTCATTTCGGCGCAAGGACTCGCCCCGAGGAATGACAGGGTTCAGGCGCTGTTGAACGCCCCACCCCCCGAATCCGTGAAACAACTGCAGTCCTTTCTGGGGAAACTGGCTTTTTACGAGCGTTTTCTCCCAGGGCGGGCCGATACGGTCGCCCCTCTGTATCAGTTGTTGAAAAAGGACGCGTCATGGACCTGGGGGGAGGCCCAGCAGGCGGCGTTTGAGGCCGCAAAAAACTTGCTATGTCAGTTTCCGGTGCTCAGCCACTACGACGTGCAATTGCCCCTCAGCCTCAGCGCGGACGCTAGCGAATATGGGGTGGGCGCGGTGCTGTCGCATCAATATCCTGATAATGCAGAAAGGCCAGTTGCATACGCGTCGCGAATTTTGAGCCCCGCGGAACGCCGCTATGCTCAAATAGACAAGGAAGCACTGGCCGTGATATTTGGCCTTACCAAATTTCACGAGTACATTGCGGGTAGGCCGATAACAATTTTTACCGACCACCGCCCGCTGGTAGGATTGTTCACGAAACAAATCTCGCCAATGGCTAGTGCTCGCATGACCCGGTGGCTGTTACTGCTCAGTGCGTACGAGTTCACCGTAGTCTATCGGCCAGGGGCGCGGCACGGCAACGCGGACGCGTTAAGTCGCCTCCCTAGTGTGGCCCCGGCGGGCGATCCCCCCAACCCCCCGGAAATTTATGTGCTCTCAATGTCCACGAGTCGGGCGGGGGCTCTGAATGCCCGTGATGTAGCACGCGCTACAGCAGAGGACCCACACCTGGCCCGAATTTTACAGTGGTCACGCGAGGGCTGGCCGGACAAGTGTCCGGCGGAGGACTTGCAACATTTCTTTCGCCGTAGAAACGAAATCTCGGTGGTGAATGACGTCTTGATTTCACTCTCATTCCAAGAACGTGACATCACGCTGAAACGAACGTGACAAAATGTCACGTTCCTTTGAGCATTGTGTCACATTCGTTTGAGTGTGAATTGGCCAAAAACCAGCTTGTTCACATTCAAACGAACGTGACACAATGCTCAAACGAACGTGACATTTTGTCACGTTCGTTTCAACGTGATGTCACGTTCCTGGAATGAGAGTGTTGGGGGGACAGGCTAATTGTCCCCGCAAAATTAAGAAATTACGCTCTTAGCAAGTTGCACGAGCCCCATCAAGGTGAAACAAAAACAAAAGCGCTAGCTCGCTCTCTGTTTTGGTGGCCCGGCATAGACAAAGATATTAAGCTATTAATAGGGTCGTGCTCGCTGTGCCAGGCCGACAGGCCAATGTCGCCCCTTGCGCCTTACAAGCCGTGGCCAGAGGCGCAACCGTGGGAAAGATTGCATGCTGATCATGCAGGCCCAGTCAATGGAAATTATTTTTTTGTGCTGGTGGATGCCGCCACAAATTGGATTGAGGCCTGGCAAGTCCCCGGGCCCAACACAAAATCTTCTCTAGAAAAACTGTCTGAGAGCAGCTCCAGACAAAAAAAAACACTTGGCCGGGGACCCCCTCAGATCTGGCTCCCTCCCGGTTTTTTTGGTTCCTCTAGTGAATACGAATTGCCGAAACACAAATTGGGCCGGATCCAACACCGATTGGCTTTTTGGTAGAGGTCAAAAACCCCTAAAAATGGCTGTTTTTGAGGGTTTGGGGCTTTTTGGGATCCCGGAACCTGCTGGCCAAAAAATCTACCAAGGTGTCGTTTCCGAAAGAAAAAAGTGCGCTCTTTCGAATGCCGTGTCGCGCGAGGCTCTGCGACGTCGCGTTTGGACGCTACGGGCTCTCAAAGTTGCTGAATTTCACTATTTTTACTGAAGATTTGAGCGTATCAGGGCCTTTGGAAGCAGACCATCGGGGATTTCGCTCCTCTTTGGCTTAAATGGTGCCTACCCATAGGTAAACACCCCCACAAAATTTCAGCCATCTCAGGCAATTATTACAGGAACTGTGAGCAATTGAAGTTATGGGTCATTTTACCACTAAACTTAGGTGGTTTTGGGTCCAGAAAAAATATTTTTTTCAACTATCTCTATTTGATTAGCACCTCTTGAAACGTATTTTTAACATGGTGCCTCAAAACATTTTTTTTTGAGAATAAAGTCTCAAGAACTAAACTAGGTTTCTCAACTTTATTCTCAAAAAAATGTTTTGAGGCACCATGTTAAAAATACGTTTCAAGAGGTGCTGATCAAATAGAGATAGTTGAAAAAATATTTTTTCTGGACCCAAAACCACCTTAGTTTAGTGGTAAAATGACCCAAAACTTCAATTGCTCACAGTTCCTGTAATAATTGCCTGAGATGGCTGAAATTTTGTGGGGGTGTTTACCTATGGGTAGGCACCATTTAAGCCAAAGAGGAGCGAAATCCCCGATGGTCTGCTTCCAAAGGCCCTGATACGCTCAAATCTTCAGTAAAAATAGTGAAATTCAGCAACTTTGAGAGCCCGTAGCGTCCAAACCCGACGTCGTAGAGCCTCGCGCGACCCGGCATTCGAAAGATCGCACTTTTTTCTTTCGGAAACGACACTTTGGTAGATTTTTTGGCCAGCAGGTTCCGGGATCCCAAAAAGCCCCAAACCCTCAAAAACAGCCATTTTTAGGGGTTTTTGACCTCTACCAAAAAGCCAATCGGTGTTGGATCCGGCCCAATTTGTGTTTCGGCAATTCGTATTCACTAGAGGAACCAAAAAAACCGGGAGGGAGCCAGATCTGAGGGGGTCCCCGGCCAAGTGTTTTTTTTTTGTCTGGAGCTGCTCTGAGGCATTTTCTCAGCACGGATTACCCGATTTGGTAGTGACAGACAATGCCCCGGCGTTTGCTTCCCCGGTGTTCTCTAACGCCTTAGAGGAACGGGGGGTACGCCATGTCATGCCTGCCCCGTATTGCCCATTTAGCAATGGGCCGGCGGAACAGGCTGTTCAAACTATCAAATCGCTACTCCGAAAGTTCTCGAAAGGGACAATCAAGGAGCGTCTTAACTCCGCGCTTCAAAGCCATCGGTTTACTCCTGGGGCCAGCGGGTTAAGCCCCGCTCAACGCCTGTACAATAGGCAACCTCGCACTGTCCTGCATAAATTATTGCCGCCTAAAATGACGGACGGTAATCAATTTAAAGTGGGCGAGCCTGTATGGGCAGCGCGGTATAAGGCGGGCAAGCACGCCGGCTGGTTAGAAGGGGTGGTGCAAAGTCAACGAGGCTCGGTCATTTATGTTGTCAAATTATTACAGGATTCCTCATGCGCAATCCGCCGTCGAAGTCAACTGCGACGCCGAGTCGACATGAACCCCCCGTCGGACGACGAGCTGGACGACACCCTGCTGATCGACTCTCCGAATCACCGAGCGTCGTGGGTGGACCTGGCCGAGGCGGAAGAACCATGGGCGCACGTCACGAAGGAAATTCAGGACGAGCTCCAGGCGTTCCAGCGGGATTGGCTGCCCAATCTGTCACCGCCTCATCCCGGGCCGTCAACGGTGAGTGCTGCATCCGGGGTACAGCCTCAGGGTCAGCCAAGGCCTCCATTGCCGGTCAGGTCACCTCCGCAACAGCCTCCTCCACCTCCTCCGTCACCGGAGAAGGAAGCCGGAGCGAGTCGTCGGCCACCATCACCTGCGGAGCCCCCGGCATCGGAGGCAACCCACCGCACGCCCCCCAGGAGGGCTGCGATGAGCGACGCCTCGACGAGCCCGCTATCCCCGGGTGGAAGGATCTGCAGTTTAAACTACATTGAAAAAATATAGATGTTTTGTAATGTTAAACTTAATTTTCAAATACCTTTTTTCATACTTTAAATTACTTTAATGTATTGTATAATTGCAGGTAAAGTGTAGTTCAACTACAGTTGAAGTGTAGTAAACTACAATTAAACTGCAAAAAAAGTACCAGTTATTTCGGACAACTATAGTTTTTGACCCAGGTTGCCCTAGTCTTCAGATCAGTTGACTATAGTTCAAAGTACAGTTTTACTGTAGTTTAGTTACACAGTCAGAGTTAGTTCAAAAGAGAAGACAATCTGCAGTTTGAAATTTTGGTTCAAAATTCAAAATTTTTAATTTTTGAACCTTGTTTTGAGGGGACTCTTCCTCCCTCTGACCCCTTAGGTGATTGACTTCGTGTTAATTGTGTGTTTTGATTGGATGTTGCCGGGAGTTGAACCTCGGACCCATGGCTTGTGAAGCAGAGGCCTTGACCACTGCACTACTGAGCTTCCTTGTGGATAGGGGCTTGGCTACTCGACCACATGGAAAGGCCGGCTTTCCTCAGGAACTAGAATTTAACTGCTAGAAAACTACAGTTTTACTGTAAGCCACTCTGTACTAGGAGTGAAATTCACTTGTCCTAAATGTAATTTATAATGAATTTGTCTCAGAAACCAAGACACCATGGAGTGATTTAATTCAGAGAGCCTTCAAGGTCTTAATTTTCAACGACTGGAGTCGTTCCCTTTTTTTACTTCTGAGACGCACTGTCCTTTAATGCTTTCTAGTTTTATTTGTGTCTGACATTTTATCATCCAGTCATAATGAATTTGATGCCACTTAGTTTGACCTTGTTTGGCGACAAGCTGGCTAAATTTTGTGGCTTGTTGATTTCCACGATACTTTGTCACATGCTACCTGACCAACGGAACATTATAAAATAAGCAAAAGATAACCAGATAGTATTTTAAGAATTTGGGTTTCATCCAGCCATATAGGTTTTCATATGAAAGTTTAGTCGTGTCTTCTAAAAGTCTGCAACGTCAAGTATTTCAACGTAAACTTTTAAAAGAAATAACTGAAACTTCTAAGAGATATTTCCTTTTCAATCCTTATATTATTTTAATCACTCAATGTAATTGTTTTTGTTTCTTCATTTCAAGTTGCAGTGCTTGACATCTTAAACTATGCCTTAATCGAAAAATTACTACAAATTGTAGTAAACATTCAACTAGTTTGTCATTGTGTAAAAAGGTATGAGCAGAAACTTCATTTCCTTTGTAGATCCTGCTGCAGATATAAGTGTAGGCGGATCTTCAGTAGTGGACTATAAAAATAGAGTAGTATTAAAAACTTTTAACTTCACTTTTTAACTACAGATAGTACTTAATACCTGGTCAATAAATAGCAGTTCAGTTAGAAAGCAGTTTGCATACACAGCAAACTACAGATCCACACCCAGAAAAATGTTTTCTTGAACCAAGTAAAATTGCATTGATGCAAGTAAATTTTTGCATTGAAAAGTCGAAGTATAGTTCTGCTTTGAATGAAGTAAAAATATTCTCGAAATAGCTTGAGTTGAATGAATGCAAAAGCTGTCTTACCATTAGGATATTTGTATTGATCTGACACACAGTTCAGCTTGAATCAACGCAAATTTTAAGTTTGACGGTCCTTACAAATTACTTGGCTAAAATCGTCTGTCTCGTTCTTGAATTGTGATCTTGCTTTAGCTATTCTTAATCCAAGAAAGTTTTCTTGAGCGTCTCTTAGAAAATATTACTAGAATCAATGTGACAAACCAAACCAAATATGGATATTTCCCACAAGAATACCCCTCCTCAACATGCGCCCAACACATGGGGCGGCTCCAGAAAGACATTATGATGCTGTCGCAACACTTTGAGGCTGCGACAACCTGCTCCTCAGTTGTCACGGTGGCTCAGTTCTGTCCCGGCCGCGGTCGGGTGCAGAGCAGCGTTACGGGCCGGGTGCGGCTTCGGCCAACACGCCCCGCTCGACGCAGTGCCGTGCTGTCAATGTGCCTGGATGAAGAAGTGCGCCCGTGTCGAACTGTGAGACTGTGACTGTGCTGTGCCTGCCTGTGCCCCATCATCGAGTGCCCCGCAGAGGGCCCCGCGACCAAGGAAACCGGCCGATTCGACGCCTCGCCAGCCAGCCGCCAGCCAGCCGAGCCGGAGCTGTTGTTGTTGTTGTTTGCCGGGCGGGCGGCCGCCCCGGCCACGCCATGGCGAACCTGAGAAAGGCGACGGTGACGTTTGCGTTCAACGGGAGCAAACCCGTAAGTAATCTCGAGTTTTGGAATTTCCTGAAGGAAGAATGGAGTGTGAAGCTGGAAGAGCTAGAATGGTGCAGTGGAGGTTGACGGGGAGGAAATCCATGCCAAATTTGCGGAAGAGCGGCGCGCCGAGGAAGTGTGCGAGAGAGAGAGACGTAAGTTTGTTTACAGTGACGGGACGGAGTGCGAGGTGTTTGTGAGCGGCTCGGGCCAGGCGGCCAGGATAGTGAGGATCAGGAACCTGCCGCTGGAGGTCTCAAAGCAGGAACTGGGCATTTGTCTAGGGCAGTACGGCAAGGTGAGCGAGATCCGAGAAGAGACCTACCCGCGCGGCTCGTGCTTCGAGGGGCTGTACACCGGGACTAGGATGGTGAAGATGACGATGAAGAGGCCGGTGCCGAGCTACATCAGGGTCGCGGGGGCGGAGGGGATGGCTTTCTACAGCGGGCAGAAACCAACGTGCCAGATTTGTAATGAAACTACTCATTTCAGAGCGGCTTGTCCAAGCAGGAAGAGGCCGACGTGGGCGATGAGGACGCAGGGCATCGGAGACGGCGAGGACGAGAAGAGCGACGAGAGGGACGACGCAGAGAAAGAGAGAGAGAGAGAGAAGACAGGCAGGGCTCCCCGCCCCCCTCCCCCACCTCCGGCGGGCCGCAGCAGCCGCTGCAGCAGCTGCGCTTCTCCGGCAGCATGCCCGAGCTGCGGAGCCAAGTCGAGGAGATCGGCGAGCAGCAGACGACGCCTGTGGACGAGGCGAGTTTGGATTTTTCTAACGACACTGTAATTTCAGCAGCATCCAGGCACAGCAGGCGAGACAGCACGGGCAGCGAAGGCCTCGACTTCATGGGGCAGCGCCGTTTGGACGAGACCTGGCCGCCACTGGAGTCGAACCCGGGCCCGAGCACGAGCAGCAGCGGCGGGCGGCGACCAGCACTCCGGGACGCGCCGCGCGGCACGGAGCAACGCCCAGTGGAGTGGAAGCCGAGAGAGAGAGAGAGAGAGAGAGCGTGAGTAACTCGTCCGAGTTCAGCATGCTAAACGAAGAGAATGTTCTCTCCGAGGCGGAGGAGGCGATCCTCGCCGAGCACCGCGACGACGCCGTGGACACCGAGGACGCCGACAGCGAGACCTGGACCGAGGCGGCGGACCTTGCGCGCCCCAGGACCAGGGCGGGAAGCACGTCGAGCACGGCGAGCTTCAAGAGGAAGAGGATCGAAGCACAGGCGAAGATACAGGGGCAGATGGCGAAGCTGGCCGCCATGGTGTCAAAGCCCCCGGGCCCGCCAGCAAGAGGGGGCGTGGAGGAGGCCGCGGAGGCTCTAAACAGAAATGAAAGTGCTCTCCTTTAACATGTCTATAGCAACGGCGGCGGTGAAGGTGCAGGCGCTGACGGAGATGATCCTGGAGGGGTCCCCAGACGTGGTGCTGCTGCAGGAGGTGCGCGCCCCCGTCCTCGGCGTCCCGGGCTACGAGGAGGTCATCAACGTCGGCGCGGAGGCCCGCGGCACCGCCCTGCTCACCCGCTCGCCCCTGAAGGCCACCAACGTCAAGGCCCTGCCCAGCGGCCGCGGACTCAGCGCCCTCGTCGCCGGAGTGACCATCGCCAACGTCTACGGGCCGGCGGGTTCCCAGGGTAGAGGTGAGAGGCCTGACTTCCTGATAAACCAGCTCGCGATTCTTCTGGCAGACGCTGTGGGCCGATCGTGCTTGGAGGAGACTGGAACTGCATCGCCAGGCCGCAGGACACCACCGGCGCCGCGGACCCTGCCGCATCCTCGCCAACGTCATCCAGGACTGCAGCTCGACGACGCATGGACGAGGCTGCATCCTAGCGAGGTAGGCTACACGTACCGAGGGCCTAGCTGTTCGTCGCGCCTCGACAGAGTCTACGTCACCAAGGACCTGACGCCGCTGCTACGAGGGGCCCAACTGCACGCCGCGGCCTTCGGCGACCACCGCGCCATCAGCGTGGACATCGCCCTGGACACCGAGGCGCGCCAGCGGCCGAACCGCGGCCAGCGACTCTGGAAGTTCGACCCCGCCACGCTCAGCGACGAGGCCTTCCTTCCCGCACTGCGCGAGCGGTGGCTGCAGTGGCGGCGCCAGCGAGGGGACGCCGACGTCGTGGACTGGTGGGAGGCCACCAAGAAGAAGCTGCAGGCCTTCTGCAAGGACTTCTCCAGGCGCTCCAGGCGCGACGACAACGTCATGTGCCAGTTCCTCTCCAGCTGCGTCAACGAGATCGCCGCCCGACTCTACGACCAGCCTGGGGCCCACGACGAGCTGCGCCAGGAGCTGGACGCCCGCGGAGGCTGCTGCAGCTGCTGTCCAGGAGGCTGGCCTGCACCCGGGCGCGCGCCAAGTGCCCCGACGAGGTGGACGGCGAGACTGTCGGACTGCACCACGTCGCCGCCAGCCTGCGCCGCCGGAGGGAGGGAGTCATCGAGCAGCTCGAGGACGCCGACGGCAACGTGTTCCGGGACCCCGCCGCCATCGCCGAGCACGTCCGCCAGCACTACGCCGCCGTGTTTGCCGCCCAGGGCCCCGGGGAGCAAGATGCAACCCAACGCGCGCGCGAAGGGATGCCTACCTCCACGGCGGCCGCCGCTCCGCTCGCCCCGCCAGCCCCGCGAGACGCTCCAAGGACGCCGCTGCTGGACGCCGTTGTGCCCGGCGCCGTGCTCACCCCCGAGGACAACGAGGCCGTGCTGCGGCCGTTCACGATGGAGGAGATGGAGGCCGCGCTCAAGGCCAGTCCGCGCGGCAAGTCCCCTGGAGAGGACGGCCTCACGGCGGAGCTGTACCTGGCGGCGTGGGACATCCTCGGCGAGGACTTCCTGGCCGTCTCCAACGCCATGCTGCGCCGCCGGGCCGTCGCCCCCTCCCACAAGAAGGGCCTCATGGTCCTCATCCCGAAGGCTGCGCGCCGCCCGCGGACCGTCAAGGACCTCAGGCCGGTGACTCTGCTCAACGTCGACGGGAAGGTGTTTTCCAGGGCGCTGACGCGCCGCCTCGAGGCCATGCAGAGGCGCATACTGCACCCGATGCAAGTCCAGCCGGGATGCAGCAGGACAATGCAGGCCGCGCTGGGGGACGTCCGGGACGCCATCAGCCTCACGGAGCACACCAAGAAGGGCGTGTGCGTCGTCGCGCTCGACATCGCCGGGGCCTTCAACAACCTGCGGCACTCCTTCTTGTGGGCTGTCCTCCGCAGGCACGGCGTGGGCGATGACGTCGTCGCGCTGCTCCGCAGCATGTGGGTAAAATTCAAGGGGATTGACACGACCGGAACCTCATGTCGTCAGAACTTGATCAAAGTTGGCTCAAATGTTACCCCCATAGGGGTAAGTAAGCCCACAAAATTTGAACCCTCTAGCTCAACTAACATGGGCGCAGTGAGCAATCTAATTTTCGCCTGAAATTCATTTTCACCTTTTTCAGCAAAATGCACATTTTTGGAAAAGTCGTCGCGCTGGCCGCCCCGACGGCCTTTCCTCCGCCTGATCGACGTTCCTAGACTCAAAATTGTCTGGGGAATCCGAATCTGGCGTCGGTTTTCCGATAGCGTTCCGATAAAAATCCAAAAATGGCACTTTTTTTACGGAAATTTAGTTATTTTAGGGGTTTACGCGACAGGCCGTATCCACTAGCCCCCAATCCAAACATGCCCGTTTCAACTTTTTTTCAGTTAAGGGACACCATAAGCTTAATTTTAAGATGGGCCCCGATATTATGTATGGGTCTCGTTTAGGAGCTAGCACCATGCCCAACTTTTGACTTTTTCCCTAAAACTTGTTTTTCTATGAAACCTTTAAAAAGGCATGGCCTCCTCAAAAAATGTCCTAGGCGGCAAATAAAGTAGTCTAACGGACGCAGAATTTCCGAGGATCACGATGCTGCACGTGCATTTGAGTTTTGGAGCCTCAAACGCAGTCAAAACTCCAATAAACAACAAATTTATGTTAAATGCCACAAAATGTTGAACGGCAATTACGACCTTTTCCCCGTCGCAAGGCCGCTTTGCCGTTGCCTACTCGGACTCCTTGGAGTTTCCACTTTGAGAATAAGCAGGAAAGGGTCAGCAGCCCACACTGGAAACTGCGGATTTCCCCATAAGGGCGAGGCACCGCGCCGCCGGGGGCAACCAGTTTGACGCACCCCTCTGCCACAGGCGGTGGAGGTCGCGCGCGCCGCCCCCGGGTAGGCAACCAGGCATTTGGTCCATGGACCTTCCTTTACGATGCCATTGTTTACGGAGTGCGATTATTCGCCTTAGTTTGGGTGCAGTATTGTCTCAAAGTTGATCAAAACCGACTTTAATGGCATTGACCGTTTTGTTCAACTTTGAGACAAGATGCTCCCAACTGAGGCGCATAATCGCACTACGTACAAAGGCATGCTTAAGGAAGGTCCAAGACCAAATGCCTGTTGAGAAAGTACGAAGGCGCGCCTCGAATCAGACGCAGAGGCTGCTTATAGTCGGCCCAAAACATGATTTTTCTAAGGCTTTTTTGAACCGTTTTGATCAACTTCGAGACAACACTGCTCCCAAACTAAGGCAATAATCGCACTCCGTAATAAAGGCATGCTAAAGGAGGGGTCCCGTGGGGTTGCGAAATCTTCCTGCTCTTCAAACCGAAAAGCGTACATTGTATGCTCTAACTTCAGCATGCCTGCAAACACGCTCTAGCTAGCTAGCTTCATGCAGTTCATGTAGTTTAAAAAAAATGTTCAATTTGAACACATTGAACGTTTCTGGCCAAACGGTCCGAAAAAATCCAAAAGACTTCGAAGAGAATCGTTTCTTATACCTTTGAGAACGTCTTTGTCAAGTTTCATGCTTCTATCACTGAATGTGCGACTTTTTTGGCTAGCGCGGCACAGGGCCGGGCTGGGCGGGCCCGCGCTGCCCCTACAGCCGCCGCGCGCGCATCGCACCCACTATCTCAGGCACCGTTCAAGGTACCAAGTTGGTTTTGTGCTCCTTTCTTTACGAGAAGAGGCAGGCTACAGCCGTTAGAAAAGGCCATTTCCCAAAATCCAGCGAGGAAAAAAGTTATGGGCCAATGAACAAAACTTCGAGCTTTTGTGAAAATAAAATTCTAACTTTGTCGGCCTTAAGTCAAAGTATTTCACCTACGCTAAATCTGAATGCAGTTTTAGATTCCTTGTTAAAATTTACGTCGGATAGCATTCTCGCGTGTTGAAATCGGTCCACTGGAAACGTAGCTACGTCAAAAACGGACTAACGGCAACTTCCCGAAATTTCCTTGAAAAATAGACGATTACTGGAATCCTAGGGGACGAATCAATTGCCTCTCCAGCCAAAATTGTCACTGTCCATACTACAACTGTGCAAAAGCTCAATATCTGGTCATGACGTACAGCTTTTTTCCGTCAGGCCCCCGCCCATGCCTACCCGGGGGCGCGCGCGCGACCTCCACCGCCTGTGGCCGAGGGTGCGTCAAACTGGTTGCCCACCTGGGCGGCGCGGTGCCTCGCCCTTATGGGGAAATCCGCAGTTTCCAGTGTGGGCTGCTGACCCTTTCCTGCTTATTCTCAAAGTGGAAACTCCAAGGAGTCCGAGTACACTCTAAATGTCTTACGAAGGAATTTCCCATAATACGAAGGAAATGGCGCAAGCATAATACGAAGGCGGTTTTTCTTCGTATTACGAAGGTTTTTCTTTGTATCCTACAATGAAAAAGCTAAAAAGATTCGTATTACGAAGGAATATTGCTTCGTATTATGCTTGCGCCGAATTTACTGTAACATACGAATAACATAGGTGAAATTTCATTGTAAGACATTTAGAGTGTAGGCAACGGCCAAGCGGCCTTGCGACGGGGAATAAGGTCGTAATTGCCGTTCAACATTTTGTGGCATTAAATATAAATTTGTTGTTTATTGGAGTTTTGACTGTGTTTGAGGCTCCAAAACTCAAATGCACGTGCAGCATCGTGATCCTCGGGAAATTCTGCGTCCGTTAGACTACTTTATTTGCCGCCGAGGACGTTTTTGAGGAGGCCATGCCTTTTTAAAGGTTTCATAGAAAAACAAGTTTTAGGGAAAAAGTCAAAAGTTGGGCATGGGGCTAGCTCCTAAACGAGACCCATACACAATATCAGGGCCCATCTTAAAATAAGCTATGGTGTCCCTTAACTGAAAAAAAGTTGAAACGGGCATGTTTGGATGGGGGCTAGTGGATACGGCCTGTCGCGTAAACCCCAAATAACTAAATTTCCGTAAAAAAGTGCCATTTTTGGATTTTTATCGGACCGCTATCGGAAAACCGACGCAGATTCGGATTCCCCAGACAATTTTGAGTCTAGGAACGTCGATCAGGCGGAGGGAGGAAAGGCCGTCGGGCGGCCAGCGCGACGACGTTTCCAAAAATGTGCATTTTGCTGAAAAAGGTAAAAATGAATTCAGGCGAAAATTAGATTGCTCACTGCGACCATGTTAGTTGAGCTAGAGGTTCAAATTTTATGGGCTTACTTACCCCTATGGGGGTAACATTTGAGCAAACTTTGATCAAGTTCTGACGACATGAGGTTCAGGTCGTGTCAATCCCCTTGAATTTTACCCATGTACGAGGGCGCCACCACCAAGATCTCCGTCAACGGCGTGATCACCGAGGCCGTGGACCTGCTCCAGGGCATCAAGCAGGGCTGTCCGGTGTCCATGCTGCTGTACTGCATCGCCAGCTCGCCGCTGCTCAAGGCCTTGGACACCAGGCTCGTCGGGGTCCCACAGTGGTACGAAACGGCTAAAAATGCGACAAAAATATTTGAGCCTTCCAAAGGACTTCTTGGGCCATAAAAAAGTTGAAAAAGTGTCACAAAGGTGCACCGGAGCTTTATTGCCAGTGTAAAGTCGCAAAAACCTCAAAAAACGCCGAAAAATGCCGTTTTTGGGGTCTTTCCCTGTGATTAAAATGACTTCTAATTCGAATCCGCACTATCTCTAAGCGCCAAAAGATAGCCTAATATATGTACTTTGAAACCCTGACAGCCCCTAGGCGACCAGACACCCGGGATTTTTAATACACGCAACTTAAGGTAAAATAAATTGTCTGAAAACCCGAAAAAAAGCCTTTTTCAGGGCCAAACCAGAGCAGATTAATATCAGTTGCTGTCAAATGGCAATAATGGCTGACAAATAGACTCTTTCACTCATCGCGAAGTAAAGAAATATAGTTCTCAAAATGTCGGGAACCAGTAGCGCACCAGCGGCTATCATTGTAAACAGTCAAAAGCTGAATCCTGATTGGTTACAAGCGTAGCTCTGGACGAAGCTCACTGAAGTGGCCGCTAGGTGCCGCGCAGCTTCACTGAGATTCCGAACGCTTTGAGTATAGCACGTATGGTGCAATGCAGCTGAGATATCGCACCATACGTGCAATGCCATTAAACGTTAATTTAACGGAAACGGACACTGAAAATCCAAACGCTATGAGTATAGCTGTTGCAATGCAAAAGCATTGCACATTGAGGGCAATGCCCCCCCCCCCATCCTCACGCATTAGCAAACGGCATTTTCGGGACGCATTACACGTAAGATGCAATATGACTATGGAATTGTACGTATGGTGCGATATCTCAGCTGCATTGCGCCATACGTGCTATACCCAAAGCGTTCGGAATCTCAGTGAAGCTGCGCGGCACCTAGCGGCCACTGCAGTGAGCTTCGTCCAGAGCTACGCTTGTAACCAATCAGGATTCAGCTTTTGACTGTTTACAATGATAGCCGCTGGTGCGCTACCGGTTCCCGACATTTTGAGGACTATATTTCTTTACTTCGCGATGAGTGAAAGAGTCTATTTGTCAGCCATTATTGCCATTTGACAGCAACTGATATTAATCTGCTCGGGTTTGGCCCTGAAAAAGGGTTTTTTTTCGGGTTTTCAGACAATTTATTTTACCTTAAGTTGCGTGTATTAAAAATCCCGGGTGTCTGGTCGCCTAGGGGCTGTCAGGGTTTCAAAGTACATATATTAGGCTATCTTTTGGCGCTTAGAGATAGTGCGGATTCGAATTAGAAGTCATTTTAATCACAGGGAAAGACCCCAAAAACGGCATTTTTCGGCGTTTTTTGAGGTTTTTGCGACCCTACTCTGGCAATATAGCTCCGGTGCACCTTTGTGACACTTTTTTAACTTTTTTATGGCCCAAGAAGTCCTTTGGAAGGCTCAAATATTTTTGTCGCATTTTTAGCCGTTTCGTACCACTGTGGGTCCGCGTCGAGGGCACGGACGGCAGGCTTGCGGGGTCCGCGTACGTCGACGACACTGTGGTGGTGCTGCAGGACGTCGCGGAGGTGGCCGTGCTCGTGGACACCCTGGAGGAGTTCGGCGCCGAGTCGGGATTACGTGTCAACGATGCCAAGTCCATGGCCCTCCCCGTCGGACGCTGGCCGCGCCGCGCGCCGCTGCCGTACCCCGTCGCCAAGGAGATCAAGCTGCTCGGAGTCCACTTCACTGCGAAGACGAGCGGACTCGCCACTGCCAACTGGCCGGGCCGCGTCGGGGTGCTCCGCGCCCTGCTCGTGGACGCCAGGCTGCGCGCCTTCAACCTGGTGCAGCGGGTGCAGTACTGAAACACCTACGTACTGCCCCTGCTCTGGCACCTCGCCGCCGTCGCGCCGCTCCCCCCCAAAGTATTGCGGCATGGTCCGGAAAGCTCGGGGGAAGTTTCTCTGGGCCACCAAGCCCGTCCGCGTCCCTTCGACGTGATGGTGCAGCCCGGGGAGCGCGGCGGCCTCGGACTGCAGGACCCTGCGCGCAAGGCCCGCGCCATGCTGGCGGCACGCTGGGAGAGCTCGGCGCGCGCGGACTTCAAGACCGTCTCGGGTGCTGGCTGCGCTTCCTGCAGCAGCGCTACGCGGACGCGCCGTCGGTGCCGGCCTGCGTCAAGCACTTCAGCGTGTCCTGCAGGAGCCCCGCTTTCGCCGCCGTCCCGGGCCTGGTCGGCAAGGACCTCACCAAGGCCCTCTACACCGCCCCCCTCGCCGCCGACGTGCCCGTGCCAGGGCCATGCGCGGCGTTCCCGACGACGTGCAGCAGCGAGTTTGGCGGTGCGTCCACCACAAGGGCCTGCCAGTGGACGTCCGGTCGACATGGTTTGAGGCAGTCCAGGACGTGCTGCCCACGGCGCTGCGCCTCAACGTCGCCCCCAAAGCGCCCCCCGGACTCCCCCAAAATGCGCCGAGCCCGAGGCGTGGTGCCCCGGGCTGGCGCGGTGCGGGGCAGAGCGGCGAGCAGCGTGGGCGTGGCGGCGCAGCACATCGCCAGCACCACGGGCCTGGCCGTCGACGAGGGGACCATCATCCGGCCGCAGCTCGAGGGGCCGCGGGGCCGACGCCGTCCTGCTCGGGGCCCGGCCGTGCAATTCCTGGCGACAGGCGCGTCGTCAGCCCCCCAGCCGAGGGGGTATGCGCTCTCTGAACCTGTGTACCGACTATTACCATTACGCTCTATTACGCCACAAATTTAAACGGAAATTTTGCTAAAAACGGCCTAAAAAACACCAAAATGATAAATTTTTACAATTTCGGCTATTACGCGACTATTACGCGATTATTACGCGTGATTACAGATAGAGTGAACCGACTATGCGGTGCATACCCCCTCGCCCCGAGCCCTCCAGGACCACCTGCGACGACGGGCCGCCAACGTGACGTCAGCGGGGTGACGGCTGCCAGCGTGGCTGCGCGGCGAGGCCGTGGTTCCGTGAGTGAGTCCGCTGCGATGAGCCGGGGGCGCAAGCGCCCTTCGTGAGCAGTGCCTGCGATGAGCCGGTGGGGCCCTGGAGCCCATCCGTGAGGGGGGGTGAGGACCGACCGTCCACGGACGGATCGTGACTTGGCGATCTCGCGGTTCCGCGGCCGCCAGTGTGGGGGCGACGGGCTGCGCCGGGCGGCGCGCCGAGGGAGTGACGTCACGCAGCCGACGCAGCGCCGCATCTTCTTCTGCTGCCGGACCGAGCGGCGCGCGGAGTAGCGGCACGTCTTCTGCTGGCGGACCGAGCGGCGCGCGGAGTAGCGCCGCGTCTTCTGCTGCCGGACCGAGCGGCGCGCGGAGTAGCGCCGAGGACGTCAGCGGGCCGGTGGCCAGAGTAGCGACGGGGTAGTGACGCGCCGCCAGACACCAGCCGTGGGCGGCGCGAGGAGGAGAGACGCAGAAGTTGCGTAAATGTTTTACTTTTCTTTTGTCTGTTTTACCCTGTTTTTTATTTCTGGCTCTTAAAACTGATTATTTCTATGAATTTTTTTTGGCTTTTAATTTTTACTGGTGTTTTAATGTTTACTGTCGGTACTCACATGATGTCTCTCTGTTTCAGGTCGGCGCAGGGCACGAGGGGCCGAACCCACTTCGGTGGTAATAAGCCCCTCGCCGCCGCCGCAGTCCTGGAACGGAGAGGCATCATGTGACGTCCAGCTGCAACAAGATTTATGATTTTAAATAAAGTAACCGTTTGAGTCCTGTTAGAATACCGAAAGAGAAGAGCAAGAGGAAGCAGTCTTTTAAATTTGTTATCTTTTATCACTGTTGATTTTATTTTATTGTTGATAATTGTTATGCTATTAACTGAGCCGAATAAAAAAAAAAAAGTTGGTTCCGTGCCTGGAGGCTGGATAGTAAGACGGGTTCGGCGGGGGTTCGATTCCCGGCGATGCGTAACCAGTTTTCCCTCGCACAATTCGTTTGAATGGCAAGGGAATGTACTGCGGGTATCAAATACCGGCGGGAAAGACGGATCCTCTGGATGTGACAGTTTTGCCCGTCGCTGTAAAAATGATTAATGGGGGCGATCAGACATCTCGCAGATACGTCTCGATGATGGCTGACTTCGACTAGAAAGAACTCGCTCCAAAGGGGGATAACGCCATGCTAGGAAACACGGCCTCTTAACTGTGGCGTCAGTGCCCCAAAGTCAGTGATACCAACTTAGAAAACCGAAACGGTTGTAAAATTAGGATACCCCGACGGGTCTTGAACACGCACACATCGGGGCCAGAAGCGGCAACGCTAACCCCTGCGCTACCGACCACATGGGAGAACTGCGGTCCGGCGCAGCATCTTGGCGGACCACTCAGGGTGAGCTTCCGTTTTTCGGTTCAGATGTTGGCGCCTCTGCTGTCGATGCAAGCCGACTATCCCCTGACCCTGAGTGGTCCGCCAAGAGGCTGCGCCGGACCGCACTCTTCTCATCTCATCGATAGCGCAGTGGATAGCGTTGCCGCATCTAACATCAACGGGTGCGTGTTCAAGACCCGTCGGGGTAACCTAATTTTACATCAGTTTCGGTTCCCTAAGTTGGTATCACTGACCTTGGGGCTGCAGTTGAGACTTTAGTATCGTTGAGTGGAGACGATAATGCTCTTGAAACGGAGAAGTGTGTTGTTCACTTGATTCAAGAATCGGCGTACTTGATTCAAGACTAATAATCAAGTATTTTTAATCAAGAAATATATTTTACTTGATTCAAGAAATCTTTTTTCTGGGTGCATAAGCAAACTGAAACTGGACTTATTCTGCACTTTGTTCTTACCAAAAACTGCAGTTCAGGAACTGTAGTTTTGGCACTATAGTTTAAACTGCAGTTTCACTACAGATCCTTCCACCCGGGCTCACGCCCCCGGCATGCCCCCTTTGAGGGCTGCCACGAGGGATGTAGCGACCAGCCCCCTGGTCACGTGGAAGGCGCGCGGCGGGCGACAACCAGTCATTGCCCTTGCGCCCGCCGATGCCCTCGGTACAAACGAGTGCGCAGCCGGCCCCGCTGGACATGACGACCCCACGCTGTGCCCGTCGGGGACGGTCACACAGCCCAGGCCGCGGCGGTCAAGATGGGAGCCTACATACTCCTTCCAATTCGATCCACGAGTCACGGGGCCGCGCCAACAGCGCCCCTCTGGCGGAAGAAAGCCCGTTCTTCCCCCGTCACCGCGACCTATCGGAGAGCGCTCGCAAGAGGATGAACTCGAGGGGGTAGCAACTCCCAAAAATCGCGGCCCGACTATTACGTTTTGAGACTATTACGCGTAATAGATGGGATATTACGTATATTACGGCTATTACGTTCTATTACAGACTATTACGCTCTATTTCGCAATTATTACGCAGCTATTACATGTATTACGCTATTATTACAGCTATTACGCGGTTATTACGCTTTGAAAAACAGCGCCAAATCTTTCACAAGCTGCTTCCGCTTCCTGCGACATACTCGTTTTATGAGAAATTCCTCTGCACATTTGCAGTGCACAGTTTTTCTTTTCTTTTTTGGTTATTTTTGAAGGTTTTTTTGAAGTTATTTACTAGAACTTTTGAGACTGTCAGGTTATTCTGTTGTCATTGAGTTGATTAGCAATAATTGCAAGAAATTGATAATTCTTGGCGGTAGTTGATGAAGTAAAAGACTTTTTCACTTTGGAGAACTATTATTTGAAGAGAAAAGGAGATCAATCGCCAGACTTGAGTTTTAACCCTAGGAACCAGAGGATTTTTCGGTTTAGCTACATTAAAAAAGATTAAAATAAACACAGATTTATATTTTTTTTAAATTGTTTAATGCTTTTACTCTCTAGTATGAATTCAAACATAATATCTTAGTAAGACTAAGTATCAAAAAGAGAATTATTAACAAACAATTAGTCATTGTTAAAGTTTTTTTTACTTTAATCTTATTCTATATTCTTATTTTCTAAGACAATACCTTGGTAAGACTAGGAGTCATATAAAAAAATCTCAGGCAATCAGTCACTGTTACAGTTTTTGTACTTCACTCTTATTATATATTCTTATTTTCTAAGACAATACCTTGGTAAGACTAGGAGTCTTATAAAAAAAATCTCAGACAAGCAGTCACTGTTACAAATTTTGTACTTCACTCTTATTCTATATTCTTAATTTCTAAGATAATAACTTGGTAAGACTAGAAGTCATTAAAAAAAAATCAGACAGTCAGTCACTGTTACAGTTTTTGTACTTCACTCTTACTCTTTATTCTAACATAACACCTTGGACAGACTAGCTCTTACAATGCAATCACAATAAACAATAATACTAGGCTTTCTTTCCCTTTAGTGACATTATTTCCTTAGGTGTACAGCTGAGGAACAGTTGACCGTTCTGGAAGGTAGGGCGGGGAAGAGTACAGATGTATGTTTCAATGTTGTAATATCCGTGAACTTCCATTGGCGATTCATGGAGAGTCCGACTGTTGCCTTTGGTGAAAAACCCACGAGCACAGGCAACCAGTCCTCGTGCATTGGAGTCTGGCGCTTTCACAGGGGCTGATAATCTGGAGTACTGTTGGTTTTTGCTGCTACTGCCTGTCATGTAATGAAGGCCAGCACTCGGCCTATAGCAATAGAATTCTTCTCCACAAAGCCACACCAATCCCCAACGTGGACCACCTCTTCTACTGTGGGAGGATGTGGTTTGTTGGTGATCGTGCGCAATAAGGGTGTGTGGGTGACTGGTGCCGCTTGCACCCTGGCCAGTCGGTCGGAGCTCATCCTTGTGTCTCCAGTACTCAGCAACCAGCACAGTGTGGATTTACGAATAATTGCTGGATTTTTGAAACCATCGGAAACCAGAACAAATGGACTGCTGTTGCTTACAGGAACATCAAATGTTTTCACAGTTAAAGCCCCAGAGGACACCCTGAACAAATCTTTTTCTATGTCAAATTGAATGTCCACTTGTTCCACTTCGGCCTCACTCGATAGAGGCTGCTCCACATCTTCATCATCAATGTCGATGATGTCAGAGTCAATTTCAACATCTTCACTGTCGCTTGTTTCTTGATCATTCTGCACTCTAAAAAATAATATAGGATTTTGTAACGATCTTGATACAAAATTCTGTAACACGTCAGTCGGATACAAAAATTTTTATCCTTGATCCTAAATTCTGTATCACGTCAAGAATGTTACGAATTTACGAATCGTGCTTCAAAATTCAAAACTGATACAAAAATTTTGTACTTTTCGTTTCAATATTCACAATCAGTGATATAGTTCCATGTAAAAATGCGATCTTTATGCAAATAACTGTAACTGATACAGAAAAACCCTAACATATCGTTACAAGTTTACATAACGTCTGATGCAAAAAATTTAAAAACGCAAATTTAAAGTCAAATTACGAGCTTATTTTAACATCACAGTTGATCGGGCGAAAAATCCTAACGTGGGGGGTGGTACTTTAGAAGCTTCGGGCCAGGAACTCTAACTGTCACGCCCCAGGGCTCGTTTCCCACCCCTACCTGGGCGTGCAGCGTGCCCGCTCGGTGTCATCGACAGTCTGAGGCGTGCCTCCTCATACGGCGCTGTGGCGCAAGCGGTAGCATGCCGAGCTGGCAATCCGGGTGACCGGGGTTCGGTTCCGGAGAACGCAGTTCGGTTTCTCCGGGTGTTCGGGAGTACAGGAGCGACGGAGCGAATGTAGGAATGAACGATCGTTGAGGTTCAAATTTTGTTTATTAAACGACAAATTTTTCTGATTTTTGCATTGCACAATTCTGTAAACCCGGGGAAAAAGTTTACCGTAACGCGTGATACAAAATTTTGTATCAGTGCTGATACAAAATTCTGTAACATTTGTAGTGGAAATTACTGCGTAACCATGTTACAGAATTTTGTATTGAAATTTTTTTGAGTGTGGCCTTGCAAGTGGGTAAGTGGAACAGCTGTTTTACTCCACCCTTTTGGAAGCATCTTGAATCTTTTTGCCAGATTGACGGCTTCTTGAAGCGCCTCAGAAACAGCATTTGCAATTTCAAAGTCTTCAGGAAGACTCACTGGGATATGAGGAGTCACTTGACTTGCATGTGCGGCTTTGTGGTGCCTAGGGAAAGAAATCACCTTAGAAAGATTAACGTAAGTGGAAGACAATAAATCAAGTCTTCTGAAGTGATTTTCTAAATCAAAGATAGAAAATGTAGTTGCACCACAGTGAGCAGCTAATGTAGATCGGAGTATTCTGAAGATTTTCTCACAGTCTTGGCTAGATAATTTCCATGGTAGAAACGAAGAATGTTCTTCTTTTCCCTTAGATTAATAATGAATTGGATGAGACAGTGGGCATTCAATTCAATACATGCATATGCATTGGATGTAACAAAATTGTTTGTGACAGTATAGTCACCATTAGATTTCTCGATGAAAGATCTCCATAATCTCAAGAAGAAAACCCTTTTCCAAATCATCTTGATCCTCATGCAGGGGGTCAGATCAGGTCTGGTGTATGATTCCAATATTTCACGAATCATATCAAGATATGTTGCTGTCCCTTCACTGTTTGGCACTGAGATCGAAGTAAGGCTGTTCCCTTTGGATCATTTAATTTCTGAAGTGCACGATAATTCTTTTTGTTTTTGGGATTAATGTGAACTTCAGATAACTCGTGCTGATCTTTGCTGACTGTATCAAGCAGCTCCACAATATGGCCTTTGTAGCAATGTAGTTTGGTCCCAAAGGCAAAATGTTTAAAGGGCTTGAGAAGGCGGGTTTTAAGCTTTGTTCCAATATGAATGTGGTCTTGGATGTACACCACTTCAACTTTCTTTTTGGCCTTGAACCAAGGCCACTCAAGTTTATAATCAGTTATGACATTTGCTATCATATTTGAGAGCAAACGACTATCACCATCAGACCCAAAACCCCAAATAACTCTAATACCTGCAACAATAAATCACCAAAGAAAAGGTATTAATATACTTGAATGATTAATTAAAAAATAAATGATGTAAAAAGCAACAACTTTCTTACCTTTTTTTTCAACTTCTGCTTTTGTCCATGCCACCCTTTTTTTTACATCTTCAGAAACAAATTTGTTTTTTTGTTCCAAAAATACTGAGGCAGAAAGATGGAGCACCCTCCTTGAGGGGGGCTGCCATGATACAGTACACGGGGGACTAGGATTCTTCTTGAAATATTCCGCAATAACTGCAGCAGAGTTCGCTGGATAGCTTCCAACAATAGGTACTCCATTGGAATCTAAGGGTAACGGAAATCCCACAATTTTTGGTTGCTGAGTCATACTGAATTCTTCCATTTACTCCAGGGGCATCCTCAGAAATGTGTACAACCAGAGGACATTCATGAAGCAACAGAAATGCTTTCAACTCAGTGATTCTGTAATGTCCTTCTGTAAATTTCTCATTGCTGTAGATCTTTCTTCGAATGGTGGCAACTGAAGGAAATGGAAGATTTTTCTTGCAACTAAATATTTCATAAAGAGCTAAGCCTCCCAGGGAGAAAATGAGAAAACCCAACTCTTTCATGACTTCTTTGAAACGCCAGCCCCTGGGCTTTTTGCCTGCATTGGCTTTGGCGCAGTCGAGAAGAATCTCTAAAATTGAGAACTGTGACACAACATGATCATGTTTGTCATCAATCAAATTTCTGATTTGCATTTTTTCTACAAGTCTCCTTTTCAAATCCAAATTTTTTTTTAGTAAGATTTCCATTTCGTTCAAAACTTGATAGTAATCGGTGATCTTACTGCATCCTTCAGATGCTAGCTGCAGCTGCCGTGTAGTTTTGTCCTGGCGGCTTTGCCGCAAGTCAATGTTGTCTTTTTTAGGGCGAAGAAAACTCACCGATTCGTTTCCTTCGCTCTCTAAAAATTTCCTTCATCAGTTGCATCTCCTTCTTCCTTTTTATTTTCATCTTTTTGCATGCCCACTGGCTCTTGAGTTTTATAGAAGTATTACTTGTCTCTTCATTTGTTTCATCAATTTCCAAGACATCATCTTCATCCTCTGAGTTGTCCTTCTGCTCTGCTTTCCTCTTCTTAGCGGTTGTCTTCTGTCGGGGTAGTAATCTTTTTATTGGAGAACTTTGTCTCCTGCACTTTTGGTACTTACTAAAAAGCTGTCAAGTGTATTGGTTTGCTTGCCCGGCTCTCCTTTGGCACATGAGTTTTAAGATGTGCAATGTAATTGGATTTTTTCCACCTGAAACAAAAAGAAGATTTGTATAATGAGCACAAACTGAAGGGTCATCTTAAACTTACTATCAAGAATTTAAAAAAAATAAAATAAGTTAATTGTATTTGTTTCAATAAAATTTTTTAAAATATATTTAAGAGTAATTTTTTCATCAAGTTTTTTGTCTGAAGGTAGACACTAACCATTTTCTTTAAGGAACTTAAATATGCTGTGCTAAACATACCTTGACTGGTTACGAGTAATTTTTTTTCCTTTCGGACAAATAGGACAAGATGCCTGGGCAATGAGTGATCCCAGGCCATCCTGGACCACCTTCACTTTAACAGAGAACTCGCCATGGAAGTTTTGTTCTAAATAATCATGAATTTGTTTCCCAAATTTAGTTTCAGACTCAATAATAGTTGCAATGGGATCATCAGTCTTTGAGTCTTTTTCTGACAGACTTGGTGAAGAGAGAGGCAACATTTCTTTGATTTTTCAAATGAGATATTTCTGGGCCATTTTTTGAATAAGGCCTATTGTTTTTTTTGGCCACCAACAAAAAAAAAAAGCTCTGGCTTATTTTTAAAGAAATCGTAATATTTTTCTTTTTCTTCATCGGGGAGAACCTGGTGGAAGGTGGTCCTCATAAAATCCACCACAGTCTTTTCATCATCCTCAGTGAACTTTGCAAGAACTGAGAGGTTGTCGTACTTGGTTGCTTTGAATATCTCACGAAGCTCCTTTTCAACAAAAAGTCCTTCCTCTCAAAACTATCCCACATAGTTGCACCCCTAAGCTGGGGTAGAGAAAAAACAATCAACATTAAATATCATTCAATACTGTTATCCACTTTAATGCTCCAATGTTATGATTCTTTGGGGGTGACAGATGCTAAATAAATTGAGGTGTTGGACTAAACAGTATTGAAAAGAACTCATTGAAAAAAATGTTGTATCTCCTGCCTTAACATTGGGGTGCAAATCTGCCCCCGTGAATCTAGACACAGTTCGTAAACTTCGTAAACCTTACCAGCTTTTATTTTTAGAGATTGGTGTGACCAGCCTGTTGATATGGCTTGGTATTCTCACAGCTGCATCAGCAGGGAAAAGAAATATAATCAAAGAGCTCTCTTTGTTTAGTATCCATAATTTTAAATATTATAATTAATTGTGAGGGAGCCCAAGATGGAGTGTAAACTTGTCTGGCTGTTTTGAAATTATGTTGAATGATATCCCAAATTTCTCACAGCCTTCAAAACTTTGCAAGCTTTGTCCATATAAAAAAGAATCATATTTTTTTTTGGACAAAGCTTGCAAAGTTTTGAAGGCTGTATGAAACTGTGGATATCATTCAACATAATTTCAAAACAGGCAGACAAGTTAACACACTTTTTGGGCTCCTTCACAATTCAAAGTGTTATAATTTTAAAATTATGGATACTACAACAAAAAGAGCTCTTTTATTATATTTCTATTGCACAGCTGATGCAGCTGTGAAATACCAAGCCATATCAACAGGCTGGTCACACCAAGTCTAACTAAAAATAAAAACAGGTAAGGTTTTCGAAGTTTACGAATTGTGTCTGATTCACAGGGCAGATTTGCACCCCCAAAGTTAAGGCAGGAGATACAACATTTATTTTTAATGAGTGGTTCTCCATACTAATCATCACAACACTCAGTGGGACGATAATTATGGTGCATCTATTTGCTTACAGTTATGGGCTGTTGCTGCTCAAACCCTTGGCTTGTTAGTCTTGTCCTCGCCCGGGACCCGGCCATTTTCGGGATCGGGCCTGAAAAAGCCTTTAAAAATTAAAAAAAAAACAGGAGGGCAGAGTCAGTAATGTCACATTGATTTGTCGGTGGCAAATGCCTTTTTCATTTCAATACAGAAGTACGCGAGTCGACCGTAGGCTATTGCATAGGTTATGGGCGCTCGTCTCACCATAACATTACAGACGAGACTGCTCGGAAAGATTTTATGGAGATACGTCCAAAGTAAGAAACAGGTAATTGAGACGTGATATTCGTAGCACAAGTACCTGTAGCGCTGTCGATGAAGTGGCACGAAAGGTCTAGTCAGCCGCTCTTGTCAGTAGCGACTTGGCACGGCCGCTACAGCGCTCTCTGCCCTCTACCCCCTCCACCCGACTCAGGGGGAATGCCGAAAACCGTGCATGGAGTATTGCCAACGCCATCGGGCGCTGTCAATACTCCCTGACAGAAGCATTTCTGACCTATTACGCGGTTATTACGCGGCTATTACGATAATATTACGTGTATTACGTTATTATTACCGATATTACGCGACTATTTCGGTTATTACGCCGTCATTACGCCTATTACGTTGTTATTACAGGGCAGGTGACCCGACTATTACGCGAGTTGCTACCCCCTCGGATGAACTGCGATCGCAATGCGCGGAGGAAGTTCGCAAAACAGCAGCGGAGAACCAGCCAGGGGCGGGACCCGCTTCCCCCCCGGAGGGCGGGAGAGGACCTCTTCGAACTCGAGGCCGCCCGCTGTAACGGTTTCGTTACTATTTTTTTCTGTCTCTTTAATTATTTTTTTTTCTGCCTTTGTTTTCTGTCATCTATCTTATTATTTACCCGTCTGCCTTGTTTTTCTATCCTTTTGTTTCTCTCCGTTCCCTTTCACCCTTTCCTTTGCTTTCGAAACATCCCGCCACTTGATCGGCGAACGGTGCCCGCGAAATTTCTCATAGTGGTTTCAAACCCGACCGCCAGGGTGCGCCACGGTTCCCGCCTCGCGGCGCGGAGCGGCGGCGCACGGCAAGGCATTGCATCTCGGGACTCAAGCGACGACAGCCGTTTTTGCCATTCGCTCGCTCATCTTCATCCATTCTAAGTTCTTTCATCCATCGCAAATCGGTGAGTTTTCTTAGCCATCCGCGTTCTCCAAGTTCTGGACTGGCTTTTGGTGTAATTATTTTGGTTCTCTCCGTAACGATTAGCTCACAAGCAACAAGTGTTGTAAGTCGGTAGGGTTATCGTGGCTCCATGACCGGGTTCGCATGTGTGATCGCAACTGTTCTGTAACAGGTTTTCTCCATCCGAGTATCTAGTCCAGTATCATGGCTGGCTAGGCACGACGTGATCCTCCCGGGATGCAATCCGGAACCGGCGCTCCGTGTTCGCCATCGTCATCTGGCCCCTCATGTGGACTAAGCCTGCTTGTCTCATGAGGTGAACGCGCCTGGAAACGAGAAGCCCTCCTCTCCGACATGGACTCTTGAAGTAAGGTGTTGTTGTGTCAGTGACCATGTATCCGCGTGCAACCTCCGTTTAATTTTAACCCGCGAGCTACCCCGTAAATTTTATCCGCGTCCGTGTGTTGACTGTGTCAGCCATGGCACTTCTCATTGGCGACAGTATCTTTGCCAGACTCTTGGATTTGTACCCCGAAAGCTATCACCCCCTCAGCAAGGCCTTGTGTGTGCGAGGGGCGCGTGTTCAACAAATCAAGCACTTGGCTAAGAGTTGCCCTGACCTCCCAAGTTGCGCTGTACTGCTTGTGGGCATCAATGACTTGTTGTCTCCGCATCAGTTAACAGTGGTGTGGCAAGATTACGTATCTTTGGTTCGCCATCTTTTGAGAAGGGGTGTTGCTCTCTATGTTTGTCCACTTCTACCTGTGGCAAACAATCGCAAACGGACGGTGCACGAAGCGGATTTAAATAAGTTTAATTTCTATGTAAACAATCTAAAAGTTAAGTCTAGTGTCACAGTACTCTCTTTCGAGTCTATTTTTGCCTGTGGTTCTACTATCGCCACTCATTTGTACTGCCCATGGGTCAAGTCACGCCCTGATTTTATCCATCCTAATGCAAAAGGTTTAAAGTTAATGCATCAAGCTATTCAGTCCATTATAGTCTAAAATTATACATCGGGTTCATGTTATAATTTAATAATTGGTCTTTCTAGTGTTGTTCATTCAACTTAATTCTGTATACGTTATCTTCCCATGGTTCAGTTCCTCTCTTGTGACTTTCGATTCTGCCTTACTTCAAAATTAAGCTCACCCGATGTTAGTCTCGATATTTGTTTACAATTTTGTTATGCGCTGTTTTGACAGTTAAGTGATCTGTTGAGCAAAAATTGTATTATATCTGTCTTTTGATATTTAAATTCTATGTGGGTGACTCAGCTAAGTGATGCACTTTTGTGCTTGGTTTGAGTTTGACCTCTGTGTCGCCCCATAGTTATTTGTGGTACATTAGTACACTTTCCCGATTAAGTCCTGTATTTTCTATGTCCTGCCAGGCTGGTCCTGTGTAGGCTGGACAGTCTAGTTATGCTCTTTAGTGAGTATTGTAAATATTTCATGTGTATATAGTTCATCAGTTCAGTCATTATGTGTTAGTATTTTGTGTTAGGTTTTTGGTGTTTTTGTAAAGTTTATTTGTCTCCGTTGTGCTTGGTAAAGCCACGGATAGTGTCGTATAGGGGGCTTGCTTTAAAATATCAGTAACATCAGCTTGAGAAAACCTATATTTCCTTTTTCTAAATTCCGTATAAAGTAACTCCGCGTTTTGTCTCTTTAGTAAATTCTAGTATCAGTAAATCGCTTTGAAGAAATATCAGGTTTTATTCAGTCAGATATAGTCTTAGTCAGGATGGCAGCCACTGGAGTAGGCGTTGGACGGAGCCTACTCCACCTCGTGTGTATGTGTTGGCCTGGTCAGTGCAATTCAAGATTATTCTCCTAAATTAAATTAATTTTGCAGCACACCAGGGCAACACATCACACTCTCTAATATTGTATGGTATTGTGTATTCTATTGTGATACCCGCCGCTCAGTATTTGTTTGTACAAAGTCTAATTATATGGCATGTATGTTATCTTGTTTGTCATGTTTTTCCCCTGTTATCCCACACTGAGACAAAGCTTAAGATTAATATGCAGTTATTCTGTTTTGTTGCTCGGGGGCAGTCTCTGACTGTATGGCGCCCTAACTTACAATTCTCACACCCTCTCTACCGCCCTCTTTATGAGCTGGCGTTTCTTGAAAATAAACTCGGGCATCTTTCACTCAATTTCTGCAGTAACTCTCACACAAGTTACACCGCCTCCGCTCCATCAGCTGGGAGGGAGGCGAGGACGAGCATGGGTACGAACAAGAAGCAGCCCGGCTACGTGCCATCGTTAATAATAAAGCTCCCCCACGCCGCTGGACATGCTGGTGGGAACGGTAGCCGGGAAGTTCAGGCTCATGCAGTACCCCATGCAGGGTCTGCTGGGTGGGAAGCCCAGGGAGCCATACCTCGGCGAGCGGGGCCCCAAGGAGGGCACGCTCAACGAGAAGAGCGGGCGGTACCCCAAGGAGGGTCCGCGCCGCGGGGCCAAAGGGGAAGGCCACAGCGGCAGGCAGCACCAAAAACTGCAAATCCAGCAAGAGCTGCCGAAGCCCCGCAACAACGGCCATCCAGGACAACCAGGAAACCGGAACGCTATCGAAATGGAACTCACCACTTGGCAGGGGCTGAAGATAATTTGGACAACGATTTGGACAATGATTTGGACAACGTCAGCTACCAGGACAACGCCAGCAGCGACATGGACATTGAATGATTTAATTCCAATTCAGTAAAATAAATGTATTATTTTTTTTGACGTTCCTAGTTATGGAACATATTCAATTACGTTGTAATTAAGTTTAATAAACGCTCCTTAAACACGCAGCAATCTCTTTTGGGGGGAGGAGTGCTATGACCTTTAGATTTTTCATAGCACTTCCCCTCTTCCCCCTCCTCTCTTTCTTACGGTTGCTGCGGCGTTCTGGAGCCAGTCTGACTTGAACCTTCGTGCTATTCACTTTCCCTGTCCTCCGAACCCACACTACAGTTAGAACTCAGCAAAGCCCTTTCAATCGGTGCAAAGCGTTTTGAAAAACACTGACTAGTTTTCATGATCTCGAACAAGTGCGCAACCTCTGCACTGACGGCGCGAGCATCGCTTCACGCTCTCCTTAGGCCGTTGCCACTCCCTGGGTTGCGCTAGAGCAGCTCCAGACAAAAAAAAACACTTGGCCGGGGACCCCCTCAGATCTGGCTGCCTCCCGGTTTTTTTGGTTCAACTAGTGAATACGAATTGCCGAAACATAAATTGGGCCGGATCCAACACCTATTGGTTTTTTGGCACGGGTAAAAAACCCCCCAAAAAATGGCTGTTTTTGGGGGTTTGGGGGCTTTTGGGGATCTCGGAACCTGCCGGCAAAAAAATCTACCAATATGGTTTTTCCGAAAGAAAAAAGTGCGCTCTTTCGAATGCCGGGTCGCGCGAGGCTCTACGACGTCGGGTTTAGACGCTACGGGCTCTCAAAGTTGCTCAATTTCACTATTTTCACTAAAAATGACTGAAACAGATTTCTTTCTCTCCGGAAGTCGATTGTGACTCTTCCTTTTGGCAATCTTCACCATGCAAGGTATTTTTATACCTAAGAGACATGGTTTGAGCAATGAAGTTACTTTTTTCTACCGGGGGGAAAAGCCTACACACTACATAGCGCCTAGTGGGTAGGCAGCCCTTGCTCAGGCAAGTCGGGGGGCCTGCCGCGTCAGGGAAGGCAGAGGTGGGATCGGTGTGGACTCTATTGAGCAAGAATATATAAGGGGTGACCGGGTTGGATTTCACGACTCCGATTTAGCTCATTTTTGAGGGGTGTTTTAGCCCCCTAGAAAGATGCTAAAAGCCAGAGTAGCGGGTCCGGCAAAAATTTATTGACCAATCTGCAGCGTATTTCTAAATTTGATTTTTTTAAACTTGAATTTGGGTATTTTCTACTTTTTCTACAGTATTTGCTTTAAAGAAGCTGAGATAAGGTTTTTCAGACGTAAAATGTGCCAAGGAATTCGAATCTGGGTCCGGAATCGAGCTAGGACTCATACTTCAGGAGATATTGACAAAAAAAAAACTGCCAGAAGTTGCCAAAATAGTCCCAAATCCGGGGGAAACGGTCAAAATTCCCGTGAGAGGCTTTCCCATGGTCTACACTTTAGCGAATGAACCAAGGAATCCAATGAGCTCAACCTCATTTTTTTCCGAAAACCGTTTACACTCAAAATGTCTTACAATGAAATTTGACCCATGTTTTTCGTATGTTACAGTGAATTCGGCGCAAGCATAATACGAAGCAATATTCCTTCGTAATACGAATCTTTTTAACATTTTCATTGTAAGATACAAAGAAAAACCTTCGTAATACGAAGAAAAACCACCTTCGTATTATGCTTGCGCCATTTCCTTCGTATTATGGGAAATTTCTTCGTAAGACATTTAGAGTGTAGAAATGGCACACTTTCAAAGTTGAGCATTTTTTTCCCCTTCCAATTTTTTAAGCTTTTTGACCCTGTAGGATTGTATTTTCTGCTAAAATCCCTCGGTAATGTCCCTGCCATCCAGGGTCACGTGGTACGAACACCGCGACGCAAAAAAGTAGGAATCGAATGCGCAGCACTCAGCGCCTAGGCCTGGGCGATTAATCGATTAATCGAAAATAACCGCGATTATTTTGTTAATCGTGCGATTTTTTCAAACCCCCCATTAATGGTTCGGTAATCGAAGTATGACCCATTTTTAACGATGACCGATTATCGATTAATCGTCTCTTTAACAGATATTCTATCCATCACCTGTGCCATGCGAAAACTTTTCGCGCTACACCCAAAACAGACGTTTAAAATTTCCGAACTGTTCCAGTTAACTTGTTTAACAGGATTTCTAAAAATTTCTTGGAGACTTAAAAGCATAGAAAAGAACCATGCCCCTGCTCAATATATGGGTCAATATACTTTACAACATAAAATCATGTTGAGAAATATAGCCGCCTTTCAACATCGAGTGCCAAGATTTTAAGAAAAGTTACATGAAAAGTCTGCCCTCCTAACCCTACCCCATCCCCGACGGGCACCGGTCATGTATTTAAACATACATTTCGCGAAGATAATATTATATGGGGAAATATATGCATTATATATTTAACGGGCACCAAGATATACCCCTATATATAAACCGTATTGCGCAAGATAATTTGCTATATATTGAGCAAGATACAATTACATAGGCAATGCATGAAACATATATGGATTCATATATTCACTACAAATCCAAAGGTCAGACTTCTCGCCACTCCAGAGGCAAGACATTAAAGTCTCGCCAAGTTTTGGTCAGACCTGAAAGTCTCGCCAAAATTTGGTCAGACAAAAAAATCTCGCCACAAAACGGTCAGACACAGAAGTCTCACCACAAAATGGCGAGACTTTCAGGTCTGACCAAAAATTGGCGAGACTTTAATGTCTCGCCATATTTTGGCGCAAAGTCTTTCCATCCAAATTTTCAGTGTTTTCCTATATTTTCCTTTTTGCAAGGGGGGGGGGAGGGGGTGGGGGGTACCTCCTCCCTCACAACGCCCACGAACCCTCCCTCCCTCTCCTCCTAGCCTCTCTCCGACTTGCCTGAGCAAGGGGCTGCCTACCCACTATTACCATTACCATTAAGGGCTAGACCACATATGATCGTATGCCATTTTGGGCCGACACATACGCTATGTAGTGTGTGGGGTTTCCCCACGGTAGAAAAACGTAACCTCATTGCCCAAAATATGTCGCTGAGGCGCTCGGCTGCCCGGCACGCCAGGCCCGCTTCGCCTGCACCGGCGGCCATTGAAATTTACCGAAGTGCTACCCCCCCCCCCCCCCCCCCCCTGGGGTTTTAGAAGCCCACATGGGCTCGCTGAATCAAGTCCAATAGAGCACACCCCGATCCCACCTCTGCCTTCCCTGACGCGGCAGGCCCGCCCGACTTGCCTGAGCAAGGGGGTGCCTACCCACTAGGCGCTATGTACGCTATGTAGTGTGTGGGCTTTCCCCACGGTAGAAAAACGTAACTTCATTGCCTAAACCATGTCTCTGAGGTATAAAATACCTTGCATGGTGAAGATTGCCAATAGGAAGAGTCACAATCGACATCCGGAGAGAAAGAAATCTGTTTTAGTCATTTTTAGTGAAAATAGTGAAATTGAGCAACTTTGAGAGCCCGTAGCGTCTTAACCCGACGTCGTAGAGCCTCGCGCGACCCGGCATTCGAAAGAGCGCACTTTTTTCTTTCGGAAAAACCATATTGGTAGAATTTTTAGCCGGCAGGTTCCGAGATCCCAAAAAGCCCCAAACCCTCAAAAACAGCCATTTTTGGGGTTTTTTGACCCGTGCCAAAAAGCCAATAGGTGTTGGATCCGGCCCAATTTGTGTTTCGGCAATTCGTTTTCACTAGTTGAACCAAAAACAAGCTAGGGCCCGCCCTTCCGTCGAACCGAGTTGCCAGCTCCGCTTCGCTGCGCCGGCAACTCGGTTCGACAGGGGGCCGGCCCAGCTTGGCCTGCCGGCGGCCTTTTCTCGGGCCTTCGGCCCTCGCATCAGACCCAACTTGGCCAGTCGAAGGCCCGGGCCTTCGGCCCGCTCGCATCACACACACCGTGAGCGGGTAAAGCAAAGTTATCGATGTACCATCGTGACTTAAGCCCGCCCTTCTATTCACAATATGCAATAGTCCTTACACTTTTTACTCCAACTGTCCTTAGAATATGCCCATTTCATTTGTCTCTTCGCCCTCATTCCGAAAATACCCATATTTGCCATGCTACTGCAACTCCTTGCAATAGAGGCATAGCAGGAGCGCAAAACGAGTCCATCGCACTTTTTCCCATAACTCATGAAGGCGGGCTCCTGGACCCCCGACCCCTCGTTGAAGAGGTCTTGCCAAGACCTATCGAAAACTTAAGTAAAAATTTTCAGTCGGTCGACCCCCTTTTTTTAAGATCCTGATGTGACTAATAGACGAAGTCGGGCTCCTGGACCCCCTTTCCGACCCCTCGTTGAAAAGGTCTTGCTGAGACCAATCGAAATCTGCAATAAATTTTTTTAGTCGGTCGACCCCCTTTTTTGAAGATCCTGATGTGACTAATAGACGAAGTCGGGCTCCTGGACCCCCTTTCCGACCCCTCGTTGAAAAGGTCTTGCTGAGACCAATCGAAATCTGCAATAAATTTTTTTAGTCGGTCGACCCCCTTTTTTGAAGATCCTGATGTGACTAATAGACGAAGTCGGGCTCCTGGACCCCCTTTCCGACCCCTCGTTGAAAAGGTCTTGCTGAGACCAATCGAAATCTGCAATAAATTTTTTTAGTCGGTCGACCCCCTTTTTTGAAGATCCTGATCTGGCCAACTTGTTAAAGCGGCCGATGGGGTCGGGACCAGGTCCATTCATCTTGTCTCGTCGCCCCGATTCCAAAAATACCCCTATGTGCCCTGCTAGCACCAATAATGGCGGAAATCCCCCTCCCGGTCATGTAAACCACGATGCACCTGCAGCAGCCCTTGTGCGACCCGGACAAGATTTGCACCACCGGATTATTTGTTTGGACGGTACTCCTGAAGTACCCTCCAAATCTGGTTACTCTAGCTCAACTCCTTCCTTGTACACAGACGCCAACAACAACAACAACAACAACACACAGACACAAAGGCAAATGCATAGGCCCTCCCCCTATTTTTTGAATAGAAGGGCGGGCCAAAAACGGGTTGGAGCCAGATCTGAGGGGGTCCCCGGCCAAGTGTTTTTTTTGTCTGGAGCTGCTCCTAGTGAGTCAAGAACCTATAAAGCCCCAATCCGACTGACTCACTCACTGACTCACTGACTCACTCACTCATAGAAATGTTTGGGGTGAAGGAGTGGTCGTAGAGACTTGCGGTTTTTTCCATTCGATTCCAAATTTTATGGGAAAATTGGGAAAAATCCCAAAAGTTGAAAATTCCTCACCGTTTCCGAGAAAACCTACTTTATCTACAAAAAAGGGGAACAAATTTCTCACCGTTTCCGAGCAAACCTACTCAATCTTCAAAAAAGGGGACCGACCGACTAGAAATTTTTATTCGCCCCATCGGTAGGTCTGGTCGAGACATTTCCGAAACTGTGCCGAAATCGGGTCCTCGTCACCGGCAACATCCTCAAAAACGATAAAATAGGCCTAAATTTAACAAAATCCACTCAATCTTCAAAAAAGGGGACCGACCGACTAGAAATTTTTATTCGCCCCATCGGTAGGTCTGGTCGAGAAATTTCCGAAACTGTGCCGCAATCGGGTTCTTGTCACCGGCAACATCCTCAAAAACGATAAAATAGGCCTAAATTTAACAAAATCCACTCAATCTTCAAAAAAGGGGACCGACCGACTAAAAATTTTTATTCGCCCCATCGGTAGGTCTGGTCGAGACATTTCCGAAACTATGCCACAATGGGGTCTCCGTCACCGGCAACATCCTCAAAACGATAAAAATAGGCCTAAATTCAACAAAATCCACTCAATCTTCAAAAAAAGGGACCGACCGACTGAAAATTTTTATTCACCCTATCGGTAGGTCTGGTCGAGTCATTTCCAAAACTGTGCCGCAATCGGGTCCCCGTCACCGGCAACACCCTCAAAACGATTAAATAGGCCTAAATTCAACAAAACCCAATCAATCTTCGAAAAAGGGGACCGACCGACTAAAAATTTTTATTCGCCCTATCGGTAGGTCTGGTCTCGACATTTCCAAAACTGTGCCGCAATCTGGTCCCCGTCACCGGCAACGCCCTCAAAACGATTAAATAGGCCTAAATTTAACAAAATCCACTCAATCTTCAAAAAAGGGGACCGACCGACTGAAAATTTTTATTTGCCCTATCGGTAGGTCTGGTCGAGACATTTCCGAAACTGTGCCGCAATCGGGTCCCCGTCACCGGCAACACCCTCAAAACGATTAAATAGGCCTAATTCAACAAAACCCACTCCATCTTCGAAAAAGGGGACCGACCGACTAAAAATTTTTATTCGCCCTATCGGTAGGTCTGGTCTTGACATTTCCAAAACTGTGCCGGAATCTGGTCCCCGTCACCGGCAACATCCTGAAAACGATATAAAAATATCAAAATAGGCCTAAATTCAACAAAATCCACTCAATCTTCAAAAGAGGGGACCGACCGACTGAAAATTTTTATTCGCCCTATCGGTAGGTCTGGTCGAGACATTTCCGGAACTGTGCCGGAATCTGGTCCCCGTCACCGGCAACATCCTGAAAACGATATAAAAATATCAAAATAGGCCTAAATTCAACAAAATCCACTCAATCTTCAAAAGAGGGGACCGACCGACTGAAAATTTTTATTCGCCCTATCGGTAGGTCTGGTCGAGACATTTCCGGAACTGTGCCGCAATCGGGTCCCCGTCACCGGCAACACCCTCAAAACGATTAAATAGGCCTAAATTCAACAAAATCCACTCAATCTTCATAAAAGGGGACCGACCGACTGAAAATTTTTATTTGCCCTATCGGTAGGTCTGGTCAAGACATTTCCGAAACTATGCCGCTATCTGGTCCCCGTCACCGGCAACACCCTTAAAACGATATAAAAGTTGGCCTAATTTTAACAAAATCCACTCAATCTTCAAAAAAGGGGACCGACTGACTCAAAATTTTTATTCGCACCATCGGTAGGTCTGGACGAGACATTTCCAAAACTGTGCCGCAATCGGGTCCCTGTCACCGGCAACATCCTCAAAACGATAAAATAGGCCTAAATTTAACAAAATCCACTCAATCTTCAAAAATAGGGACCGACCGACTAAAATTTTTTATTCGCCCCATCGGTAGATCTGGTCGAGACATTTCCGAAACTATGCCGCAATCAGGCCCCGTCACCGGCAACGTCCTCAAAGTCATCAATCAAGAACCTATAAAGCCCCAATCCGACTGACTCACTCACTGACTCACTCACTCACTCATAGAAATGTTTAGGGTCAAGGGGTGGTCGTAGAGACTTGCGTTTTTTTTCCATTCACCTCTATCCTTGTCAAAGCAGTCTTCAATATTTTCCGGACCTTGTATGCACCCATTGACTGCCACAGTAGCGAATGCAATACAAGCTATCTATTTGGGCAGTAAAAGTAGCTTATTATATGGTCTAAAGCTGTTAAATAGGCCTTTCATAGAAGCAGTACATTTACTTCCTTAGAAAATTAGCCTTATGTCACCACGGACTTACTGAAAATACTTCGGCACGCGCCCCACACATGCGGGGGTCTGGGGGCGGAGCCCCCAGCGAGCAGCGCGAGTCAAGAACCTATAAAGCCCCAATCCGACTGACTCACTCACTGACTCACTGACTCACTCACTCATAGAAATGTTTGGGGTGAAGGAGTGGTCGTAGAGACTTGCGGTTTTTTCCATTCGATTCCAAATTTTATAGAAAAATTGGGAAAAATCCCAAAAGTTGAAAATTCCTCACCGTTTCTGAGAAAACCTACTTTATCTACAAAAAAGGGGAACAAATTTCTCACCGTTTCCGAGCAAACCTACTCAATCTTCAAAAAAGGGGACCGACCGACTAAAAATTTTTTTCGCCCCATTAGTAGGTCTGGTCGAGATATTTCCGAATCTGTGCCGCAATCCGGTCTCCGTCACTGGCAACATCCTCAAAAAACGAATAAATAGGCCTAAATTCAACAAAATCCACTCAATCTTCAAAAAAGGGGACCGACCGACTAAAAATTTTTATTCGCCCCATCGGTAGGTCTGGTCGAGACATTTCCGAATCTGTGCCGCAATCGGGTCCTCGTCACCGGCAACATCCTCCAAAACGATTAAATAGGCCTAAATTTAACAAAATCCCCTCTATCTTCAAAAAAGGGGACCGACCGACTAAAAATTTTTATTCGCCCCATCGGTAGGTCTGGTCGAGACATTTCCGAAACTGTGCCGCAATCGGGTTCTTGTCACCGGCAACATCCTCAAAAACGATAAAATAGGCCTAAATTTAACAAAATCCACTCAATCTTCAAAAAAGGGAAGCGTCCGACTAAAAATTTTTATTCGCCCCATCGGTAGGTCTAGTCGAGACATTTCAGAAACTGTGCCGCAATCGGGTCCCCGTCACCGGCAACATCCTAAAAACGATATAATAATATATAAAAATAGGCCTAAAGTCAACAAATCCACTCAATCTTCAAAAAAGGGGACCGACCGACTGAAAATTTTTATTCGCCCTATCGGTAGGTCTGGTCGAGACATTTCCGAAACTGTGCCGCAATCGGGTCCCCGTCACCGCCAACATCTTCAAAAACGATTAAATAGGCCTAAATTTAACAAAATCCACTCAATCTTCAAAAAAGGGGACCGACCGACTAAAAATTTTTATGCGCCCCATCGGTAGGTCTGGTCGAGACATTTCCGAAACTGTGCCGCTATCGGGTTCCCGTCACCGGCAAAATCCTCAAAAACGATTAAATAGGCCTAAATTCAACAAAATCCACTCAATCTTCAAAAAAGGGGACCGACCGACTAAAAATTTTTATTCGCCCCATCGGTAGGTCTGGTCGAGACATTTCCCAAACTGTGCCGCAATCGGGTTCCCGTCACCGGCAACATCCTCAAAAACGATTAAATAGGCCTAAATTTAACAAAATCCACTCAATCTTCAAAAAAGGGGACCAACCGACTAAAAATTTTTATTCGCCCCATCGGTAGGTCTAGTCGAGACATTTCCGAAACTGTGCCGCAATTGGGTCCCCATCACCGGCAACATACTCAAAATCAATCATCAATTGTCATCAAGAACCTATAAAGCCCCAAAATCCGACTGACTGACTCCCTCACTCATCAATCAAGAACCTATATAGCCCCAATCCGACTGACTGACTCACTGACTGTCTCACTCACTCATAGAAATGTTTGGGGTCAAGGAGTGGTCGTAGAGACCTAAGGTTTTTTTCCTTTCACCTCTATCCTTGTTAAAGCAGTCTTCAATATTTTCCGGACCTTGTATGCACCCATTGACTGCCACAGTAGCTAATGCAATACAAGCTATCTATTTGGGCAGTAAAAGTAGCCTTATTATATGGTCAAAAGTGGTTAAATAGAGCTTTCAAAGAAACAGGACATTTACTTCCTTAGAAAATTTGCCTTTGGTCACCACGGACTTACTAAATACTTCGGCACGCGCTCCACACATGCGGGGGTCTGGGGGCGGAGCCCCCAGCGAGCAGCGCGAGTTTACATATAACTTTGAAGGCAGTGTTTTCCTTCCCTGCACTGCGAACTGAAATGTGTACAAAGTTGGTTCTTTTTTTAATTGTTTCGCGTAAGAGTCCGGAGGGTGAGCCCTCTAATGGACGATACAGAGTTTTATACAGTGGATAATGTGGACCACCCTTTAGATTTTTCTCTATGATCGGTTCGATCCAAACAGCAAGCAAGTTCGGATGCAGGCGGCAGAAATTGTTTTAGAGGACTCCGCTGTGAGACATCACGTATCATATAGGGGTGATTCCGTGCGTAGGGGGTCATTTCAGGTCACCGGGGCCCTGCGCCTAAACTAAGGTTGATTTGGTAGCTTGGGCCATTCCAATTTGTTTTACCAAACGAGGACCATGTCCTCATGTAGATAAGTCAATCTAACTTTTGTTTGTTTTTCTAGGTTTTGTAAGCTGCTAAAGTGTCGTTTTGTAAGTTCCGTCATGGTCACCAACACCTATAAGACAACTTTGCCATGATGTAGTATATGACTCAACGACATCAAAAGAAAACTGGCTATTTCTCTCTCTTCCCTGACTTATTCTTCACAAAATTACGAAAGGTGACCTTTGTATCATCACTTGTTGAACCCGAAACAGCCTATGGGAAAATGTCCACCGTGTGACCATGTGACCTATGCTGCTTTCACAAATGACGGTCTACAGGGGTTCCTTTTCGTTTTAGAACCTCGCGACCACTTGGGATCGAAAGAACATAAAAAACGCTTCCAGAAGCCCGTGCCCGCGGGACCTGGGGCGGTCCAACGACGCTTCCAGGCCGCCAGAATTGTTCAAAACGGTTAGGGTGTACAAAAAGATGTAAATTCCGTTTCGGGCCATAGCTGCTCCATCTGAGGGAGAAAGTTGCCACAACCTTCGCTGAAAAACGCTATTTTGGATGCTCAAAATGACACCGTCAACAGTTTTTACCTTTCTTGTAACCCAGCGGGTCAGGAGACTAAAAACTTCGCTTTGTTAATTCCGCAATCTGTAAATTCTTTCATTATTTCTGTAAATTCCGCCGTATTTCATAGGGGGTGAAATTAAGGGTCAACTTGTAGCGTTGCCACGCTCAGAGGGGTACTGTGGGGTACTATGTATGCCATCTACACCAAATTTAGCCCCAAAAGTTGAACTAATTTGCTACATCCAAATGTTGTGTTGCTCTACCATCCTCGGCGGAGGAAGGTCCCAAGCTGCACAGCTCCTGGGAGGGACCCTTCATAATCATCAAATTGATAAACGATTGCATTGCGCGCATTGAAGAGGTCGTCGTCCCGACACAGCCTGTCAGGGGGCCGCAAACGCCGCAAGCCGCGTCGTCACATTGTTCATGTGGACCGCTTGGCAGCGATTAACGGAAGCATGTTTGACCACCGAGGACAGTGGCTCACCTTCCATCGTTAATCCTTTTTCCCGCACGTAATCACCCTGGCCCGCGACCGCATCCATTTCGCGCTGCCAGTCCCGTAGGCTAGGCCCCTGCCCTGCCGGCGCCTGTTGCCCTCTGCGCCGCTCCTTCCGGAGCAACCGGTCGTCGACATGCTCAACAGGTCGGAGGAGGTGCGCGCCAATTTCCAGGCGGCGGTGGAGGCAGCCATCGTCACCATCCGGGCCGACGCCACCCACGACGGGCCCCTCGAGTGGCGCAGGTTGGCCGGGGCTCTGTGGACGGCGGCCAACGCGACGATCACCGCGGCAAGGTCTCCACTCACCCCCAGGCGGCGCATCGCGAAGGCCACACTCAGGGCGGCCTTGCGGAGGGCTCGACGGGCTCCTGACGACGCTTCCGCCAGGGACCTGCTGCGCGTGGCGGACGGCGAGTGGAGGGCTGCACGTCGGAGGCACCAGGCGGAGGAGGACCAGCGCCTTCTGGACCGGATCTATGAGCGCGAGCCTGCCCAGCGCATGGCCCTGACCCACCGCCGGTTGTGGAAGTGGCGCCCCTGGTCTTTGCCCCTGGGGCAGAGGAAGCGACTCCCGGAGTGACCCCCATCCGTCAGAACAGCACAGCAGCAGAGGGCAACCCCGCACAGGGCGGACCGGCGACTGCGACCCTCAGCACCGGGGGTGCAACGGACAGGATCAGGTCCCAGCAGCCACCTACACTGTTAAAAAATGGTTGTACAGAAACAATCAGATGAGTGAAAATTTAGTCGTTCCAAAACATAGAATTTCATCATTAACCATAGCGAAACAAATGTCGTTGAGTCTAGTAAGCGACATTTTGTCGTTGAAGAACAAAATTCTTGTTATCACTCTTAACGATACAATTTGTGTGGAAACAACATATTTTGCAATTATCTGCTCAATTAAAGCATATAATGAGTAATCATCTATTTTGTTCTTCTAAGTCATGGGGAAATTACTATTATTTAAAAACAAAACATGCAAAATAAATTAAGCGACAAAAGTACTCTATGAATATTGTCGCAGACATTACAAAATTTCTTTGGGACTTTCAATACTTGTCGTTGATGTGTTATTGTAGGTGCGTTATTTCAAGTTAGTCGTTGTGAAATTATCCCTTGGTTCCAATCGACTACGGTGTAACAAGCTATTCAGTCCACAACAAATCTTGTCGCTAAAAAAGTTAGCGATAAATGTGTCGCTAAGTTACGACAAAATTTTTATCAGTGTACGATCCCCAGGACGGACAGCACGCGGAGCGGCGGGGGCGCGGCGACTGCTGCAGGGGCGGCTGGGACCCACCAGGAGGCACCGGAGCACCCTCCACTGGGACTGGCGAGGTACGCAGTAGCTACCTGGAATGTCAGGGGTGGCAGCACCCGAGAGAAGATGGAGGCCATCGACGCGAAGCTATTCGAGGAGGGGGTACTGGTCGCAGCCCTACACACACTAAATTCTTGTGGACTTTTTTATGCATAGTTATGCATGCTCAGAAACGTCCATATGTTATGCATAATATTATGCATCACTGTGTACATTTTATGCAGGAAGATGCATAAAATGTACACAGTGATGCATAATTTTATACATAACATATGGACGATTCTGAGCATGCATAACTATGCATAAAAACTGCGTCTTTATGCATTTAAAAAGTCCATAAGAATTTAGTGTGCAGGAGACCCGGCTGCCGCCCCAGGAGACCCACACCACTCACTACAGATGGTTCACCGAGGGGGGGGGCGAAGGGGCTTCAGGGGCGTCGCGCTGCTGGTGCGGCGGCATCATCCCGACTTTGAGCTGGTGCAATACAGTATCCCTAGGAGGGACATCATGGTGGCGGAGGTTCGACTCGGGGGCATGGCCTTCACGGTCATCACGGCGCACGTGCCCCACACTGCCCGCCTGGGAAAACGGGCCGTCCTGGTAGCCCTGTCGGCCGTGGTGGGGGCCGTTCCTGATCACCAGTGGGTGCTGCTTCTGGGTGACATGAATGCCCACGTCGGCTGGGACGAACACCACCGGCTGCAGGAATTCCCGGACCAGCGTAACATCGTGGGCACCAACCTAAACCACGAGAACAGCAACGCGGCGGGCAGCGCCCTGGTCACTCCCGCCCCGACATACGGGCTGACCTTCCACAACACCATGAGGTACGCGAGGCAGTCGCGCAGGGTCACCTTCGACTCTGGGCGCGGGCGGTCGCAGCTGGGTCATGTTCTGAGCAACTTCCGCAACGTGAGGGTGGTCGTTGGGCTCCAGGACCACCGGGTGGCAACTGACCATAGGCTCATCGTGGGGAGGCTCGCGGTGGACAACGCGGGGCCGACTGGGGCGCCGCGCACGGCAAAAACTTTGTCGTGTTTTACAAGGACCGGTCACCTCAGCTAAGGGTCTTGGCCCCTGGTCCTTAGGTAAACCCTGGCTAACGTAGCTTCTTAGCCAAGCGTTTGTTTACATGTCCGCCATGTTGAGCCCATAACCTAATTACCGATGCTTCACACTCAATAAACGAATTTAACCGAGTAAAGGTAGTTAAAGTTTCAGAAAATACCAAGGTAAAATGTGCGATTTTTCCATTTCGAGTGCTCGTTTGCCTCTGGGTGATCTGGTTCATTACGTTCGTGAAATATGTGGTCGGCTGAGGGAGCGCCGTAGCGTAAACATAATCCAAATTTCTTTCAGCAATCCTTCCTTCTTTTTAAAAAGCGAGTACAGAATCGGTTTAGCGTTAAATTTTACGTAAGAAAACATGTTATGTTGTATTTTTTTGGTTTTATTTTCTGCATCCTAAAATTGGCAAATTTGGGGTTTAAAAAAGGGCGGACGTGAAAACGAACGCGCTGGGCTAGTTTGGCTAAGAAGCTACCTTAGCCAGAGGGGTCTCCCTAAGGATCAGGGGCCAAGACCCTTAGCTGAGGTGACCGGTCCTTATAAAACACGACAAAGTTTTTACCGTGCGGGAGCAGCGGGCTCGGGAGTCACGGGGGCGGAAGGTGGACGTCGACAGGAGAGTACCGAGGCAGCCCAACCGCCCTGCTGAAACACGCCAGCCTGATCGGTGGCACGTCGTTGTGGGAACCAGCTGTTCTGTAGGTCCTCGCCGGGGTGCCCTGTTGGTACACAATCACCACCCTTGCCAAGATCTCCGCCAGTTGTCGCAGCATACCCTCCGGGACCGCCGAGTCGTGCCTCCTGAAGAGCTGAAGACCCTGCCGTGCGCGGAGCCCGTCGTCCGTTTCCGGGTGCAGGTGGTGCTCCGCCGCTAACTCTGCTTGTTAACACGGGGTTGCGCGCCATCAGTGAGTGCATGGCCACGCGCAATTCCTTTGCCCTGAACTTGGCCGCCCCGGGGTCATCTGGCCGTATCGCCAAGGCAGCCGCTTCCAGCGCCGACTCCAGTCCGCTCCTTGGCGGCTCACAGCTGACCACATTGTTGCCGTCCTCGAACTCCACTAGCACCCCGTAGGCCTCAGTCATGCTCCACCTGTTAGTAAACATCATTTGTAAACAATGCACTCCTGACGTCAGCGTCTGCTTACCGTTGGTGGTGCTGCCGGTGCTTCCTACGTCACTCCGTACGCTAGCGAGCCGCCCTCGCACTTCTCAGTTCGGATGGTAGCCGTAGTGGCCCGCCTTCTCTCCGGAGGGGGCGGGGGTGGGGGAAAGGGGGGGGGGAGGGGGAGGAGGGTCGGTGGCTGGTCTGTCCCTCCCCCTCCCTCCCCCCGTCGCCAGCGTCCGAGCCGCGCCTGCCGGTCGTCCGGGAGGGGAGGGGGAAGGGGGTGTGGAGGACAGGCAGAAGAAGCCCGATCAGCTGATCTGGCCCATTCGTACCCCAGTGCTCGTAGTGTGTACAACTGTTGCTGACGATGTCAAGATCTGCAGAGGATGTGTGGGATGACTTAGTGGCCGCCCTTAGGGCCTCCGCCGATCCCTCCGGTAAGTTTGTGTTATGCCGATTGTGCGTCGATGTGTATCTAACACCGAGTTGTTGTGTGGCAGTGCTGGTGCCCCGAGGTCCGGTAGTGGAGCCTGGACCAGTATCCCCAGCCTCACAGAGAGTTGGCGTCGGCGCCAACCTAGTGTGGCTACTGAGTTCTTTGGGGGAGGACCCCCACTGGGCCTCCGCCCTCTTCGTGTAGTTATTCGAGAACCGCTACAGTGTTGGCGAGTGTGGCGTTCCCCCTTCCCCTCCCCCGTTGGTAG
>NW_023144626.1:13999479-14020655 GCF_012932325.1 Thrips palmi | reverse complement strand
ATTTCGATACCTGTAAGGAAAAGGCACGCAGTAGCGGCCGCGCGACCCAAAAAGGCGCTCAGTTGCGGCCCTGCGATCTGAAAGGCACGCAGTTTGCCGCGCGCGACCCAAAAAGGCACTCAGTTTGCTCCGCGCGATCCAAAAGACACGCAGTTTATGGCTGGCGGCCGGCAAACTGCGTGTCTTTTGGATCGCGCGGGGAAAACTGAGTGCCTTTTGGATCGCGCGCGGCAAACTGCGTCCCTTTTCAGATCGCAGGGCCGCAACTGAGCGCCTTTTGGATCGCGCGGCCGCTACGCTGCCTTTTCCTTACAGGTGTCGTTTTGAACCCCTTTTGTGGACGATTTTTTAGGGTTTCCCCAAAGAACCCCTATTGTCCGAGGTCCGTTGATTCTCCCCCCCCCCTCTCCGATTTTAAAATAAACAACTCTAAACTTTCCAACCATAAAAAAAAAACAAAAATTTCCCAAATTTTTTTCGAAAATTCATCGGGGAAAATTTTTTCCGAAAACGCGAAAAACATAAATTTGCAACAATCGAAAACGAGAACCTTTAATGATATAAAAAAATGGTTCAAATAAAAAATGTGCCACTCCTAAAAACAAAACCTCCTGGCTCATCAAAGTAACAAGAAATCGTATATTTTCTGAGCAAATGGTCAAAACATGAAAAAAATCTCCATGGCAACGGCATGGCCCCCTCGTACCCCCGTAAAAATTTTAAAGTCGCCCTTTAAAAAAAAAATCTAAACGCCGTGAAATTTGAAAATGCTAATGCAACACATTGCACGGTGTCTAAACGTTGGAACATGTTTAAAGTCTGTCACTACAAAAGTTCGTAGCAGAAACGACGCATCAAACTAATTTTCGTGGTTTGGCACCATATGCTTGCCGTCTGCGCCCTTTCGAAAATCGCGAGGCTGAAAGAACAAACAGGCCCCATTGAAACTGCCCCTCCTTTGGGCTGAGGTTGGATTTTTTGGCATGCTCTCAAAGGCTGCGGTTGTCTTGTCATGTTTTCCTCGATTTGCAACCAGTTATGGAAACGGGAACACCGTGCAATGCGATTAGCATTGGAATTTGTTCATTTTCCTACATTGCCTCTAAAACAGCGGTTCTCAACCTTTTTCGGCTCGCGACCCCAAGTTTGTAGCCAAATATTTCCGCGAACCCCACTCTACAAATCGAAGAGCGTACATTGTATGCTCTAACTAGAACATGCCTGCATGCCTGCAAGCACGCTCTAGCTACCGCATGCCTGCCAAGCATGCACTTACTAGTGCATACATGCCATGTACACGCTTTCTGATGCAGGAAACTCCCTATCCATTATGCACTAGATGCATGCTTCAGCTAGCGTGTACATGTCGTGTACATGGACCTTCCTTTAGCACACTGTTCAAAAATTTTTCGTAAATTTACAAAGATTTCACTGGAAAATTTTTTATAAACGAAGCTTTGTAAAACGTAGTTGATGAAATATGTCGTGAAGTTCGAAAATTCCTCGTAAACATCATTTACAAGATAATTTGTAGATCTACAAAACATTCCGTTATATTTGTGATAGTTGTAAGTAACATGCACCCTAGCATGCAGCAAATAATGCTGAGAAAAAAATGTTCGTCGGAGACTCTAAACCAGGACTTTCTGGCCCGCCAGTAGCCTAACTGCCACAGCTCTGCAAGGGCATTTGAAGCTCGATGACCAGCTGGCTTTGGCAATCTCGCGGCGTATCAATTTCACAACTTTTTCATTTGTCTAAAAAATTTTGCTAAAAATATCACAAATATCGTTTTGTGGCTAATACAAGATTTATAATGTCAAAGTAGGGAAATAATCTCTAAATTTCAAGATACCTTTTTAAAAGAATATTTTCCGAAATGTTTCGAGCTAAAATATTTCGTAAATTAACAAAAATTTCTAGCAGTGCATGCCTTTGTTACGGAGTGCGATTATGCGCCATATTTGGGGAGCAGTCTTGTCTCAATGTTGATCAAACGGTCAAAAATGCCTTTAAAAGTCGGTTTTGATAAACTTTGAGACAATACTGCACCCAACTAAGGTGAATAATCGCACTCCGTAACAATGGCATCCTAAAGGGAAAGGGCCAAAGACCAAATGCCGGGTTTCCTTCCCGAGCGGCGCGCGCGACCTGCCCGCCTGTGGCCGAGGGGGGCGTCAAAGGTTGCCCCCCTGGGCGGCGCGGGGCATCGCCCCTTTCGGGAAGTCCGCATTTCCAGTGTGGGCTGCTGACCCTTTCCTGCTTATTCTCAAAGTGGAAACTCCAAGGAGTCCGAGTAGGCAACGGCACAGCGGCCTTGCGACGGGGGAAAAGGTCGTAATTGCCGTTCAACATTTTTTGGCATTTTAAAATAAATTTGTTGTTTTTTGGAGTTTTGACTGTGTTTGAGGCCCCAAAACTCAAAAGCACGTGCAGCATCGTGATCCTCGGGAAATTCTGCGGCCGTTTGACTACTTAATTTGCCGCCTAGGACGTTTTTTGAGGAGGCCATGCCTTTTTTAAAAGGGTTTTATAGAAAAACAAGTTTTAGGGAAAAAGTCAAAAGTTGGTCATAGGGCTAGCTCCTAACGAGGCCCATACACAATATCGGGGCCCCTCTTAAAATTAAACTTATGGTGTCCCTTAACTGAAAAAAAGTTGAAACGGGCATGTTTGGGTTGGGGGCTAGTGGATACGGCCCGTCGCGCGAACCCCCAAAATAACTAAATTTCCGTAAAAAAGTGCCATTTTTGGATTTTTATCGGAACGCTATCGGAAAACCGACGCCAGATTCGGATTCCCCAGACAATTTTGAGTCTAGGAACGTCGATCAGGTGGAGGAAAGGCCGTCGGGGCGGCCAGCGCGACGACTTTTCCAAAAATGTGCATTTTGCTGAAAAAAGGGGAAAATGTATTTCAGGGAAAATTAGATTGCTCACTGCGCCCATGTTAGTTGAGCTAGAGGGTTCAAATTTTGTGGGCTTACTTACCCCTATGGGGGTAACATTTGAGCCATCTTTCATCAAGTTCTGATGACATGAGGTTCAGGTCGTGTCAATCCCCTTGAATTTTACCCATCCGTCATCACATCAGACCCCGCCCCGCGGACCCCTCAGCGTCCCCGCCAGCCTCGCCGCCCCCCAGCACCACGCCCACCTGGCACTTCCCCACTCCCTCATCGGGCAGGTACCGCTCTCGATAAGGACGTGGAGCGACACCGATTGCTCAGAGTTCGATCCAAACTCACCCTGCTTCAGTTTTACTGAGCGGGAACTTCCAGACGCGGTGGAGGCTCCGGTCTGTGACCAGTTGGACTTCGCCATAGAGGAGCGCCTACAGCGGGATTGTGCCATGGCGGAGGCCGCCGAGTCGGATAGCGAGTAGTTTGTTGTCGCCCTGATGTGAGTTAATTGGCTGAGCGATAGCAAAGCCTGTTACTAGGGTGGGTTTGGAAAATTTTGTCTGTCTGTCTGTCCGTGTGTCCGCACTACTCCTCCTGAACGGCTCGGCCGATCTCTGTGAGATTTTGCACACTTTGTCGGTATGTCCTTGGCTCGGCACATGAGAAATTTCACTATCCTAGCTCAACTGGTTCCGTTTTTACACTCGAAAAACACCTAAAAACGGCGAAAATTCGAGTTTTCTGCAGATATATCACTTCTGTATTAAAGAAAGGGGGGTCTGGGTAGCGGAGCCCCCCAGCCTCGACAAGTTAAAAAGTTACAAGGGGCAAGATAGTGTTATATGTAGATAAAGCATCTGTACCTAGAATGTAGGGGGGTCTGGGGGGGGGAGACCCCCAGCATGCAACAAGTTAAAACACTGAAAAAAGTTGTCGTAATTTTACGACATATTTGGCGATGAATGCTTCATAATTTTATGAATGGCTCGTTTTATGCTCACTACGAAAAAATCATAAATGAGCAATTATGAACCTTTCATATTTTGGTTGAAAAAAGTGCCTGAAAATGCCCGAAAGGTATTCAGATTTTACGAACCATTCATAAAATAATGAACCATTCATCGTTCAATTGTTCCTAAATTTACGATTTTTTAATGGGAAAATAGTGTACAAGAATGGCTCATGTAAAACTTTACGAAACATTCATAAATTTATGAACGATTCGTAAAATTATGAATTACTCATACTACATTATGAAACATTCGTAAAATTACGAATGGCTTGTGATGCTGTTACGTAAAAATTAGGGAATGAAACATTCATTTTGGGGTGTTTATGAATTATTCATTTATTGAATGAAGCATTCGTAAAATAATGAGTGTTTCATAAAAATAATGAATCATTCGTCGTGAAATTATTCGTAAAATTATGAATTTTATGTGGGAAAATACTATACAAGAATGGTTCGTAATATTACGACTTTTTTTCTCTCAGTGAAAATAACCGACAATGGACGGACAAACCATTGCCTGCTGAAGCCAGGCTAGCGCCGCGCCGCAGGCCAAGGTAGGGGCGCCAGGCGCGGATTGGAGGAACAGGCAGCGAGACATCGCGAAGCCTGTTACGACAAGACGCGGTCTGGCGTAAACCTACCTTGAATTTTACAGCCGATATTCTTGATGACCCAGCTCTGCATCTAACCTGTGAGATTGTGCTCAATCATCTCAATGGCACAAAGTTATTGACTGATCGATAGCGAAGCCTGTCACTCCAGTGGGGTTGAAATGTTTTGTCTGTCTGTGTGTGTGTGTGTGTGTGTGTCCGCACTAGAGTTTGGGATCGGGCGGGCTAAGAATTTGCGGCGATTTGCGGCTTGCCCGGGACTGTGCGGAGGCAGCCCGTGAGTCTCGGAGACAGCTGGGCCACGCCAAACCACTGCGGGTGACGCGCGTTCCGACGCCGCCCAGCAAGCACCAGCCAGCCGCACGGTTAGCGCGACTCCTTGAAAAACAAGGACGGTTTTTGAAAAACAAGGAAATATGGAACACTTCAAGGAAGTTCCTTGGAAGTGTGCTCCTATTCCAAGGAGGCTCCCTTGTTTTCCAAGGGCAGTCCCTTGTTTTCTTGGACTCCAGACAAATTCCAAGGGCCTGCCTTGTTTTTGGGGCGCACTTCCAAGGGGACGCCTTGGTTGGTCTTTGCCGATTCAAGAAACCGCCTTGTTTGTCCGCACAAGCTTGAGTTACGTCGTCGAGCACGTCATGAGGTCCCCGATGACGTCCCCCTGGGGTTCGCCATGACGACCCCCATGTTTCACTGTGCCGTTGAGGCGGCCGGGTCTCACAGTGGCCAACGCCGAAGTCCGTTTTCTTCTACGTCCAGTACTTTCGGAGATACGAGGACGTACCACGAGGCCGCCGTCCAGGCGGAGGAGGAAGTGGTGATTTTTTCGAGGCCAAAGTAGCTCTGGCCACGAGCCTACTTGGTGTCCGGGACTTTTGACTTCGGAATCGGGTTAGGGGGGTGCCGGCCCACCTCGAAACCAAATTTGGTCAAGTTCCGGCCAGCCGTTTGTCCAGGATGGCGTCAAACATCATCCAATCAGCAAAAGAAGTCCAAAAATCCAGCTGTTTGACGCCATCCTGGACAAACGGCTGGCCGGAACTTGACCAAATTTGGTTTCGAGGTAGGCCGGCACCCCCCTAACCCGATTTCGAAGTCAAAAGTACCGGACACCAAGTAGGCTCGTGGCCAGAGCTACTTTGGCCTCGAAAAAATCACCACTTCCTCCTCCGCCTGGACGGCGGCCTCGTGGTACGTCCTCGTATCTCCGAAAGTACTGGACGTAGAAGAAAACGGACTTCGGCGTTGGCCACTGTGAGACCCGGCCGCCTCAACGGCACAGTGAAACATGGGGGTCGTCATGGCGAACCCCAGGGGGACGTCATCGGGGACCTCATGACATGCTCGACGACGTAACTCAAGCTTGTGCGGACAAACAAGGCGGTTCCTTGAATCGGCAAAGACCAACCAAGGCGTCCCCTTGGAAGTGCGCCCCAAAAACAAGGCGGGCCCTTGGAATTTGTCTGGAGTCCAAGAAAACAAGGGACTGCCCTTGGAAAACAAGGGAGCCTCCTTGGAATGGGAGCACACTTCCAAGGAACTTCCTTGAAGTGTTCCATATTTCCTTGTTTTTCAAAAACCGTCCTTGTTTTTCAAGGAGTCGCGCTAACCGTGCGCCGCCGGCCGTTGCTCGAGCCGACAGGCGAGCCGGCTGCGGCTGGCCGGCAACTCTCTCTCACTGCCATATGCAGGTAAAGGAGTGGGATGGGAGGGACATGTGTCGGCTCCGGCCGGCACCGGCCTGCCAGTATGACTGAGTTAACCCCTGGTCTGTATTTGTGCGGCCGGGCCGGGTTAGCTGGCGAAGGCGACCGGGCAAGCGTTTCTGCCACTAGCCCGCCCGATCCCAAACACTAGTCCGCACTAGTCCTCCTGAACGGCTCGGCCGATCTCGGTGAGATTTAGCACACTTTTTAGGCATGTTCTTGGCTCGGCACACGCGAAATTTCACTATCCTAGCTCAACTGGTTCAGTTTTTATAGCCGAAAAACACCTAAAAACGGCGAAAAATCGAGTTTTCTGCAGGCAGATGCCTTCTGTCTTGAAGTAAGGGGGGTCTGGGGGCCTGAGCCCCCCAGCCCCAACGAGTCAAACAGTAACAAGGGTCAATATTGTGTTATCTGTAGATAAAGCAACACTATTTAGAATGAAGGGGGGTCTGGGGGGCGGAGCTCCCAGCATGCAACAAGTTAAAAGTAATCGACGATGGACAAGCCAGTGCCTGCCGAAGGCAAGCTAGCGCCGCAGGCCAAGGTGGGTACGCCAGGCGCGGATTGGAGGAACAGGCAGCGAGACATCGCGAAGCCTGTTACGACAAGACGCGGTCTGGCGTAAACCTACCTTGTTAAACTTGGTTCAACTCCTACTGTCAACAGGGGTAACTTGGGACACCGGGGGTAACTTGGGACAGTCTGCCCTGTACAGCTTGTTGGTGCTGCCATTCAGCGACGGGGGTTCCTAGCGTCAAACCCGCGGCAGTGTTTTGATTCAGAGGCCTTACGGCATGCGCGGAAAGGTAAAAACGGTGCATAACATCACAATTAGTATTTGAGAAATGGGAAACTACAAAATAGGGTTTTTTGACAAAATATGTCAAACATTGACAAGTTGACCCTATTAGTGCAAGGAGTGAAATGCAGATTTGGCCGATTAGTCTCTCCGGGTTATGTTAGATCATACACAGACAATAACGTTCGCAAAAGGGCGTTGATTATTGTTTACCCATCTTCGGTCCAGACTTCATTTTCTCAAAAATCGAAATTTTTGGCTGAGCGATAGCGAAGCCTGTTACTCCAGTCGGGTTGAAAAGTTTTTCATGTCTGTCTGTCTGTCTGTCTGTGTGTCTATGTGTCCGCACTACTCCTCCTAAACGGCTCAGCCGACCCGGCTGAGATTTTTTCTGGGCATTACTCTACAAACTGAAGAGAGTGCATGGCATGCTCCTCCTAGAAGTCAACCACAAAGCACAGTCTTCTCAGGAGCATGCTTGCAACTACACTGTTAGAAAAAGTTGTGGGATAACGACAAAAAGTTCAACAGCATGATTGTTATAAGACGACAAAATTGTCAAAATTCAAAACAAAACAACCATCATATTACAACAAGGTAGGTGTACGCCAGACTGTGTCTTGTCGTAACAGGCTTCGCGATGCTCCGCCAGTTTCGACAATCCACGCCTGGCGTATACACCTACCTTGGCCTGCGGCGCTAACCTGCCTTCGGCAGGCTGCCTTCCTTGGCAGACCGTGGAAATGGGCGTGATCCCCTCAAAAAGAGCATTTGGTCATCAAAATCTACACTAATGTGGCTAAACTTTCGGTCGGAGGTCTGAATGGGTTCTATTTTCGTCATCAGCAGCCTCAAAAACATTTACCCTTTACATCATACCGTGGTACCGGTACAACGTAAATAGAATGCCGTCTGCAGCCGTCTATTTTGCGTTTGGCCAAGTTCCGTCAGCCTAAAATTGCTCTCAAAGGGAACATCAGCCGTTTGAACCCCCACTCAACCTCCCTCTAGCGTATGGTGCTACCAAAAAAGGCGCGAAAACACACAAGGCGCGTCAGGGGCTACACTTTTTCGCAATCTACCTTTACGTGTCTATAAAACGACCGAAGAGTGAAAAAAATTTTCTTCAAATCGTTTAGAAAGGTTGGTCCTATGACAGGTATGCATATCTCTTGGGTCGGTTGCGTGTCAGAGGCCTGAGGCTCAGCTTTAGATGAATGTTGTTTTTAAACAACAAAAATACTTCAGGGTTACCGATTCTTACCAAATTTTTAGACCGGTTTATGTGGCTCGTAAATTGATGTTTACCGCCATTATCGGCGAGTTTTGTGTTAAACAGTTGTTTGAGCTCAAAATTCGTCTCGAGGACGACATGGCGACGGACGATGATGAATCCGACGGAAGTCACGATGTTGTACATGTACAACGTCCATTTGTTTCATCAAGACACCTTTCTGACGAGGGAAGTGAGATTTTCTGTCATTTTGTGCACCACTGTACCGGGTGTTTCAAAATCGCCATAGAAGTTTGAAGGTATGCAACCCGCTCGCCGTCGTGTGGGTGGGCTTCCCTAACGCGCTATAGTGCATGACGGAACAACGGAAAAGTCACGACGTTGTACCAGTACAACGAACACTTTTTCAGCCTCGCAGATCATATCTTGAAAAATTTTAGCTCAGAAATGCTAAAAGTCTTTCCTTACGGTGTTGTGCAAGTATTTAGAAATTTGTTTGAAGTTTTAGGTGCATATTTTGTCTTTTAGAGCGTTCCCCGTGTTTATGCTCCCCTCAGGTCACGACGTTGTACCTGTACAACGTTCACCATTTTTCGCCATAAAGATCACCCCTTTCGAAAAATTTTTTGTGTTAGGTACATACAGAGTACTTCTTTTACTTAGGTCACCACACCACACCCCTAATTTGGTTTGGGTTTCTGAGCCAATTAGATCGTGTACAGCCCTGCGGAAAAAGGTCATTTTTTTGACCAATTTTTGAGTTGTTTTAGGGGATACCTAGTATAAACCGATCTCATGCGACGTAACGTTTTTTATACATGGTTTTTTTACACCAAATAAAGTTGAACCCGTGGGGCGAGAGGGGCGGGAAAAAAAGAACTTAAATAAGTGCTGGGTACCCTCAAGTCATTTTGTGGTACTCATAAACATACCCCAGCGTGCGAAGCAGGCACCCCCAAAATTAAAATTTTAAAAGAAAATGCACTCAATGGGTGCCAAAAAGTCAAAATAAACCACATACACCAATTTTATGAAAGGGGTTTTAGTGTCTGTGACTTAAAGGGTTAAAAAGACATTGAAGTTGACAAAAAGTTGAAAGTTCCAAAAAAATTTTCTTTTTCCTGCCGTTTTTTTAAAATGTTTTTTTTGGGTAAAATGACCGAATGGATTGGAAAAAAGCTGAATTTTGGTGTGTGGCGAGCCCAAAGGGTATGCCCAATGACCCTGCAAAATCTCAGTAGAATCGGCCCAGCCGTTTAGGAGGAGTAGTGCGGACACACAGACACAAAAACACACACACAGACAGACAGACATGAAAAACTTTTCAAACCCCCCTGGAGTAACAGGCTTCGCTATCGCTCAGCCAAAAAACTTGTTTTAAGAATACAAAATTGCATGGTTACAAAAGAATATGCTCAAAATCAAAACAATAAAAATATCGTTATCAAACAATAATTTCATCTCAAAACGACAAAAGTCGTTCAAAGATTGTTTGACTTGTTGGCTGAGCGATAGCGAAGCCTGTTACTCCAGTGGGGTTGAAAAGTTTTGTCTGTCTGTCTGTCGGTCTGTCTGTCCGCACTACTCCTCCTGAACGGCTCGGCCGATCTCGGCACACGCGAAATTTCACCATCCTAGCTCAACTGGTTCAGTTTTTATAGGCGAAAAACACCTAAAAAACGGCGAAAAATAGAGTTTTCTGCAGATAGACCACTTCTGTCTTGGAGAAAGGGGGGTCTGGGGGGCGGAGCCCCCCAGCCCCGACAAGTTAAAAAGTGACAAGGGTCAAGATCGTGTTATCTGTAGATAAAAAAACTCTATTTAGAATGTAGGGGGGTCTGGGGGGCGGAGCCCCCCAGCATTCAACAAGTTAAAAAAATAACCGACAACGGACAAGCCATTGCCTGCCGCAGGCAGGCTAGCGCCGCAGGCCAAGGTAGGTACGCCAGGCGTGGATTGGAGGAACAGGCAGCGAGACATCGCGAAGCCTGTTACGACAAGACGCGGTCTGGCGTAAACCTACCTTGTAGGATTACGATGAATCACATTTGCCCTATTGTCGAATATTCCGGCAAAAAGTCTGGGAAAGGCACATCTTAATTAGCATGAAAACTTAATGCTATTTTGATAACCTTTCATGATGAACAGCTGTGTTTTTGCTCACCAGTCTGCCTCAAAGGTTAAGGGGAGGTTCTGGTGAAAATCTTGCTATTTTCCAAATGGATCCCACTGTCACAATTTGTCCGGAATATAAAATCTTTCTTCGAGGAGACTAAAATTTGACTTTTGAAGGCACATGGCAGGCTCTGAACCCAGTCGAAGAGTCTTTTTGAGCCTATTTTCGCTGTATTTTAAAAAATCTTCTTGCGCATACTATTTTGTCGTAAAAGCTTGACCTTGACATTTTTCACTTCTTCGCTAAGTTTTGAGACTTGTTGCCGGAATATTTGATAATATGGCAATTGTGATTATTTCATCGTAATGCTAGGAGTCAAACAATCTTTGAACGACATTGTCATCATGTAACGACATTGTCATCATGTAACGACATTGTCATCATGTAACGACATTTTCATCATGTAACAACAATGTCGTTGATTGATGATTTGGATCCAATGACTGTGAAGAGGATATGAGTTCAGCCAATGTCTATGATAATTTTATCGTTGAACAGCACTTTCATCAGACTACGACATTTTATCTTACGACATCTTTCTCAATTGACAGCAACTTCTGCTATGAAACTTTACGACAAATTTGTCGTAAACCAACAGCAGTTTTTCTAACAGTGTACTCTCTGGAATAAAGCGTGCTGCCTGACTATTATAGTATGGACTCATATCAGCGAAACGGCACGCTTTCATCCTAGAGAGTGCTTGCAAGCACGCTCCTGGGAAGAGAGTGCTTACAAGCATGCTCTTTGGAAGAGAGTGCTTTGTGGTTGGCTCCTAGGAGGAGCATGCCATGCACTCTCTTCAGCTTCTAGAGTAGGTGTGTCCTTTGCTTGCCACACACCAAAATTCAGCTTCCTATCTCAATCCATTTGGTCATAAGAGTCAAAAAACACGTAAAAAACGGCTGAAAAAGGACATTTTTAAGGCAATCTCAACTTTTTGTCAAGTTGCGTGTCGTTTGTTATGTATTTGGGGCTGATGATGACGAAAAAAGAAGCCATTCGCACCCCCGACCCAAAGTTTAGTTCCATTCGTGTGGATTTTCATGACCAAATGTCAATTTTTGAGGGGATCACGCCCATATCTACGGTCTGTCTAGGAAAGCAGCCTGCCGAAGACAGGTTAGCGCCGCAGGCCAAGGTAGGTGTATACGCTAGGCGTGGATTGTCGAAACAGGCGCAGCATCGCGAAGCCTGTTATGACATGACACGGTCTGGCGTACACCTACCTTGTACGGGGTAATTTGGGACAGTCTTTTCCTTAGGTTTCCAGCAGTCCTATTCTCCTAGGAGTTGACTGACCTGGTCCCTGACATAACTTAAACTTCGGATTCTACGCTCATGATGGAAAGAGATGCGTTGCTCTGCAGTTTTGTCTTCTGGTAATCCATATTTTGAAATTTTCAGAAATGCCTGGAAAATACCAGTAGAAAAGAGAGTTCCACGTAGAGCCCTGGATATAGTCCAATATCGGTCTTACAAGAGTTCCCAGGCCTGAATTCTTGGTCTACATGTTGTGACTTAAATTAATGACACCCATTAACATCAATAGGTGCATGCGAATGTAGCTCATTACCTACTGTCCCACACACTAAACTTCTTACGGATACATCCTATCTGTATTACGGACATTTTTGTGCAATTGCAATTACGGATAGATTTTGCTTGTATACGGATGAAATCATCCGTATTACAAAGAGTTTTACGTCCGTAACATACAGACGAAAATATCCGTATGGTACGGACGTAAAACTCTTTGTAATACGGATGATTTCATCCGTATTACAGGCAAAATCTATCCGTAATTGCAATTGCACAAAGATGTCCGTAATACAGATAGGGTGTATCCGTAAGAAGTTTAGTGTGCAAGTTACCCCCGGTCATGCGGTAACTTGGGACACTCTTTCGAGACCGCTTGTAAACGATCACGGTAAAAACGGTTCCTGGTTTTCCCAGGAAATCCCTGGAAATGGCCTATACCTTCACCATTGGCTTCCTGGGAAAACCCGGTTCCGTTTTTACCGTGATATAATCGAGGCAAATGAACCAGACAAGCATGAAATCATGGGGAAAGGGTCAAACTTTAACATAGTTGGGATCCAGGGGTCTGGGTTAAGAATCTTGCCTCTTGCGTTCAAAAAACGTGAAAAAGTGTCCCAAGTACCCCCGTTGACGGTACCTGTTGCCGTCATGTTTGCGCCCCTTCCTTCTCTCCGTCCAATTTGGTCCTGGTCCTGCTCCCCCACCTGGCCACTGGTTAGTCGTCCTCTCTCCATCTCCTTCTTCGCTGTCGCGCTCAAGCCATGCAAAGATAAAAGCGTTTATCACATGTTCATTTCACTAGCATGCACATGCCTACGCCGCTCTACGCGTTTGGCGCCTTAGCTGGGAAGTAAGCAATTTCAGCGTACTTGTAGCGCAACCCACACCATGCAGTGCTGCTCCCACCCAGGAGGGATCGCGTGGAGATACCGCCACGACACTGCCGCCTCTCCCGACGAGAAAACCGACATAGGATCCATGAGAAATAGTCTTACCTTCGAAATGCCCCCGTGTTCCGTTTTGCGAGCGTTGTATACTTTCTAAGAGCAAAATAATTGAAATAACAGGAAAAGTAGCGATATACATCGGCAACTTTGGCCCGTCCCGTACATTAAGAAACGTACGAATTTCACCTATGTTTGACCCCGACGGAATTAAAACCTGAATCTGGGGTTAAAATTAATGTCATTTTCGTCATCAGCACCCTTAAAAACATCAGAAACAATGCAAAAACTCGAATAAAAAGAATGTTCAAAAAATACCCCGCTGGGATTTGAACCCGGGTCCGAACTTCTCCGATTCGCTCGAAACTGGCACCATTGTTTTTTTCTCGTCGCCCCGGTTCCAAAAATACCCCTACATGCCCTCCTAGCTGCATCCGTTGCCGAGATCCTCCTCGACCCCATGTAGACCATGATGCACCTGCAGCAGCGCCCCCGGGGCTCGGATCGGATTTGCTGCCACCGGGCGGTTCTTAGGGTCACCCAAGGAGGCTGCATACCAAATTTGGTCAAGATCGGACCACGGGAAGTCCTCGGACGAACGGACGGACGGACGGACGCACAGCAGGGATCATACTATATGCCAGTCCCTCCGTCATTTTTTTACAAAAAATGAACGGGACGGGCCAAAAATTAGACGTCAAATAGGCTCACCGACAGTTCCCTCGCCCTCCCTAAATATTAGTTTTGCGTCGTTAGGTTGGCTACAGAACACCGCAGCCGGCGTATCCTGAAGTCGAGCGTCACAAAATCTTTCTTATGTCACCGGTATCGCATATTTGTCACCGAACCGTTCCTTAGATAATAATCTTAATTTTTCAGTTGAAACTTTCCAGTTCATCTTTACCTTAAGTGTTTCCCTTTCACTCAAAGCTGAGAGGCCGGCGCTTTGCTAGCTTTTACCATAAGGGCCCATGTGATGTACAACTGCTCAAAATTTAATCCGGGAAAGGGAACTTTTCTCGTTTGCACTGGATTCAGACCACTAAAAACTCATAACCTCACAAAAATTCACGTTTCCATCTTAACATGACCTGCATCGTTTCTACTACCTTAAATAACCCAAAGATAGTGCTACGATAGCACTGTTATTTCACTTGCGATACAGACCGCACTTTCTGCGCAATACAACCCGGGTGGAAGGATCTTTAGTTAAACTGTAGTTTCAACTACAGTACCAAAACTGCAGTTCCCGAACTAAAGTTAGTTTTAAAAAGAAACTGAAGACTAAATACAATTCCACTTTGCAGTTGAAATTGTAGTTTTCTGTCAGTTCACAATGTAGTTTTAGTGTTGATTTGAAGTTCAGTTGGAGGTTCAGTTTAAGTTTCAGTTACAATTTACTTAATATCCATTTCTGGAAGTAAAGCGACTGCTGAAAATAAATATTCAAAAACTGTCTCTCATCTAGTATGTTTCCGTACTTAGTATGTATTTTAAACATATTCTCTTATCGACATACTAACGTTGATAGTTATGTCTCAAAACTAGTACGTTTCCATACTTCTTATGCAATCTTCTAGTTCTATCAAGTAAAAGTTACATACCACTAGGGGAACTCAAAATTACAGTGGCTGCTTCATTGCTTTTAAAGCAGTTGAGGTTTACGTTGAATTTTTTTTCGTCTCCCTTTAAAAAAAGTATCAGGTTAAAAGCAAACGTTTAAGGTTTATAGCTAATACAGTTGGCTTTACTTTAAATGGTATAGTTGTTCGCTGTTTAAAAATTTATGCAAGCTTCCCCTTTTTTAAAGTTAGCCTCCCTAAAGAGACAAAGTAACCTTAAGTCTGCGACAAGTTTACGTAAACAGACTTGTCGCAAAGGTCCAAAATATTTTGCGCTTACATTTTTTATACTGACAGTTTAAAATTAAAATTGGTCATAAAATGCAAGTTTGTCATGAAGAGGACTACAACTTTACATAGGATTACTCTAAAATTGCTTGTAGTTTAGAAGATGTAGAAAAATTCTTAGTTTTGATTTTTTTTTATTCAATCCAAATCAAAGTAATTCTGTTAAGTCCTTCATATACCCTTTTTAAAATAAACATAATATTACATGCTAGTAGTATTAAATAACACTTTCGTTGAGTGAAGTTGAAGCAAAGCATATTGACTACCGCAAAAATGGACACTTAGTGCATCCTCCGCTAGGTGGCGCTAGTGTCGCATCATTTACGTCTTCGAGTTAAAAGTGTTCTTGCAGCCGATCAGAGGAATATTTTTGGATCAAACTCTGTGCAGGGCAAATATTTGAGATGCTATGACTCTACCACAACAGGATTGACCTCGATAGGTGGAATATTAGGGAAATAACTTTGAGTACAACTTTCCTCTCGCGCACGGCTACGGGTCGTAGTTTGGTTAGGCTCCGATCGCTGTGCCTCCAAGTGCAACATAGTGATGGCCAAATTTTTTAAATATTCGAATGTCCGAATTTCGAACATTCGAGTTACATCGAATATTCGGAGTCCGAATGTTCGCTCCAACTATTCGAATAATCCGAATATTCGGTGAAATATTCGACAAAAATCAAAGTGTTTAGCAGATCAACCAGTACACATACACAAAAACAAAAATAAACAACAGTACCAATAATTTATTTTTTAACTAGTCTCGCTCCTGTGCTCCTGTCAATCTCTGAGTCCTCCCCACTCAGCAGCTGTCACATTGGCCAAAAGCATGAGGGCCTGCAGGTGGTCGGGCTTCAGTCGGCTTCGCCGCTCAAACGCCGTCTGCCCTGCCTCTGAGAAGAGGCGCTCCGATGGGACACTGGTGGCTAGAATGACGCTGTATCGAAGGGCGATAGGCGCCAGGACGGGGAAGGTGGGCGCCATCCGTTGCCAGTACACAAGTAGATCCGTTGTCCGCGGCTCGAGGGGCTGGTCGAGGCACCCCTTGTTGTCGCTTCGCGCCACGAATACAGTTCTAGCAAATGCCGATGGATGGCGCTGCTCGCGCTGCGGGAGGAGGGGAGGGGGACAAGCAGGCAGGCTGGTAAACCCCAGACCCAGTGACTCGAGTTGGCCGAGCGGACGCGGACGGACGGAAAATACGTTCTCAGAACAGAGTACGGACGGAAGACGAATATTCGAGGACATTGTTCGAATAATTCGAATATTCGAGGGCAGATATTCGATATCGAATATTCGATATTCGATGGTCGACTATTCGAATACTTCGACTATTCGATTATTCGTGGCCATCACTAGTGCAACAGTCCTCGATGCGAAGGATATTTTTATACGAGTGATCAACTCCAAGAGGAGGTGATTCCACTCACTAACACCTAAGGTTGAAATCACCTAAGGTGGCTAAATGATAACAGGGCTTAGGCTCTATTTTTGAATTTTCACTCTCTTTTCAGAAACTGAACCCCAACTACTCTCTTTCTAGTTATTTCAAATGGCTTTTAAGTTGTTCGAAACTAAGGTTGAACTGCAGTTTGACTGCAGTTTAACTAGCACGAAAATGAGGGAGAAACTATAGTTGTTCCTAATAACTGGTAGTTTTTGCATAGTTAAACTGCAGTTTTACTGCAGTTGACTATAGTTTAACTACAATTTTTTTTCTCTTAAAAGTTACTTTTAACTTCTTGATTTTTTAATTTTTTTTTCACTTAAAACAATACATTTTACAACAGAAAAACTCCTGTTTTGTCATATAGTTTTAACTGCAGATCCTTCCACCCGGGAAATTTCATCGTACTTATCTGTGATGATCAAATTTCATCGTACTTATCTGTGATGATCATTGCTTAAAGGTGTGATGAGCTACAGTATCGCAGAATTTTGCAATGGTCATTGCAAAAAACTGTAATGATTGCAGATTTTGTGTTGTCATCATCGCTGTTTTTTGCAATAATTCCGATTTTCATTGCAGAAAGTTGCGATGATCATTACAGAATTTTGTGCGATGCAGAAGTCATTTCATCTCAGGAGCAATGATTCGTGGGAATCACATTTCGGATATTGTCGCACGTTTTTGAGTTGAAAGTATCGCAACTTGGATAACAGTGAGCGGGGCCCTGATCGGGCCTCGGAGCCCTTTGCCCGGCGCGCTAACGCGCTCAATGGAGAACACTCTTAAAAGCCTACGAGGCAGTCTACGAAGTATTTGCTTCGTAACTACGAAGAAATTGATGGAGCTAATTTATTTAATACGTGCAACGCCTTCCCATGACCCCCTCCGATTTTGACCAAAATTTTTTTCTGACATGCCCTTATGGTAAGAAAAAACATCCTAAAATATTAGGTCGCTAAAAAATTTATTGGCCGAGAAAACCAATGTTTTCTAAATTTGCCACTTTTTTTACCTAATTTGGGAGTTTCTTTACTACTCTGAGGTTTTTGGTGCTAAGTGGATGAAAATCAGTATTCTTCTGTAAAATTGCCCAAGGAACTAGAATATGGTCACAGATTTGACGTACGACCGATATCTTGAGAAATACTTACCCAAAACGACCAAATTTTACTGAAAATACCCAAATCTTGGGGAAACGGTCAAAAATATTTTTAACCCACGATCTGTTGACGCCATCTTGTAGAAAAAGAGCTAATAAAGCTAATGAGCACACGCCCAGGTTCGTAGCTCAAACCGTTTAGAAGCTGTAAGGCGTCAAAGTTGGAGGTTTTTTGAGGGGGCCTGAAAACCGGCACTTTTGTCCTCTGCGCTCAATGTCCGGCACCCGAGCCGTACCAGCCATGATCCTTGCTTTCGAGGTGAGGTCTGCGTGCGCAATGGGAGTCAAGAAGAGGGTGAAGCGGCACAGCGTTTCTGAACAGGGTCCTCTTTAGAGCGCCTGAACAGCCGAGGGTTGGTAAGCTCACCCAACGGCGCTTGGAAAGCACTTGCTGCACCGTGGGCTCGATCAAGGCCATGAACAATGCTATTCGGTGTAAGTCTCAAACTGTCGCCCTCGACAAGCTTCGGATTCTGTTGGCTGCCCCTTCCTTCTCTTTTTTTCCCACATGGTCCAAAGCCGTTGCCCCCGACCCCTCAACCTACCCCCAATACCGGATATATTGTGTGTTGTTTCAGATGTCGGAAGCTGTCGCCCTTTGGTAAGCTTAGGAAGTTCTTCGGAATCTGTCAGCGTTTCCCCGGCGGTTTTCTCGCTTTTCCAACCCTGAGGGGTCGGGGGCTTGAAAAGTTGGGAAAGGGTGGAAAACAGCAAGGGGCAGCCGACGACTTGCGATTCTCTCCCGAACCTTCCTGAGGGCGACAGCTTGAGACCATAACCGAACAAAAGCTTGAAAATCATCTGCTTAGGATCAGGGCGGGGAAAAACTGGACAGGGGAAGAACTGGACACCCCACATTTTACTTCAATTGCCGTATGGACTGACCCGACAACTGTCGCTGATGCCACGGAACAACTTTTGATAGTTGTTATTCCTGTGCCTACGGTATTTGAAGTAAAATATGGGGTGTCCAGTTCTTCCCCTGTCCAGTTCTTCCCCGCCCTGACCCTAGGTCAATATAACGAACAAAATCTTACATTTATAATAACAGTACCTTTTGTTGCTGTGTAAAATGCGCTTTAACTACAGACAAGTCAATAACAGTCTGAGAGTGCGGTCGACAGCTCGAGGGCAACGCAAGGTTCACACGTTCACACTCCCGCGTGGAAGGATCTGTAGTTTAGGCTACACTGGAAAAATATAATTTTTTTTTGTAATTGTCTATTTAGATTTAAAAGAGAGATTTCTGTACTTTAAATACAATTAAACTGTTAATTGAGTGCATAAAAATGTAGTCAAAGTAAAGTTAAAGTATAGAAAACTATAGTTAAACTGTATAAAAACTACCAGTTATTTCGGACAACTATAATTTTTGACCCCAGTTTGTCCCACTTGACTATATAGTTCAAAGTACAGTTTTACTGTAGTTTATTTACACAGGTAGACTTGGTTTAAAAAAGAAAAGAGACTGCAGTTTGAATTTTGCGGTCAAAATTCAAAAATAGTAACTTTCGAGCCCTGTTTTGAGGAAACTCTTCCTCCTTCCCACCCCATGGGTAACTGAAGTTGTGTTGATTGTGTTTCTTGGGTGAATGTTGCCGGGAGTTGAACCTCGGACACTTCAGTTGCGAAGCAGAGGCCTTGACCACTGCTCCACTGAGCTTCCATGTGGGACAGGGCTTGGCCACTCGACCACATGGAAAGGCCTGCTATCCCCAGGAACTAGAGTGCAACTGCAAGAAAAATACAGTTTTACTGTAAACTGCTCTGTACTATAAGTAAATTTTTGCAAATCCAAGAAGTAATTTGTATTAAGTTTGCCTCTGAAACAAAAAGACCATGAAGTGATTTAATTTAGAGTGCCTTTTCAGTCTTATTTTTCAACGACAGGAGTCGTTACCTTTTTAAGGGGGCTCATACATGTTAAAAGCACTTTGTAAAAATTTTCTTTTGATGTAGACGGATCAAGATTTTACAATTTCTGTGTTAAAACCCTTTTAGATAATTGAGTAAGCTTTATTTTGGCTTAAAGGAAGGTGACTTTGGACTTTTTTTGGAGATTTAGTCGAAACGTTTAAAATTTTGGTTCTCGTAAGATTTTGTTCGCATACTTGCTCAGATCTGTGGGGAAAAATTCAGAGAGACTCATCCCTAGTAGTGTCATAGAATTGACTACAATGGGCTTTATATCTACAATATTTTTCAAGAAAAAAAATAAAAAAAATTTTTTTTAACAATTTTATAAAAAAATTTTTTTAAAAAAAAATTTGTTTTAATATTTTTCTTGAAAACTATTGCAGATATAAAGCCCATTGTAGTCAATTCTATGACACTACTAGGGATGAGTCTCCCTGATTTTTTCCCCACAGATCTGAGCAAGTATGCAAACAAAATCTTACGAGAACCAAAATTTTAAACGTTTCGACTAAATCTCCAAAAAAAGTCCAAAGTCACTTTCCTTTAAGCCAAAAAGAAGCTTACTCAATTATCTAAAAGGGTTTTTAAAACAGAAATTGTTAAATCTTAATCCATCTACATAAAAAAAAAATTCTTTCACAAAGTGTGTTTAACATGTATGAGCCCCCTTAACTTCTGAGACGTTCTGGATCAAGACGCTTCCTAATTTTTGTTGCGTTTAACATTCAAACACCTGGTTATAATGAGTTTGATGCTTCTGAACTAGAACTTGTTTGTCATCTTTGTCAAACTAGTGACACATTGTGGTTTGTTGATTTCCACGATTCCTTGTCACATAATACCTGACCAATATGGAACGTTATAAAATAATCAAACAGATTACCAGATGGTGTTTTAAAGATTTGGTTACATTCAGTCATGTGTTTTTGTTTTTGCTTTTTTTTTTTAATTTTAGTTTAGTCGTGTCTTCTAAAAGTCTCCAATGTCCAGTATTTCAACGTAAACTGTTGGTCTGCGCACTTATAACTTCCGAGGCTCATACATTATAGAGACTAAAACCAACCTTTATAGCTTCAAAATTTTTAAAAGAAATTACTAAAATTTCTAAAAAATATATCTATTCCCATCCTAATATTCTATATTTTAGTTACATTTTATAATTGTTTCTGTGTCTTCATATCAAATTGCAGTGCTTGACTTATCTTTAAACGGGTCAGTACCTGACCTTACCCCTCCCGGACCTTACCCCCCTCATTTTCTAATTTCTTTTATGAAAAAGAAATAAATTATTTTATATTAAATATAAAACAGGAAAGTCCGGGACCTTACCCCTCCCGAACCTTACCCCCTCATAAATTATTGAAAAAAAATTTATTTAGTGATTTTACTATTTAAGAATAAATAAACTGATAAATTAAATAAATAATTAAATAAATAATTTTAAAAAAATTGAAAAACTGTTCCACATTAATAGATAATGTAGTGTGTGCAAGGGCTTAAGGAACGGTAGAGATGTTCAGGTATTACTGGTTTATTGTAAGACGTATCAGGGTCAACACTAGGCGACAGACTGCATGCCGGCTCTGCTGAGCGGCTGCTCTTATAGTTTGAGGGTACATTCGTAAACCCAAAAGGACCGTGAGTGACCAGTTTAGGAGTCCTTGGCAGGGAGCTCTCTAGGCCAATAGTATAGGAATGGAACGGAGTGTGTTTGGGTTAAGATGGCGGCTTGCATGCAAGTGACCAGAATGGTTAGGAATCTTTAGACTGTATTTCACACCAATATTTATTTATCAAATTTTAAAATTTTTGTTT